>NC_080378.1:96279600-96615136 GCF_014773155.1 Arachis stenosperma
AGAGCTTTCTTGAGTTTAAAAACATGATTAGGATTTTCATAATCCTCAAACCGGGAGGTTGTTCAACATATACTTCTTCTTGAATGAAACCATTAAGAAAGGCACTCTTAACATCCATTTGATAAAGTTTGAAGTTATAAGAGGATGCAAAAGCAAGTAACATCCTAATTGCTTCTAATCTACTACGGGAGCATAAGTTTCGTCATAATCAATGCCTTCCTCTTGATTATAACCTTTGCTACTAATCTAGCTTTGTTTCTAACAATTGTACCATTTTCATCGAGTTTATTTCTAAAAACCCATTTTGTTCCTACAATTGTTTGATTACTTGGTTTAGGCACCAATTCCCAAACGTCATTTCGTTTGAATTGGTTAAGCTCCTCTTGCATTGCCATAGCCCAATGTTCATCATCAATTGCGACTCAATGGTAGATGGTTCAATTTAGAAACAAAAGCACTATATGCAAATAAATTTCTAAAAGTGGATCGAGTTGTTACCCCTTTCGAAACATCACCAATGACGTTGTCTAGAGGATGATCCTTTGAAGTACGCCAATCCTTTGGAAGTGCATTTATTTGTACTTGTGATGGTTCAATTTCTTCAACTTGAACACTATCCTTTGTTGAGCTTGTAGAGGCTTCATTTAAATCTTTTCTTGTCTTCACCATTCAAATTTAGTGAATCAAAGTTTTCTACATTTTCATCAAAATCTTTTCTAGCACAACAACGGTTAGTTTCATCAAAAGCGACATGAATACTTTCTTCCATAGTCATGATGCGTTTATTATATACTCTAAAAGCTTTGCTAGTTAAAGAGTAGCCTAAGAATTCCTTCATCAGCCTTAGCATCAATTTGCGTAAGTTATCTTTTCCATTATTTAGAATAAAGCATTTACAACCAAAGACGTGAAGGTGGGAAATATTTGGCTTTCTTCCTTTGTACAATTCGTACGGTGTTTTCTTAAGAATAGGTCGAATGATAATCCTATTCATAACATAACACGCGGTACTACCGCATCCGCCAAAAGTACTTAGGAATATTAGCCTCATTGAGCATAGTTTCGCCATTCTTCTAAATGACGATTTTCCTTTCAACCACACCATTTTGTTGTGGTGTTCTAGGAGAGGAAAAATTATGCTCAATGCCATTTTCTTCACAAAAAGTTTCAAAAAGATTGTTTTCAAATTCTCCACCATGATCACTTCTAATATGATATGCAAATTCTTTTCATTTGAAACTTTGGCTAATCTTTTGAATGCTCGAAATGCATCACTCTTGTTTGCTAGGAACAAGGTCCATGTAAATCGAGAGTAATCATCAACAATAACTAAAGCATAGTAATTGCCACCAAAGCTCATAGTCTAGAAGGACCAAATAAATCCATGTGCAAAAGTTGTAATGGCCTTGTTGTTGAAACAATGTTTTGGATTTAAAAGAGGCCTTTACTTGTTTTCCCTTTTGACATGCGTCGCAAAGGACGTCTTTTTCAAAACGTAGCTTTGGTAAGCCAATTACTAACTTTTAGAGACAATTGTAAGATGGTCATGTTAGCATGAGCTACTCTACGATGCCATAACCAAGTTTCATCATTTTTACTAACAAGGCATTTCATCATTTGAGAAACTTCATTTAGATTAATCATGTATACATTGTCAACACGGTGCCCAATTAGCATTTCATTAGTGTCTTGCCTTTTTATCAAAAACATTTTGAATCAAAGGTGACCAAGTTTCCTTTGTCACAAAGTTGGCTAACACTAATGAGATTATGTTTGAGACCTTTGACAAGTATAACATTATCTATGAGTGAAGATTTTTACCAACTTTTCCAACGCCGATTACTTTGCCGGTGTTGTTGTCTCCATAATCACGTTTCCTCCGTTTGTAGGCTCTATTGCGGTGAACTTTGATTCATCGCCGGTCATGTTTTGGAGCATCCACTATCACATACCAATTTGTATCCTTAGCTCCAACACGTACCTACAAAAATTAAAATTGGGATTTAGGTACCCAAGTGAATTTGGGTCCTTGATGGTTAGTATGAGCATAATGCCCATAAGGTGCCCATCTCGTATCTTGACTACGAAAGTTTATATGTTTAATTCTAGTAAAGCATACGGGTGCTATATGACCTACTTTATTACAATAATGACATATGACATTTGGATTATGCATCCTATGCATGTTTCTAAATGGTTGCCTAGGTTGTTTCCTAAATGCAACATCTTTTGATCTATATGCATTGTGATTATAATTTCTAAATGAAGCATGTTGAGGAGGATGTTTAAAGGCTTCATTCCTTTTAGGCATGCTTGCCTTTTGGGCTTGCGGTTGCCTAATAGGAGTTTTAGTATTTTTAAATTTTCCTTTTCAAAACCTAAACCTTCCTATTATGAACATGCTTTTGGTTTTTCAACATTTTATCTAAGTTCTTTGAAGATTCATTGAACTTAGCTAAAGTGTTCTTAAGATTTGTAATTTCATTTTCATGCATTTTACAAGATTTGTATGGATCACTACTTGTCTACACTTATCTTTTCCAAGATTGATATTCTCGTTTTCAACATCTCATTTGTTTTAAAAGTCCATATTCTTTTTCTTTAGGAGAGAATAATCTTGGGTAAGTTTTGTGTACACCTCAAGTAAGGCATCATATTCATCTTGTAAATTAAAAGAAGTGGAGTTGTCATCACTAACCTTTTCTTCGCTTGCCATTAAGCAAAGATTTGCAACCTCGTCGTCATCGGAGTCGGATTCATCCTCGTTCTCCCATGATATGTATGCTTTCTCCTTCTTCTTAAATTTCTTGTTTTGTCCTCCTTTTGAAGTTTTGGACAATTGGGTTTGATGTGTCCAACTTCTCCCACTCATAGCATTTTGGTACCTTTGTTTTGCTCTTGAAGTTTTTCTTCATTGCAAACTTATTGAATCTTTTTAATAAGAGTGCAAATTCTTCATCTCCTTCTTCTCATTATCATCACTCTCTTCTTGTAGTGATGTTGTTTTAAGGGCGAGATGAGCTTTTGTACGCTTTTTGGCATTGTTTTTAGTATGTTTTTAGTATCTTTTAGTTAGTTTTTAGTATATTTTTATTAGTTTTTTAATTAAATTCACTTTTCTGGACTTTACTATGAGTTTGTGTGTTTTTCTGTGATTTCAGGTATTTTCTGACTGAAATTGAGGGTCCTGAGCAAAAATCTGATCCAGAGACTGAAAAGGACTGCAGATGCTGTTGGATTCTGACCTCCCTGCACTCGAAGTGGATTTTCTGGAGCTACAGAAGCCCAATTGGCGCGCTCTCAACGGCATTGGAAAGTAGACATCCTGGGCTTTCCAGAAATATATAATATCCATACTTTGCCCAAGATTTGAGGGCCCAAACCGGCGCTCAAAGTCACCTACAGAAATTCCAGCGTTAAACGCCGGAACTGGCATAAAATTTGGAGTTAAACGCCCAAACTGGCATGAAAGCTGGCGTTTAACTCCAGAAAAGGTCTCTACACGAAATTCCTTCATTGCTCAGCCAAGCACACACCAAGTGGGCCCGGAAGTGGAGTTCTGTCATTTACTCATTTCTGTAAACCTTAGGACACTAGTTCACTATTAATAGGATCTTTTGACATTGTATCCGTACCTTATGACCTCATGACACTTTTTAGACGTTTCTTGTGTACTTTCCACAGCATGAGTCTCTAAACCCCATGGTTGGGGTGAGGAGCTCTGCTGTGTCTTGATGGATTAATGCAATCACTACTGTTTCTTATTCAATCATGCTTGCTTCCATTCTAAGATAATACTTGTTCTTAATCCGGATGAATGTGATCCGTGACAATCATCATCATTCTCAACCATGAAC
The DNA here is from genome assembly GCF_014773155.1 of Arachis stenosperma. Lineage (NCBI taxonomy): Eukaryota > Viridiplantae > Streptophyta > Magnoliopsida > Fabales > Fabaceae > Arachis > Arachis stenosperma. Next base: position 96,283,458 of record NC_080378.1, read on the forward strand.
TGTGACTGACAACCACCTCCGTTCTACCTTAGATTAAGTAGTTATCTCTTGGATTCTTTAATCGGAATCTTCGTGGTATAAGCTAGGACTGATGGCGGCATTCAAGAGAATCCGGAAGGTCTAAACCTTGTCTGTGGTATTCTGAGTAGGATTCAATGATTGAATGACTGTGACGTGCTTCAATCTCCTGAAGGCGGGGCGTTAGTGACAGACGCAAAAGAATCACTGGATTCTATTCCGGCCTGATTGAGAACCGACAGATGAATTCCGCTATGCTGTGACAGAGCATATGCAATCGCTTTCACTGAGAGGATGGGAGGTAGCCACTGACAACGGTGAAACCCTACACACAGCTTGCCATGGAAGGAGACTTGCGTGTTTGAAGAAGAAGACAGTAGAAAGCAGAGATTCAGAAGATGGAGCATCTCCAAACCTCAACCTTCTCCATTACTGCAAAACAAGTAACCATTTCATGTTCTTTTGCTTTTCACAATCAATCCTGATAAATTCTGATATCCTGACTAAGATTTACAATATAACCATAGCTTGCTTCAAGCCGACAATCTCCGTGGGATCGACCCTTGCTCACGCAAGGTATTACTTGGACGACCCAGTGCACTTGCTGGTTAGTTGTGCGGAGTTGCAGAAGTGTGATTGCAATTTCGTGCACCAGCGAGACTTTTCTTCTTGCTTTCTTCACCTTTTTGTCTATTTAGCATAGTCATTTCATAGGTGAGAAGATTACCTCGTAGTTGATCAAATGTAAGTTGATCATAGAGCCTTCCTTCCATAATGGCGTTCACTTTGGAGTTCCATTTTGGTGTAAGGCTTGTAAGCACCTTGGTCACAATTTGTTTATCATTGTATTTTGTGCCAAGCATGCTTAGATTGTTGAAGATCTTGGAGAGTCTTTCAAGAGCTTCTTCAATGCTCTCTTCATCTTTCATTTTAAAATTTTCCCATTCATGAACCAACATAAATACCTTTGATTCTTTAACGTGGTCGGTTCCTTCGTAAGTGATTTGGAGTTTATCCCAAATCTCTTTAGCGGTTTCACATGTAGAGATCTTCATATAATCATGCTCGTTAAGTGCACAATGAATGAAGTTGATGGCTTTATCATTCATTGCCACTTTCTTCCAATCATCGTCACTATATTCATCTTCTCCTTTCGGTACTTGCTTTGAGACGGAGACTTCTCCTTCTTTAGCGCTTGTTGTCTTTGTTGGAATGTGATTTTCATTCTCAATCACTTTCCAAATTCTCACATCTTGAGAACGGATCCAAATTCTCATCTTATTTTTCCAATAAGAGTAATTTGTTCCGCTAAAAAGATGAGGTCTAGCGGTTGAGTTATCTTCACTAGTGTTGTTGTTGTTAAAGCTTGTGCTTGCCATCTTTTCCCTTAAACGGTTAAGTCTTTCAAAGGGTTAAGCTCTGATACCACTTGTAGAACCTATGCACAATTACTCAAGAGGGGGGGTGAATTGAGTATTGCAACAACAATGAATCTTTTTGCGAAAGTTAAAGACAATATACACAAGTGTTATTGTACTAGTATTTTTCCAAGAGCTTAACTCAATTGCTAAGCATTTATAAGGAGCTTTTAATTTCCAATAGACACCAACTCAAATAAATTGATCAAGCTTTTCACCAATCGGACTTAAGCTATTCCTTAAGTACTTACGAAGCTACTTTTCGATCACAATTTATTTGCTCAAAGGTAAAAGACAATAATATTGAAGAGATGAGTTTGGAGAGATGCAAACGCTATTTAGAGTGGTTCGGCACAATCCTTGTCCTACGTCCACTTTCTTTCTCAATCGCTATTGAGAAGTTCCACTATTGCCAAGCTTCAAGGTGCTCGCGCAAAACCTTTTACAATCCGAGTCCTTAGTTTCTAACACCTCACGGTATATGATCACCACTCCTATACTAACCCACTCCACTTAGAGATACCTTCTCTAAGATTTGCCTTGAGTACTTAGTATACCTCTTTGGTATCCTCACCGACTATAGTGTTTATAACTCTTGACTCAACCTTGGAGATCACACTCCAATTTACAAAGTGTACAAGAAAGCAATTCTCAAAGAATTGTTGAGACGAAATGAGTACTCTCTAGAAGAGTGTATGATTACAAGTTTAGCACTATTGAACCAATTGATATTGCTCTCTCAAATTGTGTATTATAACCCTAAAAAAATGTGCAGAATGAATATGAACAAGATAGTTTGCAAATACTCAAGTATTTGAAATAAGGCTTCAATCCATCTATTTATAGACTCCCCAAACCTTAGAAACGTTGGGGAGTTAATGGGATGGAGCCTTTTTGTCAAAACTAGCCGTTTTTTTTTTTTGAATCATTTGCATCGATGCATAACACTTTGCATCGATGCAAATGTGTCTTTGAAGCTGAAATTTGAATTTTCAGCTAGGTTGCATCGATGCAAACATCTTTGCATCGATGCAACAAGTCGTCGCATGCTTTGCATCGATGCAAGATGTGCATCGATGCAAACCTTAAAGAATGGGTTAAAATCACTTCAAAATACTTAGGATTGATCTCAAACTTGTTGGAGTCAATTCCTATGCTTTTGTACCTTTGAAAACAAGTTTTAAACCATTTGGCTAGCATCGAATTGCAAGATGTGCATCAAAACATTTTGTGAGTGTGTTGAGATTTTAGCAATTGGTTCTTAACAAGAAGTTACCTAAGTCCTAAGACACTATACTTGTCTTCAAATGTTGTGGACTTGAGTTTCTTGTTGTTGTTGTGTTGCTTTCAACTCTCTTCATTCCTCAACGTTGAATGTTGGTTGATCTTTCAACATTCTTGTTCATTCAAGTTGTTTGTTGGTTTGTCTTTCATGTCGTTTGTTGGTTTGTCATTCATCAAAACCTACGAATACAAACTTCGCATACAAGCAACATGATTTACATTAGAATCAGGAAAGGGAGGAGCATACATTTTGGAGAGACAGCAAGCATCACATGGAGAAGTAGCATCTTTATTTTGAACAAAAAGAATATTATAGGATTGTAAGATAGTCTTAACTATATTCATAGAGGGATGTCCAAACCTCTTATGCCATATTGAACTAGAAATATTAGATTAAGAAAGACAAGCTTGTTTAAGAATATTACAATCAAGATGAATTGAGCAACTAAATTAGTGAAGGTGTAAAGGCCATTTCTAAGGAACCCTCGAAGAAGAGTCTCGTGGTTGACCTGAGATTTAATAAAACAATCAAATGGGTAAAATTCAAAATACACATTATTATCTAGATAAAATTTTGAGACACTAAACAAATTTTTGACAATTTCAAGAACTTGTAAAATATTTTTCAAAACAATATTCTATTAATTTGAAATCAGATAATAGCATAAAACCAGTTTTATCAATAGACAAACCTCTGCCATTAGCAACATGAGTTGGTCTTGACCTTTATAATCAGTTGAAAAAAATTGGATGCATCACTAACGAGATGGTGGAAGGCTCCTGAATCAGCATACCAAGATACTTCAAAAACAGCTAAGGGAGTGGCCAAATAGAAATAAGTGGAGGGGCTGTGTTGGGAGGAGGAGGTGGTGGGTTCAGGTTTGCAAAAGAAGATGAAGCATGTTGTGAGTAAGGAATAAATGGCGATTTGAAGGATGAAGGACCTTGAAATTTCAGATCATAACGGTGTGTATAATGAAGAACAACATGTCCAAACCATCCACAAAATTGGCATTGAGGGAGATTTTCAAGTTGCCAAGAATTTTTTTCACCACGTGTGTAGCGTCCACCTCTGCCTCTTCTAGAATCAAATCTTTTCTGTCCAAAACTTTTAAAATTTAAAGAAGAAGGTTGGGCAAGGTGAGCCTGAGCCATGGCAATAGAATTTTGTTTGAACTTTTCTGACATGTCATCGTGGGAAATTAAAAGAGCCTCCACCTCTCTAATAGTCAAGGTTCTGAAAACCGAACCGGTCATTGAACCGGTCAAGTGACCGATTTAACGGTTTAATGGTTCAACCTCGGTTGAACCGTGGTTGAACCGGTTTAATTAAATATTAATAAATCTTTAAAAATTTAATTATTTCTAAATAAAATTTAAAATAAAAATTTTTAATTAACTTCTAACAAGTTCTTAACAAGTTCTTACTGAGATAATGAGCAACAATTCTCAAAACAAATACTCAGATCCAACCCACCAAACTAATTATGTAGAAACAAGTTTCTAGAGTTTCAGAAAACAAAGAAAAGAAGAGTACTTGAGAGTACTTGAAAAAAAATTAGAAACTAATTAATTGTGACTAATCAGTAACAAACAGAAAGTGAGAGAAGCCCACATCAAAATCACATACCCATAGGTCATAAAAATTAACAACAATACATTCAGGACACAATTGATAACCAAAGAACAAGTGCAAACAAATTAAGTTCTAGGGATTCCAATTTCCACAACAGCAAGAAAGAAAAGATTTCTCATACTGACAACAGCAGGAATTCAAATATTGAACTCTGCATTAAAAAAAATAAACAGATCTCAGATCGATGGAGTAGTGGGTGAACGGGAAGGAGGTAGATCTCAGATCTGGCCGCCGTGATAACGCTGGATTGGGAGAGGTAGATCTCAGATCTGGCCGCGAAGAATGGAGAGGCGAGCAGAGAGGCGATTTGGGCGGCGAGCCAGCGACAGAGACGAAGTAAACAAACCGGAGACAGAGGGATGTGGGTGGAGTAATCAACGCTAGTTGCGTCAACGAGAGAGGAGAAGCCGAGGATGCTTACCGTAGAAGTGAGTCGACAAGATGAGCAGAGGCCGGAGACTGAAGAGGCGAGACGACAAGATGAGCGACGTCCGACGGTAAAGTGGGCGGCGCGAGCGACGGCGATGTTCCACGATGAGGAGAGGGTGAGAAGCAGCTGTTGGTGGGGGTTGCTCTTGTCTGAGTTCTTTGATAGGGTTTAGGCTGTGTGAATTGTGAAAGTGAAGGGAGAGGGAGCCTTCTGTACTGCCCGTATGTTTTTTTTTTTTTTTTAGGAGACAAAACGACGCCGTTTAACATTTTTAATTTCAAACCAAAAACCGTTAAAAAACCGGACGGTTCTCCCAGTTCACCGGTTAACCGCTGGTTCGATCGGTTTTTTTACCGATTTTTGCTAAACGGTTTCTGACCTTACCGGACCGGTTAAGTGACTGGTTCCCAGTTTTTCCGGTTGAACCGGCCGGTCCGGTTCGGTTTTCAGAACCATGCTAATAGTGTACAAATATGATTTTGCACGTACAGTAATGATGAATGAAGAATATTCTCTGTGAGGCCATCGCACAAAGCTTCAATGTGATCATTTGTGGAAATTGGATCATCAATAACAGAAAAAAATTTACAAGATTTTTTATTTTTGTAACATATTGAGAGGCCGTAAGATTGAGTTTTTTGTAATTCATGAGCTGTGATTTGAATTGCTTGGACTTGGTCTTAATTGAAGAAGCAAAAGAGATTTGAAATTTTTCTCACATTTCATATGCAGAGGTGCAATGGATCATACAATTTTTTAAGTCCACATCTATGGATGCTAGGAGCTAGGAGTTGAGGTTGTAATCCTGAAGAACCCAATCAGATAGGTTTTAGAAACTGTACCTGTTGTTTTCTCTGCATCAGTTGCATATTGGGTGGTTTTTTTCCAGAAATAATATAATCATAAAGATTTTGGCCAAGAATTGTGAAGAGGACTTGTTGTTGCCACGTAAAAAAGTTTCTCGTGCAGCTTCTCTGGAATCGGATAAAGGAGAGGACGATTTTGCGCAGTATCATTGATGGTGAGAGCCATGAAAAAAAAAAAAGGCACAAAAAATCTTACGCTCTTGATACCATGTAAATCTTTAGAAGACTTGAAGTAATTCTACAATATTCTGCAGTAAGTAAGTAATACACACAAAGAGATATAAATTTGAACGAAAAATAAAATCATCTATTGTGACTCCTTATTCCTTTTTACAATAGATGCATAAGGCCTTTATAGGCTACCAAATAAATTAAGCCACACAATATACACACTCAAGATTCTAAACTTAAATTACCACTAATAGAATTATAATTACCACTTTATTCATTATCACTTATTGACCTTTTTTACAACTTATCTTTATCATTTACATATTGAACTAATCCTATTTATCAAAAAAATCCTAAACTAATTGGTATAACTTTGGACTTCAAGTAAATTATATTTTAAGTAGTATAAAATCTCAAATAAATTTAAATTTCAAGTAGTCTTGAATTTTAAATAAATTTAAACACTAAACATAAATAATTTAACCATTAAGTCTAGCTCATTTTTAATTTTTCAACCATAATATACTTTATATATATATATATATATATATATATATATATATTTTGGACAAGGATCTATCGACTAATTATACAGGTAGGAGCAAAATTAAATATTGTTAGGAAAAAAATGGTCAAAATTAGGTAAGTGAAGTTAATGGAGGTTGCTTGTATAATACTTTACTAAAAACAAGGGTTAATGATCAAATGCTCAATGAAGTTACTGGAGGGTTGCTTATTATGGCCGTTATATAGCAATACTTTTTTCATTCATCTTGATTTAATAATACATTATCCTTTCTAAAATAACCCTCTCTTTCATATTTTAGATTCATCAAAAAGTAAAACAGACTTATTTTAAAAAGGGTCATCTATTTATTTTTATTTTAATACAAAACGGTAATTTTTGTATCTAACTCTTTTATAGTTAAGAGATTTATCTATATTTTTTAAACTTGCAATGGTATTTAGAGGTTATCTGAGTGAACTTTTAAAAAAAGATTTTTTTTTAGTTATCTTTTTTTAAAAGATCTTATAAAAAAGTAAAGTAATTTTATATTTGGATATCTCATACAAAAAAAATTTTTACCTATCAATTATATTTGGATATAACGATATAAAAGTATTTTTTGTTTATTTATTACATAAAAACATCTTTTTTTAAAGAAAAAATCTTTAAAAAAAGATGTAAATTACAACTTTTTAAAAAGATATTTTTTAATTTTCTATTACTTTTATTTTTATTACCAGAAATTTGTCAAAACGCTAAAAAATAAAAAAAATATTTTTTATTAAAATTTTTTTTTATCAAAATAATAACGCCTAAACAAACACTTCAAATATAATTCTCATACTATACTAATAGATAGTTTCAACAAAGAATCAATTATTTTTTAACCAATAAATAGCCAACAATTTTAATAACTTGCAATTAGAGAAAAAGAAAAAAAAGATTAATTAAAAATTTGATTTAATTAGTTTTTTTATCTTTTATATATATATATATATATATATATATATATATATATATATATATATATCCTCTAAAATGAACAAGGTTTTAGGATAAGAAAATGAAAAGTGAATTATATTAACTTCTAATAGCATGGTGAAAAGTCCTACAAAATGATCTTCTGAACTATTAATTCTTAAAATTTTCACTTTACATATATACTTGCTCATTTAAAAGAATTTAAACACAAAATAAATCCCAAGATAACTATCATGCGGTTCATTTTAAATGAAGAAGTATGTGATTGGTGATTTGCTTTTAGTTTTTAGATAAATAAGAAAGAGTCACTTTTATCCCCTATCCAACATCATTAGAAACCAAAGAACATTAGTAGGCCTAAGAATAATACAGGGAGAGAGATGGTATATGGAGTAGTGGACATTAGACCTGCCATTGAAGAACCATGCCCCGTGTGAGTTTAGCCACATTTAAATGTGTCCAAATTCAACCAACTTACTTCATCTAATAATTAATTTATTAGTCTGGTTAAATAAGTGTCAAATTATAGGATTAACAAATAGTAATTTATTAATTAATAATAAATTTTTAAATTAAACTTAAATTTATGACGAATTAATCTTTAATTTATGAAATCAAACAATACCATAGAAATCCAAAAAAAAAAAAAAATTTGTCCAAATTCAACACCTTCGCTTTTCCCACACGTCACCCACCTTCTTTGGTTCTTCATGTATGCTAAAAACCAATCCTATCCATTTCAAAGCCCACAAACTCAAATCCAACATTGTACACATACCATACTTTATAGCTAGTTATCATTATTCAATTTTTATTTTTTAATCATAAAATTTTTATTTTTATAAAAAATTTAAAATTTAAAATTTAAAATTTAAAATTTAAAATATAATATTAAAGATTTATTATTTAAAGTATAAAATTTCAAATGAATAAATACCTTTTTAAAAAATTGATTAATATTAACTGAAAATAATTTCTTAGTATTACTCGTAATTTAAGTTAGACATCATTATATGAGGTTTGAGACTTTAGGAGTGGTTTACTCATTTATTTTTTCAAAAAAAAAAAAAAATCAGGTTTGCCTTTGCTTTTGCTTTTATTTGTTTTCAACCACTTAAATGAAATCGATTCTCTCACAAGCCAGAATTTTTTGCTTTTTCAGATACATATTATAACTATTTCAACATCATATACTTTGTTAAATCCACTCTTCAAAAAAAAAAATAAAATAATAATAATAATAATAAATGAAAAAAAATCATTATGTCATCTTTGTTAGTGGTATATTACTTGCTTCAAAATCACTTTAACTGAAATCAATTCTCGAGTTAATTTGAGCAGATATCAATTTTATTAAAAAGGGAAAATTAAGTAGAAAATATTTAATTCAATTTTGTTTCACATGTTTTTTTAATTGATTTTCATTCCAATACTATGGTACAGGATTTATCCATATGACCATATCCTCTCATATTTTAATATATTCTTTTACTTATGGATAGATTGTTTCACCCACTAATTAATATGTTTATACAATTATAAATCAACTTGAAATTAGTTACGCGTAGTCAATACCGTTATAAGGACGGAGTTACACCATATTTTTAAAGGGGGTCAAATTTAAAGAAAAATAATAATAATCATCATCAATTAGGGGCTGAAAGAAATGGTTAAAAAATATGTTCGAGTAATTAAATTTTAATTTTTTTAGTCACAAAAAAATTATTTTAAATTTTTAAAAATATATTGGTAAAAAAACTCTTGTATATAGCATATAACACTGTTATATGATAAATAAACAAGAAATTGATAATAAAAGCTTGTGGTCAAAATAATTTTTACTTATAAATTAGTTTACTTCTTATTTTTTAAAAATAAATAAGAATTTTATTCAAATTAAAAACTAACCAATGAATCAAAAGAGAGAGCATTATTTAAGCTTTTTAGAGTGACTAACTTTTAAGCTCTTTATCTTCACTAATGTTAAAAAAAAAGTTTATATATTCATCAATAGATTATAAAACTTGGTGAGGGAGGTCAAAGATAAAAAGAATAATCAAATTCAAAAACATATACATAAACATCTTTCACAAAAAAATAAAATAAAATTACATAACATCTATTCCAGAATTGACTACTAAATACTAACCAATGTCACTTAAACCCTAATTCTGTCATTTGCTCGGTTAGTCTTTTTCACTGGCTCAATGGACTTTTGGTCTTTTTCACTTGCATTTTGACTGGAACAAAATCTAGTATCCATAAATTATATATTTCAATTTTTTTCAAATCTTGATGTTATCTTTTTCATATAAGTTTTAAGTTTTGCATATGAAAAATAAAGAAAATGTTAAAGCTAATAATATTGTTACTTCTGTTTTTTGCAATATCATCCTTACATAATTTTTATTCATTATATATTTGCAAAAACTTATTAAAAAATTATATTACTAGAAATATATAATGATACCTATTTTTAAATGTTAAACACCAAAAATTTAATTTTAGCTCAAATTGGAAGGACATATCACCAAGACACCAGCGGTCCAACCAGATAATGAATGCATATCAAGAAATACTCAAATAGTCAATTAGCAGAAAATGAAATCATATATATATATTGCATCCCATCAATTGTCTACTCTCTACAACCATTATTGTTCTCTCATCCACAAATACAAACTAATAATTAATGGCAGTCCTAAAACTACAAAACCACTATCATAATAATGACAATAATACACCTTTTTCCCTCTGTACAATTCCCACTCCATTATCCATTTCTTTTTTTTTTTAACTTTTCAAACAAGAATATTTTTTTATAATAATAATAATAACAATAATCAGAATAGAAGCTTCACTTCACCTCACTTCATCACCCTTCAGTTTCTTATTTCCACTCACTAACACAAACACTATCTTCACCATGGACCAGACCAGTGTCCTTGCATCTCAACTATGCTGCTGCTTCATCATTCTTTTCCATTTAACTCACTCACGTGCCGATCTCCCTGGCACGTGGGAACTCCTCGTGGCCGACGCCGGCATCGCCTCAATGCACACGGCGGTGACCCGGTTCAACACGGTGGTCCTCTTAGACCGAACAAACATCGGTCCATCCCGCAAACTCCTCCCCAAAGGTCACTGCCGTTTCGACAAAAACGACGCCGTATTGAAGCTTGACTGCTACGCTCACTCCGTCCTCCTCGACCTCCACACCAACCAAATCCGACCGTTAAAAATCCTCACCGACACGTGGTGCTCATCGGGGCAGTTTTCTCCCAAACGGCACTCTCCTCCAAACCGGTGGCGACTTAGACGGCTTCAAAAGATCCGAAAAATAGACCCGTGTGACATAAATGGGTCATGCGATTGGGTTGAGCTAAACGACGTCGAATTAACGGAAGGTCGCTGGTACGCATCGAATCAGATCCTCCCTGACGGTTCCGTTATCATAGTTGGTGGACGTGGCTCCAACACCGTCGAATTCTACCCGAAACGCATAAACGGTGCCGTCTCGTTCCCGTTCCTTCTTGAAGCAGAAGACACGCAAATGGATAACCTCTATCCTTACGTTCATCTTCTCCCAAATGGTCACCTCTTCGTGTTTGCGAACACGAAGGCGGTGATGTACGACACCAAGAACATGTCCTTACGGTGTACCCGCAGCTAGACGGTGGTCCACGGAATTACCCCTCCGCGGGGTCCTCCGTCATGCTTGCGTTGCAAGGAGATTATTCCAATGTGGAGATTGTTATCTGCGGCGGAGCACAGTACGGTGCGTTTCTTGAGCGGAGTACGGATACTCCGGCTCACGGAAGCTGCGGCCGGATCTCTGCAACTCAAACTGATCCGGTTTGGGTCACGGAGGACATGCCGTATGGGAGGATAATGGGAGACATGGTAATGCTACCAAACGGCGACGTTTTGATCATTAACGGCGCTATGTCGGGTTCGCAGGGATTTGACATGGCCTCGAATCCCTGTTTGAACCCGGTTCTTTACCGGCCTAACGAACCGTTAGGCCTTCGGTTCATGGTTCTGAACCCGGGAACGGTTCCCAGGATGTACCATTCAACTGCGAATTTGTTACCCGATGGAAGGGTGCTTCTTGCAGGGAGCAACCCGCACGTGTTCTATACGTTCGATGCTGAATTTCCAACGGAATTGAGAATTGAAGCGTTTTCTCCCGAGTATTTGGGTCCGGATAAGGCGAATATCCGACCCGAGATTTTGGAGGTTCCCGAAACGGTGCTTTTTGGAGCGACGTTTAATGTGATTGTGTCGGTTGAGTTGCCTGTGGTGGAAATTGTGGAGGTGAATTTGGCGAGTGCGCCTTTTGCAACGCACTCATTTTCACAGGGTCAACGTTTGGTCAAACTAGCCGTTACTTCTGCTGTGCCGGACGGTGGTGTTGGTAGGTATAGGATTGGGTGTACGGCGCCGCCGAATGGGATGGTTGCGCCACCGGTTATTACATGGTGTTCGCCGTGAATCAAGGCGTGCCTAGCGTTGCACGTTGGGTCACGTGTCGTAGTAGCTTCGGCAATCTTTTAAAAAAAAAAATCATGTTGGGTTCTGATTTTTCGAAACTTGAAAAATTTGGAACATTGGATTGTATTTGATTACAGCAAAACATTTTAGTTTTGGATTCTGCAATTGTTAATAGTATTAAAAGGAACGGATAGTTTACGCAGTTGGTTGATTGTGTTCAGTAATGAATTATATGATCAAATGGAATATTATTGAATTATTGGTTTAGTTTTGTTTTGAAGTTTATTATTTAGTGTCATTGTTTAAACAAAGGTGGACAGTTCAATAGATCAAGTCTTCATGATTTTGTGTGCAGTCTTTCACTAAGATTGATTATTGTAACTTGTAAGGATCACAATTATTTGAGACACAGAGAAAGTTGGTGTGAAAGTTACACTTCATACTTTTGGTTCCTTGAGATGCTATTGCTGCATAATGTGACTTTTGGGACCCTAAAGTGTATTACTTTTAATACACTTATGAAATCAATGTAGTTAGTGGAATATTATGCTTAAAGAAATGAGATAATATAATATATGACTTTAGAAGAAAAAGGAATCACGGGTATGATTTTGATTAATATAACAACTGAAGTATAATTGTTATTCTTAATTATAAATCAATCAGCACTATAATACAAACTGGTGCCAGTATTATGATGTCGTGTATTAATACAACATAAGTGATGTTAAAGTGGGACATACTTAGTTCATAATTAATTTTTTTCACACTCAAAGCAAATAACCCAACTCTGAGACTCTGGTTATGGAAAGATGAGCTTCTTTAGTTCAACGACACTCCTTACTTTCATGGAGATTATAGATTATCTCTAATTAGTAGAAAGTACTAAACTACTAATGCAGATTGATTTGAGTGCTAGATTGAGGTATTTGAGTTGCAAGTCTCTTCTTTCTCAAGTGATTTCAAGTGGTGGGAGATGATGATGATAAGCGCCTAAGATGTAATCTCTTTTCTCTTGAGGTTGTCCCTCCACAAAATGCAAATAGACTAACATTAAAGTACATTATGTTTTAGCGTTGATCAAAATTAAAAGATTAAAATATGTTAAATAAATATTTAATTATCAAATGGGTAAATTATATTTTTTGTTTCTGACATTTTTAAAATTTTTTAAAATTATTCCTAATGTTTAATTTGATTCAATTTTATCCTTAACGTTTCAAATAAGTTTCAATTCTATCCCTACAGTCAATTTTTTAACCGTCAATAGTTAATGAATATTTTTTTCCAATTTTACCTTTATTCAAAATTTTAATTTTAACTCCAATCTACTTAAAAATTATTGTTCTGTGTTACTTGAAACTGGATTATATTTGGGTTGGAAATGTGAATCCCAAATACTTAGTGGAGTGGTCTCCAATTTGATATGTTTCAAAGAGCCGCCGTCCGAGTTGTATGTTTGAAGAGGTGGGGATAGTACTTAAGGACTTTTATTAATAGCAACTTATAAATAAGTTATTTTTGTATTTGGATTTTTAGTTATAGAAGTACTTATTTTAAAGTTGTAGCGTTTGAATAAGAACTTAAAAAATAATATTTTTTTACAAAAGAGAATGAATATTAAAATAACTATGATAACAAATACTTTTCAATATTGAATGTTGATTTTACATAACCTAATCACTAATATTATGTATGATATGGTAAGTGAAAATAAAAAATAAATATAAAATGTGTGTCAATGTATATTTTTTATTTTTTTTACTCCTATTAGAACTCTCTTCTCTTTTATTGAGATCAAGAACTTGCTATAATTAACTATGAAAATAATAGCAAGGTATAAAATCACATATGAAAAAAATAAAATTAAAACTGAAATTTCATACCACAGTTAAATATAAATTTAATAATAAAAAATAGAATGATAAAATGATAAAAAAATACTTAAAAGGAATATATGTAGTATGTTGTTCAAATGTAATATTGTGAAAATAGTGGTGGATGATCAATACTTCCATCAGATGAATCATTCCGTGAAAATTGTGAGGTTTAAAACATTGTGTGAAAATGGTGGTGAATGGTCAGTATTTTTTACAGAATAAAAAAAGAAAATAGATTTTTTTGTTTTGAAATTAAATTTTTTTGAAGTAAGTAGTAGAATGACTTATGAAAAAATAGAGATTAGAGAAGTCATATATTTTTACTTTTTCAAAAATTTGTAAATTAACCTTTTTAAAAGTTAAAAATTTTTTCTAAAATAGTGCCAAACACAAATTTTAACTTTTTATAATGCAAAAATAAAAAAATAGCTCCTGCTACTTCTCAAACTGAGTTCATAGTAACTTATGAAATATTCACGTGGTTTATATGTTTTTATGTTTTCTTTATATATTTTGCCAATAATTTTTTAAATAATTGTATGGTCTCCTTAAGATGTTTATTTTTGTACAATCCATTTAACAAGATATTGTGAGTATTTATATATTGTATCAGATTTGCGTTATATGAATTTATTTTAATAAATTATATTACTATATTATATCAATTTCAATTTAAAGTAGAATATGAGTAAAAGATAATAATAAATAAAATAATAATTTTATCAAAATAGGGATGGATCCAAAAATAGGATCATGGGGCCAATAATATATATAATATTAAAAAATTATACAAAAAAATTTATAATGTAAAATGCATTATAAAAATATACTGATAGAGAATATATTTTAAAGTACAAAAATGTATGTACTGCTTATTTACGAAGTGGTCAATACCTCGTTTCATAAAATTCATCGATAATAAAATTTGTGTCAAATTTTTCAACAATTTTTTCAATATAATTAAAAGACAATTAGCAAGAAATTTATCTTTCATTTTATTTCTGAATTATTCCTCACAATATTCATAGTTGGAAAAAAAACTCTCAATTGTAGTAGTAGAAACAGAGAAAATTAATACCAAATGAATCAAGAAAGACGCTCATAAGAAGAAAAAACTAATTTATGAGATTTGAAGAATTTTTTTAATTAAAAAATATTAGTAATAATATTTTTTTCATATTTTTTAATATTATTACTTATTTTTTAGATATTAGGAATCATTAATATTTAGGTTAAATTGGACTTTTATTTATATTAAACAAAATATAAATAAATTTTTAAAAAATTAAATCGTACTTAATAACTTATTACTATTAATCTTTCTTTAAAAAAGTTCGGGCCCGAGGTCTCCACTTGCCCCGTAAGTCCGTCCCTGTCATTGAGTACTGTAAATTTATACGCACTTTGATCAAATAACGACTCTACTTCTTAAATTCTTGATAGCATATACTGGATGGATGTTACAATTATTTGGAGTTCTAAAACTCCTTTACATTATCAATATTATAATGTGTGTTTGCACAATTTTTTAACAGGTATTCTATTAATAAGACTTTTATTATATATTAACATCATCAAATAATTAATGCCAATAAATTATATTTTTTAAAAAAGTTAATATTTAAAAATTAACATTAACATAAAATTATACTTTAAAATAAAACCATAAAATAATAATAAAATATTAATCTCCTATCTTTATTTATTAAGCAACGCTTTTTTTAATTAGAGTTTTATTAGTGTTAATCTTTTTTATTGAAATAAAATAAAAAAATTATTATTTTCCATAAAAATTTTTTATTTTTATCTTTTAAGATTTATTTTATTTTATAATTTTATAAACTCATTATAATACGGTCTAAATCATATTGGTATATTTTATTTTTATTTAATCTAATTTTATTCACATAATTTAAAATTATAAAATTTTTAAATTAAAATTTAAATAAATATAATTTAATTAATAACTTAATTTAATTTAATAAAAATAAACGTATTCATATTATTATATTTATATGATTAATTATATTTATCGCACAAAAACATGAAAAACCCCGTAGCCCAAATGGATTTGTTTTTAGTATACTAGCCCAATAGCCCAACACAAAAATAAATGCAAATAATAATGATAAAAACAAATAAAATACAACTTTTTTACTTACTTTGTTTATAGAATTTCGATACTCCAAAAGTTGCAAGAAGTATTTAATCGGGACTTTAAAAGTTGAAAGGAGGGATGAGAATTTTATATAGTTATCCGGCGCCTGAGACTAAAACCCCAAAGTGGTCCCTGAGATTGGGCGAGTTACCCATACTTGTTTTTGACTTTCGAAATTCACTAAAAGTATCCCTGACATTTTGCTCCGGGACCCATAGTTGCCCTGCAACCCTTTCCGGCGTCAAGTCAGCAAACGGAGGGGTGATCTGGCACCACCAATGCCACGCTGGAGCCAGCAACGGCTAGCTGATGTGGCAAATCTGAATTTTGTACCTAATGTGGTCCCTGGTCCCATTAAAACCCTAAAAGCTAAGAATCATTATTATAACTAGTATCTCTTCTTCTCTCCTTCGTAATATAATTCTGGTCCACCATTGAAGCTCTGAAGCAATGTTTGGAGGTGAAGGGCAAGCCAGTGGGAGCTCGATACGGTCAACAAGCAATGGATACAGGGCGAAGACCCAAAATCGTAGTAGGGCTACGCGTGTACCAGAATGGTGTGGTTGCGGCTGCCGACCTGTGCTCCGGTGGTCTGGGACACATTCCAACCCAAATAAGCCCTTTTTTGGATGTCCAAATTATAATGTTAGCTGTAATTGTTGATTTTTTCTGATTTTTCATTCCTTCTCCAACTTCTAATTTGGTTATTGAAACATTCGTTGACTGCAGACAATTGGTAAACGATGGTGTGGTTTGTTTGTTTGGGCAGATGTTGGGCAAGAGGTTGTCCTTGCAAAATCAGAAAGTCTTAACTATAATGAAGATCAGAAGATGACAGAAGGTTGGAGGCTGGAAAAATTAGAATCGGATGTTAGGAGTCAAAGTTTATGATCAAATTATTGTTTGTGGTTATTTCTGTAATGCTGTTGTTCTTACTAATGGTATTTTGCAAACTTTGATCTCAATGTTGAGTAATGATGCAATTGAGTTCATATGTGTAATATTTGCATGAATAAAAAAAAGTTGTTCAACATGTAACTGTGTTAGCCAACCTGTTGGAGATACTAACTATTTTGGTATCACTAAAGAAAATCTGGATATATAGCAATAGCAAAATATAGCAATAGCAAAATATATTAATGATTTTAATATAACAAAGTCATGATTCATAAGTTTTGACTGCCTTACAAAGCCATAAGAAGGTGCTGCTAACAAAATAAACATAACCATATGTCTGGTAACAAAGTAAACCTAACCAAACAAGCATGGTATATAAAATTACTTTCAAATTGTCTTATACAAAATAACTCCCAATACAACAAGCAAGAGTCTTCAATTTTTCTTCTTAGGTGCCTTGAATCCCGGAGTGGGAATGAACTTGAGGATACTGCCAAGTCTTGCAGCTGTTCCTGAGCTAGCACCTTGCATGGGATTAACTGGCTCATGGGCAGAAGTTGGTGAGATAGATGATTTTCTCTTTGGTGGGAGCTTATCCGGTCTTGACTTAGTGATGGTACAAACTTCAGCAGCCTACAAGAATTGTAGTATATCAGATGATGCGGTTATAATTACATAACACTAAACAATTTACAAGTTGTCATTAGATGAAAAA
Source organism: Arachis stenosperma (assembly GCF_014773155.1). NCBI lineage: Eukaryota > Viridiplantae > Streptophyta > Magnoliopsida > Fabales > Fabaceae > Arachis > Arachis stenosperma. The sequence goes on from NC_080378.1 coordinate 96,300,914, forward strand.
TAAGTTGATTACCTGCTGAGACTCCTCTGGTTCAGAGTAAATTGGTTGAGAAAGCTCAACTTCAACTGGTTGGACATTAGTGTCATCATCATCAGCCGGAGCATCTTTACCAACGTTGACATCAGCAGTGGCATTCGGATCAGGTTTAGCATTGGGGTCAGGTTCAGCAGCATTCTGACCATCCTCAACAACATTAGTTTCAGCTCTAGCTGTATTCTTAGCAGCAGCTTTTGCTTGTGCAGCAGCAGCAGCTTTGGCTTTTGCAGCAGCATCTGCTAGTTTTTTCTTTTTACAATCCCTCTTTGTGTGTCGTTTTTCCCCACAATAGCTGCATGTGAATGGTGCAAGCTGCCTCTTTAGGTTTGTGTTGTCCTTGGTGAAAGTGGGTTTGGATTTCTTCGAGCCACCCTTAGCTTCATCTGTGCCTATTCGCCTTTTTTGTTGTAACTTACCTGGCCCCCTCTTAATCTTTGGAGGTTGGGGCTTAAGAGATTCTGAAACCTCCCAGAAAGTCTGCCCAGGAATGGGATTAATATGATGCTGATATGTCTCCTTGTATGAGTCTATAGTAACTAGTTTGTGGCAAAAATCCTCTGGATTTTTGTTCACCCTAGCTAGTGCAGCACAGGCATGCACACATGGTATTCCTACATCCGAAACAGGAATGAATCAAGTTAGTACTTAGTGTTAGGTAGTAATATATGAATGAATGTTACATTGGACAAAATAAAATCCACCTGTCAGCATCCAAAATTGACATGTGCATAGGTGTTTTCCTAGATCAACAACATGGTTGGCTGGGTAGCCGTGTACCTCAAATTTCTCATAACCAGTATCACCTGTCCATATTGGGTGCCAATGTTTTGACTCTTTTCTCACTTTCTCCAGACGACTGTGAATTACTGGCGGTAACTTACTGATGAGCGGATATTTTGTACGCTTTTTGGGGGTAATTTCATGTAGATTTTAGCATGTTTCAGTTAGTTTTTAGTAAAATAATATTAGTTTTTAGGCAAAAATTATATTTCTGGACTTTACTATGAGTTTGTGTGTTTTTCTGTGATTTCAGGTATTTTCTGGCTGAAATTGAGGGAGCTGAGCAAAATGACTTAGGCTGAAAAAGGATTGCTGATGCTGTTGGATCCTGACCTCCCTGCACTCGAAATGGATTTTCTGGAGCTACAGGAGTCCAATTGGCGCGCTCTCAATGGCGTTGGAAAGTAGACATCCAGGGCTTTCCAGCAATATATAATAGTCCATACTTTGCGCGAAGATTGACGACGTAACTTGGCGTTGAACGCCAAGTACACGCTGCTGTCTGGAGTTAAACGCCAGAAAAACGTCATGATCCGGAGTTGAACGCCCAAAACACGTCAAAACTTGGAGTTTGACGCCAAGAAAGGCCTCCACACGTGGAAAGCATTAGTCTCAGCCCCAGCACACACCAAGTGGGCCCCAGAAGTGGATTTCTGCACCAATTATCTTAGTTTATTCACTTTTCTGTAAACCTAGGTTACTAGTTTACTATTTAAACAACTTTTACAGACTTATCTTGTACCTCATGACATTTTCAGATCTGAATTACATACTTTGACGGCATGAGTCTCTAAACTCCATTGTTGGGGTGAGGAGCTCTGCAGCGTCTCGATGATTTAATACAATTCCTTTGTTTTCCATTCAAACACGCTTGTTCTTATCTAAGATGTTTATTCACGCCTAACTGTGGAGAAGGTGATGATCCGTGACACTCATCACCTTCCTCAACCCATGAACGTGTGCCTGACAACCACCTCTGTTCTACATCAGATTGAATGAATATCTCTTAGGTTCCCCAACAGAATCTTCGTGGTATAAGCCGGATTGATGGCGGCATTCATGAGAATCCGGAAAGTCTAAACCTTGTCTGTGGTATTCCGAGTAGGATTCCGGGATTGAATGACTGTGACGTGCTTCAAACTTTAACCTGCTGGGCGTTAGTGACAGACGCAAAAGAGGGATTCTATTCCAGTAGGAGCGGGAACCAACCGGTGATTGGCCGTACTGTGACAGAGTGCGTGCATAGCTTTCACTGCGAGGATGGGAAGTAGCCACTGACAACGGTGACACCCTACATAGAGCTTGCCATGGAAGGAACCTGCGTGTGAGAAGAGGATTCCAAGGAAGAGTTGAAGTCAAAGGACAAAGCATCTCCAAAACTCCAACATATTCCCCAGTACTGCAATTCAAAGTAACATTGTTCCCTCTTTTATTTTTATAATGAAATCTAGTAATTTCACTTTTAATCCAAATAATCCTTGTTGACATCCTAACTAAGATTAATAAAATAACATTGATTGCTTCAAACCAATAATCTCTGTGGATTCGACCCTTACTCACGTAAGGTATTACTTGGACGACCCAGTACACTTGCTGGTCAGTTGAACGAAGTTGATCTTGGACCATATTCTATTATCATATTCTATAAAGAGATACAATTTCGTCCACCAAGTTTTTGGCGCCGTTGCCGGGGATTATTGAGTTTGGACAATTGAAGGCTTATTTTATTTCTTAGATTAGGAATAATTTATTTTTATTTTTGTTCTTATTTTTTATAGAGTCATTAAATCAATATTGATGGGATAGTTTCTTTTCAAAAATTTCTTTTCAAAATTTATTATTTTTCTCTTAATTAATTGCTAATTTTCGTGAGTCTAGTGTCTTGTTCTAAGTTTGGTGTCACTTGCATATTTTATATTTTTCTTTGAAATTTTCGTGTTATTGTTCTTTGTTTCTCCTTAATCTTCAAGTTGTTCTTGTCTATTTTTCTTGCTTGATCTTTAATTTTTCTTGTTTTGTGGCTTTTCTTGTTTTTCTTATACTAATCCAAAGTATTAGTCTTCTAAGAGGAATATACCCATTCATAACAATTTGTTACCTTTTTTGGCCATTTGGCTAGAATAGAAGGGTCATATTCTTGATAAGGGAGCACCAATACTTTGAGAATCTTTTTCAAAAATAATTTTTCTTGATTTAATCTTGTGCCAAACTCTAAGTTTGGTGTTTTATTGTTAATCTTTTTATAATTTTCGAAAATTTACTTTGATTTTCTAAAAATTTTAAGTTTGGTGTTCTTTCTTTTGTTCTTGGTGTTCTTGTGAATCTTCAAAGTATTCTTGAGTTTTTCTTGTGTCTTGATCTTAAAATTTTTAAGTTTGGTGTTCCTTGGTGTTTTCCCTCCAAAAATTTTCGAAAAATAAGGAACATTAGATCTAAAAATTTTAAGTCTTGTGCCTTTTGTGTGTTTTTCTCTTTCATCAAAAAATTTAAAATTCAAAAAAATTTTTGTTTTTCTAACTAATTTTAAAGTTTATTTTCGAAATTTTTCTTAATTTTCAATTTTAATTTTTCGAAAATAAAAAAAAAAATTATTATTTTCAATTTCTTTTAGTTATTTGTTTCGTTTATATTTTATTTTATAAAATAAATTTTTATAAAATAAATAATATCAACATATACCCTCTCTTTTATTCCAACACGGAAGCACCTATGAATGAACAGTCCAAGAGGACTTTGGGGTCATATGCCAACCCCACTACTGCTTCATATGGAAATAGTATCTGTATACCCTCCATTGGAGTTAGTAGCTTTGAGCTGAATCCTCAGCTCATTATCATGGTGCAGCAAAACTGCCAGTATTCCGGTCTTCCACATGAAGAACCTACAGAGTTTCTGGCACAATTTCTGCAAATTGCTGATACAGTACATGATAAGGAAGTAGATCAGGATGTCTACAGATTACTACTGTTTCCATTTGCTGTAAAAGATCAAGCTAAGAGGTGGTTAAATAACCAGCCTAAAAACAGCATAAAAACATGGAAACAGCTGTCAGAAAAATTCCTGAATCACTATTTCCCTCCCAAACGGATGACACAGCTAAGGCTAAACATCCAAGGCTTCAAACAAGGAGATAATGAATCCCTTTATGATGCTTGGGAGAGATACAGAGAGATGCTAAGAAAATGCCCCTCTGAAATGTTTTCAGAATGGGTGCAATTAGACATCTTCTACTATGGGCTTACAGAAAAAGCTCAGATTTCTCTAGACCACTCAGCTGGTGGATCTATACATATGAGAAAAACAATTGAAGAAGCTCAAGAGCTTATTGATACAGTTGCCAGAAATCAGCATCTGTACCTAAGCAATGAATCTTTCATGAAAGAAGAAGCTAAACAGTAACTGCAGAACTCAGTCCAGTGGATCAGGCTAATGAATTCAATCAGCAATTGGACTTTCTAACTCAACAGCTAGCCGAATTCAAGGAAATATTACAGGAAACAAGAATGGCTAACAGGAACATGGAAGTACAATTAAAGCAGACAGAAAAACAACTGTCAAGACAAATAACAGAAGAATGTCAAGCAGTTCAATTAAGAAGTGGGAAAACATTAAATACCTCACTTCAAAGCAGCAGGAAACCAAGAAATGAACAAGTGGATACTCAAAATCCTCCTGAAGACAGTCCGAGCCCAGAAAGGGACAAAGCTGGCGTTCAAACGCCAGTAACAAACAAGGAAGGGGCGTCTAACGCCACTCCAGCTCCACTGGCATTCAATACCAGTGGGGAATCAGTCACATACAAGTGCTGATAACAACCCTTCTAAAAGGCTTCCCAACCCACTTCTGTAGGTAATAAACCTGCAGCAACTAAGGTTGAGGAATACAAAGCCAAAATGCCTTATCCTCAAAACTCCGCCAAGCGGAACAGGATAAGCAATTTGCCCGCTTTGCAGACTACCTCAGGACTCTTGAAATAAAGATTCCGTTTGCAGAAGCACTTGAGCAAATACCCTCTTATGCTAAGTTCATGAAAGAGATCTTAAGTCATAAGAAGGATTGGAGGGAAACTGAAAAAGTTTACCTCACTGAAGAATGCAGTGCAGTCATTCTGAAAAGCTTACCTGAGAAGCTTAAAGATCCTGGGAGCTTTATGATACCATGCACATTAGAGGGCACTTGCACCAAGCAAGCTTTATGTGATCTTGGAGCAAGTATCAACCTAATGCCTGCATCTACTATCAGAAAGCTTGGTTTAACTGAAGAAATCAAACCAACCAGGATATGTCTTCAACTTGCTGATGGCTCCATTAAATACCCATCAGGCGTGATTGAGGACATGATAGTCAAGGTTGGGCCATTTGCCTTTCCTACTGACTTTGTGGTGCTGGAAATGGAGGAGCACAAGAATGCAACTCTCATTCTAGGAAGACCTTTCCTAGCAACTGGCCGAACCCTCATTGATGTCCAAAAAGGGGAAGTAACCTTGAGAGTCAATGAGGAAGAGTTCAAGCTGAATGTTGTTAAAGCCATGCAACATCCAGACACCCCAAATGACTGCATGAGTGTTGATATAATTGACTCTCTGGTAAGAGAGGTCAATATGGCTGAGAGTCTCGAATCAGAGCTAGAAGAATTTAGACTCAATGCTTTCGAAAATGTAAAGATTTACAAAGAGAAAGCGAAAAGATGGCATGATAAGAAATTGTCATCCAGAGTCTTTGATCCGGGGCAAAAAGTTCCGCTATTCAATTCTAGGCTCAAATTATTCCCTGGGAAATTAAAATCCCGGTGGAGAGGCCCATATGTCATTACAAACGTATCACCATATGGATACATAGAGCTTCAGGATAATGACTCTAACAAAAAGTTCATTGTTAATGGACAAAGAGTCAAACATTATCTTGAAGGCAATTTTGAGCAAGAATGCTCAAAACTGAGACTTGATTAAAACTCAGTCCAGCTAAAAGACATTAAAGAAGCGCTTGCTGGGAGGCAACCCAGCCAATCACAAAATTTAATTTTATTCATATTGATTTTCTTTACAGGTTTAAGTCCAAGTATCTTCAAAAGGTGAAATAGCAATTGGTTGAAGTCACAGAGTTACAGGGAAATTTGGAAGCTTACTGGCATGAAAAAGCCAGTAAGAAATACTTTGGGCGTTAAACACCCAAAAGAAGCACCCACTGGGCGTTCAACGCCAGTAAGGGTAGCCTTCTGGGCGTTAAACGCCAAGAAGAAGCATCTTCTGGGCGTTAAACGCCAGAAAGATGCACCTTCTGGGCGTTTAACGCCAATCTGCTAGCATTCTGGGCGTTTAGAAAAACGCCCAGTAAAGAAGGACCTCCTTGCGTTCAACGCCAGGAAGAAGCATCACATGGGCGTTGAACGCCCAGGAGAAGCAACATGTGGGCGTTAAACGCCCAAACCATGCACCATGTGGGCGTTTAACGCCAGGATGGTGGGAGGAGGTACAATTTCGTTTTTCTTTGCAATTTTTCAAAATTTTTATGTTTCAATTCATGATTTCTTGCATAAACATATTTTAAATTATCACTTTCAATTCCAAAAAGTTTATCCTAATTTCTAAAATCCAATGATTGCAAATTTTTTTAGATTTATCTTAACCCAAAAGAATAAATGGCTTTCCAATTCAATCCATCATCTTTTCAAATTTGTTTCCAACACATCTTTAACTCCTTTTAAAAATCCTTTTCAAAATTAAAATTCAATTCTATCTTTTAAATTTTGATTCATATCTTTTCTTTTTTTAAATTATATCTTTTTCTAATCCAATTCTTTTTCAAATATTTTTAATTTCTTCTCATATCTTTTAACTCATCTTATCTTTATGTGAAATGCCTTTCCTTCTTCTCCTCTCCTTTCCTTTCTTTTGCTTGAGGACAAGCAAACCTCTAAGTTTGGTGTGATTTGCCATGATCACTGAGCTAAAACTCATTAAGATCATGGCACCTAAGAGAACAGGAAGAGCAAGGATGTGAACTTAAGGGAGCTGAAGCATCAGAAATTAATTCTTGAAGGCATCCCACAGACTAAAGGAACATCCACTTCCCAAAATACAGGTTGTTAAGTTCTAATTCCAGCTTTAACTCTGTGATAGTATTATTATAAGATTTTACCTTAGAAGTTATATAGGAATAGTAGTACTTAGCATATCTATTTTGATTTTATTTCCAATTAAGCTATAATTTATTTTTCTCATCATCATCAGGCATGAATAAAGTAGTAGATTTTTTTAGAATATAGAAGTAATTTATATTTTTGAGTTCTTAGTAATAAAGACTATAATTAATTATATGTGGTGGCAATACTTGTTGTTCTCTGAATGAATGCTTGAACAGTGCATAAATTGTACTTTAAATTTGATGAATATTGGCTCCTGAAAGGATGAGGAACACGAAAAATATTATTGATGATCTGAAAAATCATGAAATTGATTCTTGAAGCAAGAAAAAGCAGTTCAAAAAAAAAAATATTTACAATCAAAAGGAATAAAAGCCAAGCAGCCCTTAAAACCAAAAGGCAAGGGTAAAAAGGATCCAAGGCTTTGAGCATTAATGGATAGGAGGGCCCAAGGAAATAAAATCCAGGCCTAAGCGGCTAAACCAAGCTGTCCCTAACCATGTGCTTGTGTCATGAAGGTCCAAGTGAAAAGCTTGAGACTGAGTGGTTAAAGTCGTGATCCAAAGCAAAAGAGTGTGCTTAAGAGCTCTGGACACCACTAATTGGGGACTCTAGCAAAGCTGAGTCACAATCTGAAAAGGTTCACCCAGTTATGTGTCTGTGGCATTTTTTGTATTCGGTGGTAATACTGGAAAACAAAGTGCTTAGGGCCACAGCCAAGACTCATAAAATAACTGTGTTCAAGAATCAACATACTACACTAGGAGAGTCAATGATACTATCTGAATTCTGAGTTCCTAAGGATGCCAATCATTCCGAAATTTAAAAGATACAGGGAGATGCCAAAACTGTTCAGAAACAAAAAGCTACAAGCCCCGCTCATCTAATAAGAATCTAAGCTTCATTTAAAACTCTAAAATATTATTACTTCTTTATTTCTGTTAAAACCTACTTTATTTATCTAGTTGCTTGAGGACAAGCAACAGTTTAAGTTTGGTGTTGTGATGAGCGGATATTTTGTACGCTTTTTGGGGGTAATTTCATGTAGATTTTAGCATGTTTCAGTTAGTTTTTAGTAAAATAATATTATTTTTTAGGCAAAAATCATATTTCTGGACTTTACTATGAGTTTGTGTGTTTTTCTGTGATTTCAGGTATTTTCTGGCTGAAATTGAGGGAGCTGAGCAAAAATCTGACTTAGGCTGAAAAAGGACTGCTGATGCTGTTGGATCCTGACCTCCCTGCACTCGAAATGGATTTTCTGGAGCTACAAGAGTCCAATTGGCGCGCTCTCAACGGCGTTGGAAAGTAGACATCCAGGGCTTTCCAGCAATATATAATAGTCCATACTTTGCGCGAAGATTGACGACGTAACTTGGCGTTGAACGCCAAGTACACGCTGCTGTCTGGAGTTAAACGCCAGAAAAACGTCATGATCCGGAGTTGAACGCCCAAAACACGTCAAAACTTGGAGTTTGACGCCAAGAAAGGCCTCCACACGTGGAAAGCATTAGTCTCAGCCCCAGCACACACCAAGTGGGCCCCAGAAGTGGATTTCTGCACCAATTATCTTAGTTTATTCACTTTTCTGTAAACCTAGGTTACTAGTTTACTATTTAAACAACTTTTACAGACTTATCTTGTACCTCATGACATTTTCAGATCTGAATTACATACTTTTGACGGCATGAGTCTCTAAACTCCATTGTTGGGGGTGAGGAGCTCTGCAGCGTCTCGATGATTTAATACAATTCCTTTGTTTTCCATTCAAACACGCTTGTTCTTATCTAAGATGTTTATTCGCGCCTAACTGTGGAGAAGGTGATGATCCGTGACACTCATCACCTTCCTCAACCCATGAACGTGTGCCTGACAACCACCTCCGTTCTACATCAGATTGAATGAATATCTCTTAGGTTCCCCAACAGAATCTTCGTGGTATAAGCCGGATTGATGGCGGCATTCATGAGAATCCGGAAAGTCTAAACCTTGTCTGTGGTATTCCGAGTAGGATTCCGGGATTGAATGACTGTGACGTGCTTCAAACTTTAACCTGCTGGGCGTTAGTGACAGACGCAAAAGAGGGATTCTATTCCAGTAGGAGCGGGAACCAACCGGTGATTGGCCGTACTGTGACAGAGTGCGTGCATAGCTTTCACTGCGAGGATGGGAAGTAGCCACTGACAACGGTGACACCCTACATAGAGCTTGCCATGGAAGGAACCTGCGTGTGAGAAGAGGATTCCAAGGAAGAGTTGAAGTCAAAGGACAAAGCATCTCCAAAACTCCAACATATTCCCCAGTACTGCAATTCAAAGTAACATTGTTCCCTCTTTTATTTTTATAATGAAATCTAGTAATTTCACTTTTAATCCAAATAATCCTTGTTGACATCCTAACTAAGATTAATAAAATAACATTGATTGCTTCAAACCAATAATCTCTGTGGATTCGACCCTTACTCACGTAAGGTATTACTTGGACGACCCAGTACACTTGCTGGTCAGTTGAACGAAGTTGATCTTGGACCATATTCTATTATCATATTCTATAAAGAGATACAATTTCGTCCACCACTTACCCACATGATTAGCTAATTTTACCTTGTTCTTAGCTATTGTTCTCATGACAAACATTCTCACACCTTCAAGCAAAGTAATGATTGGCTTGGCCCTGGCCTCTTTAATTTTTGAGTTGAATACCTCGCACGCATTATTACATATGCTATCCAATTTAGGCCTGTGACTGAATTGACTCCTGGTCCAGTGTTCTCCTCCCCACTTTGATAGATACGCCCATGCATCCTCGTTGATAATCTTGATCTTGTTCATATTATCTCTGAACTCTTGATACGTGGTGGCCCGTGCACACTCCCACAGCAAGGATCTTAGCTGTAAATCCTTCCATTGCTTGTTAAAATTCTGCCACAAGTGCCAAACACAAAAGCGGTGATGAACACGGGGCATCACCTCTTCCATTGCCGGCAACAAACCCTGTGCACAAAACCAAATACAATATCACCATAATAGACCATGACTCTCATTGACGCTCACCATAACAGTCCCTGACTTCTAACAATTTACACATAATAGTCCCTGACTTCCAACAATTTACACATATTAGTCCCTGTTTTTGAGAGACGATACGCATATAAGTCCATCATATCTATCGGGGCTTATCCTCATTAATAAAATTCAGCATAGAAATAGCAGACAGTTTTCATCTCTACTCATAACTAATAATATACACAATGCATACAATTCCCTGATGAATAAACAGCACAGATGTTCAACGCATGGAACATATAACAAAGCATACAATTTTCATATCCACTCATGACTAACAATCCACTATTTTCTAAGATACTCATGAATTAGAGAATACCTTCTGCATTCAGAGATAAAGCACCACCCATTTTGCCTATAGTCTCCAAGGTCCTGGTGTAGCAACTCAAGAAACCACTTCCAATTCTCCTTGTTTTCTACGCCAACAATTGCCCACGCTATGATGTAGATATGGTGATTAGCATCCTGACCCACTGCTGATAGAATTTGTCCACCAAATTGAGTTTTCAAGAAAGCACCATCCAGTCCAATCAACGGTCGACATCCGGCTTTGAAACCACTCTTGCAACCAATCAAGCACACATACATTTTATCAAATACTGGATCAGACTCAGGTTGGGGAGTGCAACAAATTTCAACTGTTGATCCAGGATTAGTCTTGAGAAGTGTAAGACCATAATCCCTCAGCATTTTGTATTGTTCCTTTTCATCCCCAAACACAGCATTTCGTGCATCAAAGAGGGCCCTTGATATTGAGTTCTTATTCAAGGTCAAGTCAAACCTTGACTTGAAGTAAGTGGCAGCATCACAATGCTTAAAATTGGGGTACTTCCTAACCTTCTTGACTAGTTTACTTGCCACCCAATTTCTGTTAGCTGCCCTGTTCTTATCTTCCCTTGGGCATGTATGATCATTAACAAATGTCTTTAATTGCCAACAAGTATCTTCATGATCCCTTGATGCATACACCACCCATGGACATCCTTTCACCTGACATGTAGCCCTCATCCTCACGTTGTCATTCTTCCTGAACCTAATCCGTCTACCCTCTTGGATTGTGAACTCCCTTACAGCCTCCTTAAAGTCCCATTTTGTGTTGAATTTCATGCCAACTTCCAATTGCAGTTCTCCAAACCTTATACCTTCTCTGAACACAGGACAAAATCTTCGGAATCCTCATCTGCCCCCTCATCCTCTGAATTGGGGGGAGTTTTCATTTCTTCAGAATGCCATGAATTTGCCCCGTCTGAGTCAGCCCTTGGATCATATGCATTATATGCATCATCCCCTGTTCCACCCACAAAGCATAGGTCCACATCCCCATCTGAGACCTCCTCAACAAATGCATCATCCTCACTCATAACTTGCTCTTTATCCTTAGCAAATGCAGCAGCAGGAGAATGTTTAAATTTGATGTCTTCCTTAACAGTCTTAGCCTTACAAATATCATTGTCATAATCATCATCATCAGATGAAGAACTATCTTCGATCCTTGGCTTATACAAACTATCTTCGTCACTATCATATGAATCAGACGATAGTGCATCACCTCCCTCCTGTCGTGCTTGCAACACCGCCTTTCCCTTAGCAACACTCCTCGTACAAGGCCTAAAATTAGGGGTGGTTGTTGTCGTTTTCTTCTTGAAGGTGGATTTTAGTGTTGAGTTGGATGTTGCTGTTGACACACTTTTAGGGAGAATAGGCTTTGTAGGAGGATTTGACTTTGAATTGGTAGGAGGCTTTGGCTTTTGATTAGTAGGAGGCTTCGGCTGTGGATTAGTAGGAGGCTTTGCAAATTGATTAGTAGGAGGCTTCGGCTGTGGATTAGTGGGAGGTTTTGGCTTCTGATAAGTAGCAAGCTTTGCCTGTGATTGATCATTTTGGTTGGGAAGAGACCTCTCCTGACTTGGAGGTTTTGGATTCGTGACAGATTCTGGCATAGTTGGAGGTGTTGGATTACTAGGAGGAGTCGGATTAATTGGAGGGTTCGGAATGTCAATGGTGTTGACAGGCGTTGCCTTGTCTTGGGGGAATTCACTGTTGGGGTTCCTCACTTTGTCATTAGGAGTGACCATGGCACCTTCTTCTTTTGCATCCATGCCAGCATTTTCCTCCTCATCTTGTAAATAATCTGGAGATGACACCCCATGCTCAAAATACACATCCACCAACCCATTATTCTTGTGAGCAAGGAAACACATCTCCCTAAGCTCGTTGTCACTGTTTAGATTCCTTAATCCTGTTTCTAACGTCCTCCCGGGAACTAGCCACCAACAATGAAGGATCTTGTCATAGCCTAACTCCTTGTAATAATTCCTTATGAAGAAAACGTTCAAGGTATCCTCATCCAGATCACCTAGGCATGTTAAGTTATCAGGGGTATATCTCAAATTTCCTTCATCATCTTTCTCAAAGTTTCCTCCATGATGAAACATTATATCCAACAACACATCCATCTGCACCAAAAAATCAAACCCATTAAATCTCCCACAATCGTCCCAGAGGACTTCAACATCATATAAAAATCCTATACATTAATATCACAGTCACCAACATGCATTAACCCACTATTGAAAAAATCTCTGTTTCATTGCCAAAAAACAGAGCATATATACACCAAACCCTTTGCCCTAACAAAAGTCCTTAAACACAATCTATTAAGGTAATGCAGCCATAAAACTCTAGGACAACCAAACACACAGTGACAAGACAATCATACACCTTCATCATATATTGATTCATGAAATAAATTCGAAAATTATTTCAACCAACACATACCTTCAACGACGCAGAAGATAGAGAAACCACTTGCCTCCAAAGGAACAACAAACTATTCAAACAAAGTGTGATAGTGGAGGAGACGGGAAAGAGGAGGCTAAGTCGCTGCCATTGATGAGAGAATGGGAAGACAAAGACTGAGCGTGGAGGAGAGGAGACGAAGTCTGAGAGTTTTCGATCAAATATGCTGAAGGCAAACCGTTTTCAAGGGCTCCAACTTAGGAACGACGTCGTTTCCTTTTTCATTGGGCGCCAAATTGATACTGCGTCATTTCACTGGACTCCAGCGTGGCATTGGTGGTGCCAGATCACCCCTCCGTTTGTTGACTTTGCGCCGGAAAGGGTTGCAGGGCAACTATGGGTCCCGGAACAAAATGTCAGGGATGCTTTTAGTGAATTTTGAAAGTCAAGGACAAGTATGGGTAACTCGTCCAATCTCAGGGACCACTTTGGGGTTTTAGTCGGCGCCTGATTCAATACTTTTGAAAAGTTTGGAGTATTAAATTTTTTATTAAAGAGTCGTAATTGGAGTTTTAGTATTTCTTAATTAAGAAGAGAGAGAAAAATCATCATTTAATTATTAAAGAAAGAGAAAAGAATTAACATTAAATTTTATTTGGGTTAAATTTTTTGTTTTAATTTAAATTTATTTTATTTTTAGATTGATATTAAATTATTATAAAATTATGATAAAAATAAAAATTTAAAAGAATTAAAAAGATATAATACTCTTATTATTCTAAAATTTTTTTATTTAAACAAACATATTCATATTTTTTAAAATTAATACGAATAAATTTATTTAAAATTTTTAAATTTTAAATAAATATATTCATCTTATTTTAAATAAATGTTCTCGTATTATTTTTTTAAAGCGGTTAAACATAGTTTTTAAATATCTCAACAAAAGAGATAGATATATGTAATCTTTCAAATTAATAATATTAGAGTGTATATATAAGTACATAATATCTGAAAAGATTAATAAATCTTACCTAAAAAATATAGTTAGAGATATTTTTGCTTAAGATAATAAAAATAATATGAATACAATTATTTTTATTAAATTAAATTATTAATTTAAATGATATCTATCTAAATTTTAAATAAAAATTTTAAAAATTTAAAATTCAAATATGTGAATAAAATTAGATTAATAAAAAAAATAAAAATATACGAATATGATTCAAATTGTACCGAAATAGGAATAAATTTGTCGGTAAACAAATTCATTATTTTTAATGAACAAAAGACGATAGTATATTAAATAAACTTTATGAAATAAATTATCATTTTAAATAAATAATTAAAATAAATAAAATATAAAATTATTAATTAATTAGATTTTATTAACTAATTAAATAACTTATATACTAATAGAGCATATTAAATTTCTTATAATAATTATAATTATCATTTATTAAAAATATATTTTATAAGTTGTAATTAATATGTTTGTAGTTTTTCAAAAAAAATATTAATTGTTTATTGATTTTATCAGTATGCATTAAATGTTAACCTAAATCAATGCAAAATAAATTAAATTTTAATTTTTAATAGTGTTTTTTTATTAAAATTAGAGTAATTATCCAAATCAGTCCCCGAGGATTTTAAAATCGGACGTTTTAGTCCCCGAAGAAAATTAATACCCAAATCAGTCCCCATGGTTTATCTCCGGCGGCCAAAACAATCCCCAGACCCATTTCTCCATTTTATGCCACCGAAAAAAGCTGAAGTGGCACAGTTACTATCCAGCGTGTCCAGCAATAAGAACAGGTGTCATAGAAGGACAAATTAGTCCCCAGCCACCTCATCAAAATGGCGTCGTTTAGGGCTTGAAACCAAACGTACGTTGAGTTTTAGTGGGAGACACAAGGTCAGGCTTCTTCTTCTCAACTTCAACCCCTTTCTATTCAAATAGAAACCAAACCCCACACATTCTTCAAACTGTTACAGAGAAGGTGGCTGTCAATCACTCGCACCTAATCTCTCAGAGCAGTTGAAGAATTCGATCATCAACGCTAACATTGGGTGACTCTGTTGACACGTCGCTCCCGAAACAGAAGCAACAATTGGCGAGCAAGACGAAGGGAAGTGGATGTTACAATCGTTGAACACGCTCATTGAGGTAGGTGAGCTTGTATTCTCTTTCTTATGTTGATTAGATTTATGGAATTTTGAATTAGTTAACTACAATGCTGAATGTCACCATTACAGAGTATGTTGGATTTTGAGTTTCTGTTCTGTGATAATTATGGAGTATAATTGTTTAGTTGTTATGTTGTGACTGTATAGTGTTTGGTTAGGGTTCAGTTACCAAAATTCTCAAAATAGAGTAGTTTAGGGTTTAATGATTCTGTTTGTTGATTTCAAGTATGTTGTACTTGCAGTTAGATGGAGGATTATGTAGTTCCTGTTTTCCACCATGGTGGACATTTTGTAAGGGATAACCAGGGAGTTCTTCTATATATTGATGAAAAAGTTGACAAATTTCCTAAGATGGATATTGACCTCATATGCTTCTTTGACCTGGAAACTCTGTTCAAAGGTTTAGGCTATTTAGATTACAAGGCTATGTACTGGTTTGATCCTAAGGCTCCTGACTTGGAGAGGGGGCTGCACCCTATAAAAGGAGATTTGGAGATTAATCATTTGCGTGAAAATAAACAAATGAACCAGGAGACTGACGAGTTTTATCTATATTTCGATCACCCAATAATAGTTACTCCACCAGAGGACATCAATTTGGACTTTGATGCTGATGCAGATGTTGAGGAGGAGTCTAGTGATGACGGATATGAAACGACAGAGGATGAACCATATAGACCACCCCTAGCAGGATTTGAGGATGAAGATAGTGACTCAGATTGTTTGATTATGAAGAGAAATACTAGAAAAGTTGGCAAAAAAATAGAGGGTGGTGTAGGAATGCAGAGTTTAGAGAGGAATATAGGTGCAAGAAGAAAGGCTTTAAAAGAGAATAAGAAAGCTACAGATGGGCCAAGTACAATCAAGACAAACACTAATGGAGCTACTGGTTCTAGATCAAAGTATGCAGGCCCAAACATGTCAAGGGCTGCTGTTGCTGCTAGGCCCAACATTAGGACTCCAAAAAATGCTAGACAAAAAGGTCATGGGTCAACTTCATCTAGGCTGCCAATGCTGCTGAAGCTACTAACAGCAGTGGTGAAGATGAGGCTGAGGAAAATATTGAAGAAGAAGATCCAATTTTTGAGTATGAATCAGAGACATTATTGTCTCCGGAAAGCTCTGAAGATGAGAGAGATAGGTATGAATTCCCTCAATTTAATGAAGGTGTTGGATTTGGGGAGGTAAACTTTAAGTTGGGAATGGAGTTTGTCACAATTGAAAGTTTTAAGAATGCTCTTAAGGATCATGTAATTTTTGAGGGGAGAAAAATTAGGTACATAAAGAATGATCAAAGGAGGGTTAGATGCGATTGTGAACATGGGGTGGAGAGGATTAAAAAGCCAAGAAAGCCAAAGGAGCAAAGTAATGTTTCAGGTGAGCACAATGTGAATGAAGCTGCTATGACTGAAGAGACTGTGACAACTGAGGCTACCAAAGTTGACGTTGGGGATATGAATGCTGGAACTAAGGATTGTGTTAAAAATGGAACTGGTAGTGCCAAATTGAATCCTTGTCCATGGCTAATTTATTGTGCATGGAATAATCAGCTTAAGAGTTACCAAATCAAGACTTATACTCCTAATCACACTTGTGCCAGAGAATTTGGAAGCAACATGGCAGATCAGAAGTGGGTAGTTAAGAAGCTGGAGAAGAAGCTTCGAACTCAGCCTCACATGACCCTGAGTGAGGTTTATGAGCACATCAAGATTGACTACAACGTTATGATTAATGGGAAGATGGTATATAGGACCCTCAAGGAAGCAAGGGAGCGTGTGATTGGCAACGAGAGAGCACAATACAGCAAGTTGAGGGACTATCTAACAGAGATACACAGGAGTAACCCAGGGAGCTCCACCATTCTTGATGTGACACCCATCCCTCAGTCCCTTCTACTGTTTAACAGACTATACATCTCTCTAGATACATGTAAAAGGGGTTTTAAAGTTGGATGTAGAAAACTAATCGGTCTTGATTGTTGCTTCTTGAAGGGATACTTTGGGGGCCAGTTATTGTCCGCTGTAAGTCAAGATGCGAACAATCACTTCTATGTGATAGCATTCACTGTTGTTGACAGTGAAACAAAGGAGAGTTGGAAGTGGTTCCTCACCTTGTTACAAGAAGATCTTGGAGATCAATGCATTCATGGGTGGAATTTTATCTTAAACTAACAAAAGGTATTCTTTTAACTTAGTTGTTTTCGGGTTAATGTATAAGTTAATTTAGTTGTGATTAATTATCTTACTTGATGGATATAAACTAACAAGCAATTGATTAATTATCTTGCTTTGCACATTTTTTTAATTAACATTGTTAGTTCTATTAGTTTTAATTAAGTTATAGTTAAGTTGATGATTATGTTACATTGTTGGGACTGTATATAGTTGCTGATTAAGTTATAAGTTAATTTAGTTGTTTTTGAGTTAACGTATAAGTTAATTTAGTTGTGATTAATGATCTTACTTGATGGATATAAACTAACAAGCAATTGATTAACTATCTTGCTCTGCACTATTTTTTAATTAACATTGTTAGTTCTATTAGTTTTGATTAAGTTATAGTTAAGTTGCTGTTTATGTTACATTGTTGGGATTGTTTATAGTTGCTGATTAAGTTATAAGTTAATTTAGTTGTTTTTGGGTTAACGTATAAGTTAATTTAGTTGTAATTAATTATCTTACTTGATGGATATAAACAAACAAGCAATTGATTAATTATCTTGCTCTGCATTAGAAGAAATTTTCCCATTCTTTCAATAGTTATTTAGAATATATATAAAAGGGAACACATTCTGTTAATGCAGCTTCCAAAATACTAGTTCAATGTATTGAGACTAATATATTGCTCTTAAGATTCAATCAAACATAATCATGACCTACACACCTAGAAACCTGGCAACCTTATATAATTAATGCAAAGATCACTATAAAGTAATATTTTCAGAGTACTAACAATAAAAAAAATGGACATTACTAATTGATTTAGTCATAAGAGAATTTGAAGTAGAATTTCAATACCAGACTTGGTTTTAAGTGTTTTCTCTCTTTCTACCAAAACCTCTTTAAGTTTTTAATATGAAAACTGATGATACATTTTGTTAGGACTAGATGTCTTCGAGTTGATTGCTCTAATGATGTTATCAATATATTGTTTATTATTGCCTGCTATTTTCAAATTAAGTTGTATTTATATAATTGCTCTTAGGGATTGTTGCCGGCACTAAAGGAGGTGATGCTGCATGCTCATCACCGAAATTGTGTCAGGCATATTTGGAAAAATTTTACCAATCGATACAAGGACAAGCAAGTCAAAAATGTTGTGTGGGAATGTGCTAAATGCACTACTGATACTGAATTCCAAGCAAGTATGAAGAAGTTGAAAAGGATCAATGAAGAAGCATGGAGTTATCTAGAAAAATTTGAGCCTGCTTGCTGGACCAAAGCTCACTTCAGTCACGAACCAAAGTGTGACAACCTCACCAATAACATGTGTGAGGTTTGGAATGCAAAAATAGTGACCTACCGATCAAAACCAATTTTGACAATGTGTGAGGAGCTTCGGTGCTATATCATGCGATGGATGACCAAGTACAAACAAGTATTGGAGACACACATCGGAACTGAGATCGCACCCACTCAACAAAAAAAGGCTTGATGACATTATGAAGGATGTTAGATATTGGCAGCCAGTTTGGGTTGGTGACGATGAAAGGAGAGTCTTCGAGGTTCAACAAGGCTCCAAGAAGCTTTCTGTCAACCTGTCTACAAACAAATGTACATGCAATACTTGGCAATTAACCGGTATACTCAATATATTTTGTGTGTTAATTTACAATTGTTAAATTACACTTGTATGTAGCTAAAAACATTGCAATTGTAGGTCTTCCTTGCGTTCATGCACTTGCTGCTATAGCTAGAAGGGGTGATAGACCTGAGACATATGTCCACCCTCTGCTTAAGATTGGGGCAGCAATAACAACGTACCAATATTGCATACAACCTGTTAATTCTGAGGAATACTGGGAGAAGACAAATTATCTGAAACCTATTCCCCCAAAGCTAAAGAGGCCAGTTGGCAGACCTGTCAAGAGAAGAAGAAAAGAGTCATCCGAGACTGAAGTGGGCAGAACTGACGGCAACAAAGTTAAGAAGACATTTCGAGTTACTTGTAGCAAGTGTGGAGAGATTGGCCATAATTACAAGACTTGCAAAGGACCTCCAGCAGCAACAACTAGACGTCCAACTAATCCAAATAGAAGAAAGACAAAGGCTGGTGCAAATCCTGGAACATCAAACCAACCTGCAGAGGAGATACATTTCTCACAATCAGCACCCCAGGTACAGGTAAACCACCATAAATAACCTGTTAATTGTTGCTCGCGATTGTTAAATTGAGTTTTTAAGGCTTTTATAGGGACTTAGGTGGATACTTTAGAAAGCATTGAATACTTATATGTCTTTTTTTAAATTCCACAAGGACCAATATTGATTTTTATTTGGCTAATTTTTTCATTATTTTAGAATATGGTCGATCATCCTAATTCAACTCAGCCCGCAGCTAATGCACCAGGTTTTGTGTCTAGTATGGTGAGTGAAACACTAAATGTAAAGATATGTAATTTGTGTTACTGCACTGTTAGATTTGCTACCATAAATTTGTTTACTCTATGCATATGCTATCTTTTTTATCACAGGGTGCAGCAAATTCTAGAGCGACAATTCTCCAAAGTGTAAGGGCCAAGCAGCCTATTATTAGACCACAATATCCTACACCAGTCCAGTCTAGCACTCCACCTCCTATTCCACCACCTAGACCAAGTCAAGGCGTCTCAATAGAAATAATTGCAGCGGCAAGTGAGGGTACTACATCAAGGATGTTCCAGTTTATTCCTAATCCTGGGTTCAAGCATCCGAGACAGAAATGAATGAAGATAAATGTTTATACTTTTTGATGTAATAGTTCGGTTTGTATTTTGGTAGTGAGCTTTCAAGTTGATGGACCTAAACTTGAAATACTCTTAATTTAGATATTGATGATAGAGTAATGTGGATGAAACTTTTTTAGTGAATTATGTTTCGGCTCATGTATGGCCGAATTCTCGAATTCTGACTTTAGTTTAAGTTGCTACTATGACATTTATGTTGTTTTGATTAGGTCGAATCTGTGACTTGCATTCTATGATTTGAAGTTGCTATTTGACATTAAAGCAATATATTTGCTGTTATAAGTAACGGTGCTGTTGTTTTTTTCCATTATTCATTTCATGCTACTTGTTACTGAACTTATAAGTAATGGTGCTGTTGCTTTTTTTTTTCATTATTCATTTTACTACATGACATAGCAATATGATTTTCTGTTTGGATTCATAAAGGTCATCAACCAAACAATTTTGGAAGAAAACATTAAAGCTGATATATTGCATAAATTTTCTTCTTCTCACAAGTATTTAGATCACAAAAAAGTATACAAATTTGCATACAGGTTTCAGTGAACTCTTAATACTAAGATATAACTTACAAAATAGCTATTGTTACTGACAAAATCAACACTAACATGCAAAGAACTTGCAATGAGATAACTTTTTCTGCTCATCACACAAAAATAGCTCTTCAACACAATTCTTATAGAATGTAAATTATTCGAAATCCTACAATTGTTTACCTTATATAGTGGGCATCCAAAAAACAGTCTACCCAGATTTTCATGAGTCCTTGAAGTGGAGTGATGATTGGATTTTTGACGGTTTAGAATTTCACTAATAAAATCTTGTTGTAAAGTATAGTTTCTAAACCAAACAATAATCATTTCAAACAAAAAGTTGTTTGTCACTAGTACAAACCCCTAAAATTTATAAACCGAAGTATTCAAACCTCGGGTCGTTCTCCCTAGGAATTACAATAAAGTGTCTTGTTATTGATTATGAGTTATTTTGGGGTTTTGGATAAGAGGCATGAAAGTAAATGACAATGAAAATAAACTAACAACTAACAAAGCTCTTGGCAAGATGTGAGAACTAGAAATCCTATCCTAGTTACCTTTCTCAATTGTAATGAGAATTGTTCATTGCTACCACTTAGTTAACCTCTAACTATGGAGGGAAGTCAAGTGGATGAATCAATTTGATTCCTCAAGCCCTAATCATCTCCTAAAGGAATGACTAGCTTTAGAGATATTCAAATTAATTAGCAACTTCTAATTATCAATCAACAAAGGAATTAGATAACTCAAGAGTCACTAATTACTCTCCCTAGGCCAAGAGGAACAAAACCTACACTATATCTAGAAGAGACATTTCATCAAACACATAGAGTGCAATACAAGTAAACATTATTAAATGCAAGGATTAAAGGAATCTACAACTACAAAAACAAGAGATCAACAATAGAAAAGCAATGAAGAACAATTATTATGAATTACCTCTTATTGAATTGAAAGAAAATGGAAGTAGCAATAGTAGATCTACAACAAAGTATAAGAGCAATATAAAGGAAATTACAACAAAGGAGTAGAAGAATGATGACTGTAACAACAATGAATTGGGAAGTAGAAGTAGAAGGAAACTAAGATAAAAACCTAGATCTAAGAACTAAACCTAATCCTAATTCTAGAGAGAAGTGAGAGCTTATCTCTCTAAAACTCTAAACTAATCCTAAGTATATTCTATATTAGACTTAGATGATTGATTCCTTCATTGATTAATGCCTTCCCCTTAATCCTTCATCCTTTTATTCCTTTCCCTTAGCAATTGGCGCCAAAAATGGGTTCAGAAACCCTCTCAAATTTCTAGGCACGTTGGTGCACGAAATTGCAATAACACTTTTGCAATCCCGCACAACTAACCAGCAAGTGCACTGGGTCGTCCAAGTAATACCTTGCGTGAGCAAGGGTCGATCCCACGGAGATTGTCGGCTTGAAGCAAGCTATGGTTATTTTGTAAATCTTAGTCAGGATATCAGAAATTATCAGGATTGATTGTAAAAAGCAAAAGAACATGTAATGGTTACTTGTACTGCAGTAATGGAGAATGGGTTGAGGTTTGGAGATGCTCCATCTTCCGAATCTCTGCTTTCCTACTGTCCTCTTCATCAAACACGCATGTCTCCTTCCATGGCAAGCTCGTGTAGGGTCTCACTGTTGTCAGCAGCTACCTCCCATCCGCGCAGTGAAAGCTAATGCAAAGCACTCTGTCACAGTGCCGCCAATCACCGGTTTGGTTCCCTCCCCTACTGGAATAGAATCACTCTTTTGCGTCTGTCACTAACGCCCAGTAGGTTACAGGTTTGAAGCACATCACAGTCATTCAATCATTGAATCCTACTCAGAATACCACAGACAAGGTTTAGACCTTCCGGATTCTCTTGAATGCTGCCATCAGGTCCTGCCTATACCACGAAGATTCCGATTAAAGAACCCAAGAGATAACTACTCAATCTAAGATAGAACAGAGGTGCTTGTCAGGCACGTGTTCATGGTTGAGAATGATGATGATTGTCACGGATCATCACATTCATCCGGATTAAGAACAAGTGTTATCTTAGAACGGAAGCAAGCATGATTGAATAAGAAACAGTAGTAATTGCATTAATCCATCAAGACACAGCAGAGCTCCTCACCCCCAACCATGGGGTTTAGAGGCTCATACTGTGGAAAGAACGTGTATGAAATGTTATGAGGTCATAAGGTTCTGATTACAATGTCAAAAGGTCCTATAAGTAGTAAACTAGTATCCTAAGGTTTACAGAAATGAGTAAATGACAGAAAAATCCACTTCCGGGCCCACTTGGTGTGTGCTTGGGCTGAGCATTGAAGCTTTTATGTGTAGAGACGTTTTCTGGAGTTAAACGCCAGTTCTCATGCCAGTTTGGGCGTTTAACTCCAACTTTTAATCCAGTTCCGGCGTTTAACGCTGGAATTTCTGAGGCCGGATTGCTACGCGGGTTTGGGCCATCAAATCTTGGACAAAGTATGGACTATTATATATTGCTGGAAAGCCCAGGATGTCTACTTTCCAACGCCGTTGAGAGCGCGCCAATTGGGCTTCTGTAGCTCCAGAAAATCCACTTCGAGTGCAGGGAGGTCAGAATCCAACAGCATCTGCAGTCCTTTTCAGTCTCTGGATCAGATTTTTGCTCAGGACCCTCAATTTCAGTCAGAAAATACCTGAAATCACAGAAAACACACAAACTCATAGTAAAGTCCAGAAAAGTGAATTTTAATTAAAAACTAATAAAAATATACTAAAAACTAACTAAAAGATACTAAAAACATACTAAAAACAATGCCAAAAAGCATACAAATTATCCGCTCATCACAACACCAAACTTAAATTGTTGCTTGTCCCCAAGCAACTGAAAATCAAAATAGGATAAAAAGAAGAGAATATACTATAGATTCCAAAATATCAAAGAAACACAGCTCCAATTAGATGAGCGGGACTAGTAGCTTTTTGCCTCCGAACAGTTTTGGCATCTCACTCTATCCTTTGAAGTTCAGAATGATTGGCATCTATAAGAACTCAGAACTCAGATAGTGTTATTGATTCTCTTAGTGAAGTACATTGATTCTTGAACATAGCCAGTGTATGAGTCTTGGCTGTGGCCCAAAGCACTCTGTCTTCCAGTATTACCACCGGATACATACATGCCACAGACACATAATTGGGTGAACCTTTTTAGATTGTGACTCAGCTTTGCTAAAGTCCCCAATTAGAGGTGTCCAGGGTTCTTAAGCACACTCTTGTTGCTTTGGATCACAACTCTATTTCCTTCTCTTTTTTTTTTTCTTTTCTTTTCTTTTTCTTTTTCTTTCCCTTTTTTTTCGAAAAATTTTTTTTTTTTTTTCACTGCTTTTCTTGCTTCAAGAATCAATTTGATGATTTTTCAGATCCTCAATAACAGTTCTCTTTCTCCTCATTCTTTCAAGAGCCAACAATTTTAACATTCTTAAAACAACAAATTCAAAAGACATATGCACTGTTCAAGCATTCATTCAGAAAACAAAAAGTATTGCCACCACATCAAACTAATTCAACTAGTTTCAGAGATAAATTTCGGAATCCTGTACTTCTTGTTCTTTTGTGATTAAAGCATTTTTCTTTTAAGAGAGGTGATGGATTCATAGGACATTCATAGCTTTAAAGCATAAACTTTATTAATTTTATTAATTAAGAACAAGACTCAATTATAGATATAAGATGAGACTAAAAATAAAGGAAAGAGATAAAAAAAAACGAAAAACAGAGGCCTCTAATGATAGAGGTTTCACAGAGTTAGGACTCAACAACCTTGATTTTGAGAAGTGGATGCTCCCCCTGCTTGAGAGGAGAGCTTTTGGCGTTTCAGTTCCTTGATATCACGCCCCTGCTTCTCTTGTTCTTTCAGCAATTTGCAGATCATGCAGTTCTGATTCTGCTGTTCTTCCTTCAGTTGCTCCATAGTCTCTTGCAGCTTGTTGATGGATGCTTCTAGGCTGGCCCAGTAGCCAATTTCAGGGAATTCAGGGAGGAACTCACGCGCCCTCCTTTTGATGGAGTTGTCTTGCACTTGTCCTTCCATTGACTTCTTGGTGATTGGGTGTTCAATGGGTATGAACTCATCTACTCCCATCTTTACCCCAGCCTCTTTACAGAGCAAGGAGATCAAGCTTGGGTAAGCCAGCTTGGCTTCAGTGGAATTCTTGTTTGCAATTGTGTAGATCTCACAAGCAATCACATGATGCACCTCCACTGCTTTTCCAAGCATAATACAGTGAATCATCACTGCTCTCTTGATGGTGACCTCAGAACGGTTGCTAGTGGGCAATATGGAACGCCCAATAAAGTCTAGCCAACCTCTTGCAATTGGCTTGAGGTCTCCCTCTTGAGTTGGTTTGGGACACCCTTAGAATTGGTTATCCACTTAGTTCCAGGGAGGCATATGTCCTCTAGAACTTGATCCAACCCCTTATCTACTCTCACCATCCTCCTATTGAAGGAATCAGGATCATCTTGTAGTTGAGGTAACTTGAAGATTTCTCTTATTTTGTCCAGATGGAAGTACATAACTTTCCCTCTGACCATGGTTCTGTGGGTAGGAAAAGCGGTTCCAGTCATTCTTTGCTTATCTGTGAGCCACAGATTTGAGTAGAATTCCTGAACCATGTTCCTTCCAACCTTTGTCTCAGGATTGGTCAGAACTTCCCAACCTCTGTTTCGAATTTGCTCTTGGATCTCCGGATATTCATCTTCTTTCAGATCAAATTTAACTTCCGGGATCACTGACCTCAGTCCCATTATTTTGTGATAATGGTCCTCATGTTCTTTGGTTAAGAACTTCTCTTCATTCCAAAGATTCTTTGGATTGGTCTCTTTCCTTCCTCTTGAGTTGGTTTGTTTTCCCTTGGGAGCCATGATATTGATGAATCTTGGCTTAGTGATCACGGAAAAGCACACCAAACTTAGAGGTTTTGCTTGTCCTCAAGCAAAAAGAAAAGAAATAAGAGAAGAGAGAGAGAGGGAGAGAAAATTCGAATGGTGTGAGGAAGGAGGGGTGAGGAACGTTCATTTATAGAGTGGGGGAGGAGAATTTCGAAAACAAAAGAGATTTGAAAGGAAATTTGAAAAGATATGAAAGATTTTTGAGAAAAGGGTGAGTTTTGAAGAAGATTTGGGATTATTTTGAAATAGATTTGAAAAATGTTTTGATTTTTGAAGATTTGAAAGTGAATGATGAATGATTGAAGTGTGATTTTGTAGAAAAGTATGGGTGAGAAAAGGAAAGTTTGAGAAAATCTGAGTTGAAAACAAAAATGTGGTCCCCCCACCAAGCTGGCGTTAAACGCCCAGAATGGCACCCATTCTGGCGTTTAACGCCCATTTGTTGCCCCTTTTGGGCGTTTAACGCCCAGCCAGGTACCCTGGCTGGCGTTAAACGCCAGAAAACCTTCCTCACTGGGCGTTTTTCTGAACGCCCAGTGATGCTGCACACCTGGCGTTAAACGCCCAGAATGGTGCCCATTCTGGCGTTTAACGCCCAGAATGGTACCATTACTGGCGTTAAACGCCCAGAATGGTGCCCATTCTGGCGTTTAACGCCCAAAATGCCCCTTACTGGCGTTTTTTTCGCCAGTAAGCTCATTTTCTCTGCTTTTTGAGCTGAATCCTTCTGTAACTCTGTGAATTCCTTCATTTTTGATACTTGCCTCTGTAAGAACTAATCGTACAACTTCCTAATGACTGGGTTGCCTCCCAGCAAGCGCTTCTTTACTGTCTTTAGCTGGACTTTCACTGAGAATCACTCAAGTCTCAGTTTTGAGCATTCCTGCTCAAAATTTCCTTCAAGATAGTGTTTGATCCTCTGTCCATTAACAATGAACTTACTGTCAGAATCAATATCCTGAAGCTCAACATACCCATATGGTGACACTTTTGTAATCACATATGGACCCCTCCACCGGGATTTGAGTTTTCCTGGAAACAGTCTGAGCCTAGAGTTGAAGAGCAGAACTTTTTGTCCTGGTTCAAAGACTCTGGTTGACAATCTCTTGTCATGCCACTTCTTTGCCTTTTCCTTATAGATCTTAGCATTTTCAAAGGCATTGAGTCTGAACTCCTCTAGCTCATTTAGCTGGAGCAGTCTTTTCTCACCAGCTAACTGTGCATCCATGTTTAGGAATCTGGTTGCCCAGTAGGCTTTATGTTCCAGTTCCACAGGCAAATGACAGGCCTTTCCATACACCAATTGGTATGGGGAGGTCCCTATAGGAGTCTTGAATGCTGTTCTGTATGCCCACAGAGCATCATCCAAGCTCTTTGCCCAATCCTTTCTTCGGGACATCACAGTCCGTTCCAGGATTCTTTTTAGCTCTCTGTTAGAGACTTCAGCTTGCCCATTTGTCTGTGGATGATACGGAGTTGCCACTTTATGGCTGATTCCATATCTAACCATAGCAGAGTATAGCTGTTTATTGCAGAAATGAGTACCCCCATCACTGATTAGTACTCTAGGGACGCCAAACCTGCTGAAAATGTTTTTCTGGAGGAATTTCAGCACGGTTTTGGTATCATTAGTGGGTGTAGCAATTGCTTCTACCCACTTAGATACATAGTCCACTGCCACCAGAATGTAAGTGTTTGAGTATGATGGTGGGAATGGCCCCATGAAGTCAATTCCCCATACATCAAACAGCTCTATCTCTAATATCCTTGTTGAGGCATGGCATATCCGTGAGGCAGGTTACCAGCTCTTTGGCAACTGTCACAGTTACGCACAAACTCTCGGGAATCTTTATAGAGAGTAGGCCAGTAGAAGCCGCACTGGAGAACTTTAGTGGCTGTTCGCTCACTTCCAAAGTGTCCTCCATACTGTGATCCATGGCAGTGCCATAGGATCCTTCGTGCTTCCTCTCTGGGTATACACCTGCGGATCACTCCGTCAGCACATCTCTTAAAGAGATATGGTTCATCCCAAAGGTAGTACTTGGCATCTGAAATTAGTTTCTTTCTTTGCACATGACTGTACTCCTTGGGTATGAACCTCACAGCTTTATAATTTGCAATGTCTGCAAACCATGGAGCTTCCTGGATGGCAAAGAGTTGCTCATCTGGGAAAGTCTCAGAGATCTCAGTAGAAGGGAGGGACGCCCCAGCTACTGGCTCTATTCTGGACAGATGATCTGCCACTTGGTTCTCTGTCCCTTTTCTGTCTCTTATTTCTATATCAAACTCTTGCAGAAGCAACACCCATCTGATAAGCCTGGGTTTTGAATCCTGCTTTGTGAGTAAGTATTTAAGAGCAGCATGGTCAGTGTACACAATCACCTTTGATCCCACTAAGTATGATCTAAACTTGTCAATGGCATAGACCACTGCAAGTAATTCTTTTTCTGTGGTTGTGTAATTCTTCTGTGCATCATTAGAACACGGCTGGCATAATAAATGACATGCAGAAGTTTGTTATGCCTCTGTCCCAACACTGCACCAATGGCATGATCACTGGCATCACACATTAATTCAAATGGTAATGCCCAATCTGGTGCAGAGATGACTGGTGCTGTGACCAGCTTAGCTTTCAGGGTCTCAAATGCCTGCAGACACTGTGTGTCAAACACAAATGGTGTGTCAGCAGCTAACAGGTTACTCAGAGGTTTAGCAATTTTCGAAAAATCCTTGATAAACCTTCTGTAGAATCCTGCATGCCCCAGAAAGCTTCTGATTGCCTTAACATTGGCAGGTGGTGGTAATTTTTCAATTACTTCCACCTTTGCCTTATCCACCTCTATTCCCCTGCTTGAAATTTTGTGCCCAAGGACAATTCCTTCAGTCACCATAAAGTGACATTTCTCCCAGTTTAAAACCAGGTTGGTCTCTTGGCATCTTTCAGGACAAGTGATAGGTGGTTAAGACAGGAGCTAAATGAGTCTCCATATACTGAAAAGTCATCCATGAAGACTTCCAGAAATTTCTCTACCATATCTGAGAAGATAGAGAGCATGCACCTCTGAAAGGTTGCAGGTGCATTGCACAGACCAAAAGGCATTCTCCTATAGGCAAACACGCCTGAAGGGCAGGTGAATGCTGTCTTCTCTTGGTCCTGAGGGTCTACTGCAATTTGGTTGTAGCCTGAATAGCCATCCAAAAAGCAGTAATAATCATGGCCAGCTAGTCTTTCTAGCATTTGGTCTATGAATGGTAAAGGAAAATGATCCTTTCTGGTGGCTGTATTGAGCCTTCTGTAGTCAATACACATGCGCCACCCTGTGACTGTCCTTGTAGGAACCAGTTCATTTTTTCATTATGAACCACTGTCATGCCTCCCTTTTTGGGAACAACTTGGACAGGGCTCACCCAGGGGCTATCAGAAATAGGATAAATAATCCCAGCCTCCAGTAATTTAGTGACCTCTTTCTGCACCACCTCCTTCATGGCAGGATTTAGCCTCCTCTGTGGTTGAACCACTGGTTTGGCATTATCCTCCAACAGGATCTTGTGCATGCATCTGGCTGGGCTAATGCCCTTGAGATCACTTATGGACCACCCAAGAGCTGTCTTGTGTGTCCTTAGCACTTTAATCAGTGCTTCCTCTTCCTGTGAATTTAAAGCAGAGCTTATAATCACTGGAAAAGTATCACCCTCTCCCAGAAATGCATATTTCAGGGATGGTGGTAATGGCTTGAGTTCAGGCTTAGGAGGCTTATCTTCCTCCTGAGGAATTTTCGAAAATTCCATTGCCTCCTCTGGCGCTTCCTGATCAGTTTGAGCATCCTTGAGGATGTTCTCAAGTTCTGATTCTAGGCTTTCAGCCATATTGATCTCTTCTACCAGAGAGTCAATAATGTCAGCGCCCATGCAGTCCTCTGGTGTGTCTGGATGCTGCATAGCTTTTACAGCATTCAACTTGAACTCATCCTCATTGACTCTCAAGGTTACTTCCCCCTTTTGTACATCAATGAGAGTTCGTCCAGTTGCTAGGAAAGGTCTTCCTAGAATGAGAGTTGCATTTTTATGCTCCTCCATTTCCAGCACCACAAAGTCAGTTGGAAAGGCAAACGGCCCAACCTTGACAATCATGTCCTCTATTATGCCTGATGGTGTTTAATGGAGCCATCAGCAAGTTGGAGGCATATCCTGGTTGGTTTGACTTCTCCAATCAACCCAAGCTTTCTGATAGTGGATGCAGGTATTAAGTTAATACTTGCTCCAAGATCACATAAGGCTACCTTGGTGTAAGTGCCTTCCAATGTGCATGGTATCAGAAAGCTTCCAGGATCTTGAAGCTTTTCTGGTAAGCTTTTTAGAATGACTGCACTGCATTCTTCAGTGAGAAATACTTTTTCAGTTTCTCTCCAATCCTTCTTATGACTTAAGATCTCTTTCATGAACTTAGCATAAGAGGGTATTTGCTCAAGTGCCTCTGCAAAAGGAATCTTTATTTCAAGAGTCCTTAAATAGTCTGCAAAGCGGGCAAATTGCTTATCCTGTTCCGCTTTGCGGAGTTTCTGAGGATAAGGCATCTTGGCTTGATATTCTTCAACCTTAGATGCTGCAGGTTTATTCCTTACAGAAGTGGTTGAAGAAGCCTTGTTAGAGGGATTACTGTCAGCACTCTCAGGTGTCTGATTCTCCTGGGGCGTTTGAACGCCAGGAGTGGATGAAGTTTGGGCGTTAAACGCCAACTTCTCCCCCTTTTCTGGCGTTTGAACGCCAGAACTGGGCAGGGAATGGGCGTTTAACGCCAGCTTTCCTCCCTGTTCTGGCGTTTGAACGCCAATATTGGGCAAGGAATGGGCGTTTAACGCCAATTTCCTCCCCTTTCTGGCGTTTGAACGCCAATAATATTCCTCTCTGGGCTCTTACTGTCCTCAGAGGGATTTTGAACAGTGGCTTGGTCATCCTCTGTCAACTGTTCCTTAATTGACTTCTTGCTCTTTTGAGCAGTGGCATTCAGTGTTTTCCCACTCCTCAGTTGAACTGCTTGACATTCTTCTGTTATTTGTTTAGATATTTGCTGTTTTGCTTGATTCAACTGCAGTTCTATGCTCTTGTTAGCAACCTTAGTATCATGGAGCATTTCTTTAAATTCTGCTAACTGTTCAGTCATCAGGAGTAGTTGTTGATTAAGCTCATTCATCTGTTCTTGAGGATCAGGATCAGTGACTACTGCCATGACCTCTTCTTGTGGAACGAATTCCTTGCTAGAATATAAGTATTGGTTTCTAGCAACAATGTCTATAAGCTCTTGAGCTTCTTCAATTGTCTTCCTCATGTGTATAGATCCACCAGCTGAGTGATCTAAAGACATCTGAGCTTTTTCTGTGAGCCCATAGTAGAAAATGTCTAACTGTACCCACTCTGAAAACATTTCAGAGGGACATTTTCTTAGCATACCTCTATACCTCTCCCAGGCATTATAAAGGGATTCATTATCCTCTTGTTTAAAGCCTTGGATGTCCAGCCTTAGCTGTGTCATCCTTTTTGGAGGGTAAAAATGATTCAGGAATTTTTCTGATAACTGTTTCCATGTCTTTATGCTTGCTGTAGGTTGGTTATTTAACCACCTTTTTGCTTGATCTTTTACAGCAAATGGAAACAGTAACAGTCTGTAGACATCCTGATCTACCTCTTTATCATGTATTGTGTCAGCAATTTGTAAGAACTGTGCCAGAAACTCAGTAGGTTCTTCCTCTGGAAGACCGGAATACTGGCAATTTTGCTGCACTATGATAATGAGTTGAGGGTTTAGCTCAAAGCTGCTTGCTTTGATGGGAGGTACACAGATGCTACTCCCATATGCAGCTGTACTGGGGTTGGCATAGGACCCCAGAGTCCTTCTGGACTGATTAATTCCACTTAAGTCCATAATAGACAAAAGGGAAATGAGAATAATTGCAAAGAGATGAATTTTGTTTATTTTTTTATTATTTTTTTTTTTTGAAATAACCGAAAAATTAAAATAAAATAAAATAAAACAAAAGGAAAATAAATAAAATTCGAAAATTAAGAATAGAATAAGATCAAAGCAATTGGGAACTGAATCAATTAGTAAAGAAAAAGATTTTGAAAACAGCAATTAAGAAGATATGATTGAAAAATTTTTTGAAAAAGATTTGATTCTTAAAAAGAGGAAAGAGAAAAACACAAAAAGACACCAAACTTAAAATTTTAGAAAATCAAACACTAATTTTTTCGAAAATTTTAAAGGAAAACACAAAGAGGACACCAAACTTAGAACTTTTATGAATCAAAAAGGGCTAAGAACATGCAAGAACGAAAATTTTAAAAGAAAAACAAACGCATGCAATTGACACCAAACTTAGAATATGAACTAGACTCAACTAAAAAGACTCTAAACCAACAAAAATAAAAAAAAATCCTAATCTAAGCAACAAAATAAACCGTCAGTTGTCCAAACTCGAACAATCCCCGGCAACGGCGCCAAAAACTTGGTGCACGAAATTGCAATAACACTTTTGCAATCCCGCACAACTAACCAGCAAGTGCACTGGGTCGTCCAAGTAATACCTTGCGTGAGCAAGGGTCGATCCCACGGAGATTGTCGGCTTGAAGCAAGCTATGGTTATTTTGTAAATCTTAGTCAGGATATCAGAAATTATCAGGATTGATTGTAAAAAGCAAAAGAACATGTAATGGTTACTTGTACTGCAGTAATGGAGAATGGGTTGAGGTTTGGAGATGCTCCATCTTCCGAATCTCTGCTTTCCTACTGTCCTCTTCATCAAACACGCATGTCTCCTTCCATGGCAAGCTCGTGTAGGGTCTCACTGTTGTCAGCAGCTACCTCCCATCCGCGCAGTGAAAGCTAATGCAAAGCACTCTGTCACAGTGCCGCCAATCACCGGTTTGGTTCCCTCCCCTACTGGAATAGAATCACTCTTTTGCGTCTGTCACTAACGCCCAGTAGGTTACAGGTTTGAAGCACATCACAGTCATTCAATCATTGAATCCTACTCAGAATACCACAGACAAGGTTTAGACCTTCCGGATTCTCTTGAATGCTGCCATCAGGTCCTGCCTATACCACGAAGATTCCGATTAAAGAACCCAAGAGATAACTACTCAATCTAAGATAGAACAGAGGTGCTTGTCAGGCACGTGTTCATGGTTGAGAATGATGATGATTGTCACGGATCATCACATTCATCCGGATTAAGAACAAGTGTTATCTTAGAACGGAAGCAAGCATGATTGAATAAGAAACAGTAGTAATTGCATTAATCCATCAGACACAGCAGAGCTCCTCACCCCCAACCATGGGGTTTAGAGGCTCATACTGTGGAAAGAACGTGTATGAAATGTTATGAGGTCATAAGGTTCTGATTACAATGTCAAAAGGTCCTATAAGTAGTAAACTAGTATCCTAAGGTTTACAGAAATGAGTAAATGACAGAAAAATCCACTTCCGGGCCCACTTGGTGTGTGCTTGGGCTGAGCATTGAAGCTTTTATGTGTAGAGACGTTTTCTGGAGTTAAACGCCAGTTCTCATGCCAGTTTGGGCGTTTAACTCCAACTTTTAATCCAGTTCCGGCGTTTAACGCTGGAATTTCTGAGGCCGGATTGCTACGCGGGTTTGGGCCATCAAATCTTGGACAAAGTATGGACTATTATATATTGCTGGAAAGCCCAGGATGTCTACTTTCCAACGCCGTTGAGAGCGCGCCAATTGGGCTTCTGTAGCTCCAGAAAATCCACTTCGAGTGCAGGGAGGTCAGAATCCAACAGCATCTGCAGTCCTTTTCAGTCTCTGGATCAGATTTTTGCTCAGGACCCTCAATTTCAGTCAGAAAATACCTGAAATCACAGAAAAACACACAAACTCATAGTAAAGTCCAGAAAAGTGAATTTTAATTAAAAACTAATAAAAATATACTAAAAACTAACTAAAAGATACTAAAAACATACTAAAAACAATGCCAAAAAGCATACAAATTATCCGCTCATCACACGTGTTGCATTAATGAGGTCATGTGCTGTCATCGACGCGTGCGCGTACGGTACGCGTGCGCGTCCCTGGCTTGTTTCGCAATGTGCGCGCGAGCGCCTTGTGCGCATGCGCGTGCATGGCCTAGATCAATTCTTTGGCTTTTTGTGCTTCTCTCCACTTGCATGCTTTCTTCCTTGCTCCCTTGATCCATGCCTAACCTATTTCATCCTGAGATTACTAGCAAACACATCAAGGCATCTTATGGAATCAAAGAGGAACTAGAATTCATCAAAATAAGGCTTAAAAAGCTTGTTTTTACAATTAAGCACAAATACGGGAGAGATTACAAAACCATGCCAATTCATAGGTTAAATGCGAGAAAAGGTTATCAAAATACTCTAAATTCAATACAAGATGAACCCTAAAAATGGGGTTTATCAACCTCCCCACACTTAAACCTTAGCATGTCCTCATGCTAAAATAAGAAGGAACTAAGGGGTATGACATTTATTGAATGCAACTAAACTATATGAATCCTATCTAAATGCAATTATCTAAGCAAATGGAAATGCTTAGTTCAAACAAGTCAATTCCCAAGAGAGCATGTGTAAGCACAAGAGCTAGGCAATAGGAATTAAGTCCAAACCACAATTGTATTGAATTATCAAAAAGAGTTCAAGCTTGCAAGAATATAGATAATATGGGTGAACACATGTGATTGAACTTTCGAACCCTCACCGGATGTGTATCCGCTCTATTCACTCAAGTGTTTAAGGGTTAATCCACTCAATTCTCTTCTAATCATACTTTCCAAAATTTGATTTTCTTCTAACAATCAACACTTATTTAATGCATGCATACATTCATCATGAGGTCTTTCATTTAGGTTGTAATGAGGTTAGGGTCAAGGTAAGATCATTTATGGTTAAGTGGCTAGGATTTGAATCTTTGATTAGCATAGACTCTCCCACCTAACTATATAATGACCTATACAAGTTCAAACTATTCTAACTACCCATTCTTCACTTTTGTTCTTACATATTCATGCATTCTATTTTTTTAGTTCATAACACTTATGCATTGATTCCTTTTTATTGAACTTCACCTTGGGGAATTTTGTTCCCTTTTTAATATTTTTCTTCCTCTTTCTTTCTTTTTCTATTATTATATTTTTTTCTTTTTCTATTCTTTGTTTTTCTCATTTTTCACTTTTATTTCTTTTTTCCTTTTCATTTTTTTTTCTTTCAAACTATATATAAGAACATCAATGCATAAGGTCTATACATTTAATCAATACATGAGTATGTACCCAATTCCTAAACATGAAAGTGTACTACCCTTTTTATCCCATCCAATGTTCCCAAGCCTCACCAACTTTGAATAATAAACACTCTCACTAGCCTAGGCTAATCAAAGATCCAAACAAGAACTTTTCATTGGTTTTCCGCCTTGGGCTTGTAATGTGCTAAAATGAGAATAAGTTGGTTAATCGTAGGCTCAAATTGGCTAACAAAGGAATATAAAAGGGTTGGCTATTTGGATAAGTGAGCTAATAAAATGATGGCCTCAATCATATAAATGCATAAATACAAGAAATAAATGGACATATAGAATCAAGCAAATCAAGGATCATAATCATAGAAAGAGAACAATTTCACACAAGAATGGAAGATAAGTGGTTATAAAATGTAACCACATCAATGGGCTCAAGTCTCACAAGCTTGTGCTCTTAGTTCAATACATGCTTCACAAAGTATGAAATTCAAGCAAGTTTCACCAAAAATTTTCTTTCAATCAATTGGGTTAATGCCTTATATTTAAACTTCTTGAAAAATCTCAATGTTTGACTAAGCATTGTTGTGATTGAAAAATCCAAAAATTTCCTTAGTTTACCCTTTCCTTTTGCTTAAAACCAATTTCTTATGCAAAAAGGGTGACTAAGTTTTTGCAATTCAAAGTATGATTTCTAAAGAAAGATATGCAAAAATGTATAAAGAAAAATCCAACTAAAAGTATGAAATCTAAAGATATCCACAAGCATCAAAAGCATCAAAATATCTAAAATCCAAAATAAGCAGTAAAGGTGTCCAAAATAAACTCAAAATGCATCAAAATATATACAATAGGTATGCAAAATAAGATAACTAGGAGAGTAGCCAAAAAGTTCACCGGTCCCCAAATAATGCTACCGGTGCCCTCCCCACACTTAAGATCAAGCATCGTCCTCGATGCTAAACCGGAAGATCAGTGGGTGGTACAACGGTAGGCTCTGGCTCTGGCTGTGGCTGTGGGACCGGCTCCGCATGAGTCTGAGCTATCTCTGTGGTGTCTGGGGCATCTGGAGGAGCAGCCTGCTAAGTCGGTGCCTCCGCATCCTCCTCCTGATGATCCTGCTCATCGGAGGCTGGAGAATCGGGAAGCGGAGGTAACTCAGCACCCAAAGAAATAAGCGTCTGGTCCATCCAATCCAATCGGCGTCTGACATGGAGTCTCTCTCGCTCTAAAAACCGGAATAGATGCTGGACCAGTAAGTAGGTGGGCTCAGGTGCTGCAGGTGGAACTGTCGATGAGGAGGGGGCTGCTGTAGTAGAGGAAGATGGTGCTGCTGTAGGGGCTGACTGTCCGGCTATCCCCACTACCGCTCTAGCCCTGGAACGGCGTCTAGCTGACGGCCTCTCGTGTACCCAACCACCCCAAAGAATAGTAATCTCTCTGTCATCTGCATCAGGCGATGGTGGTAACACATCGTCATCTGACCAAGGGACCTCGGCTAGGGCAACCATACTCGTGACCAAAGTAGGAAATGGAAGTAGGCCACGAATATGCACCCGCCACATGCACTACCGGATAAACCGAGGAAAATAGACATCCTTCCCCTCCATGACACACCCAATCAGCAGAAGCATCTCCATGGGGATCTCAGAGAAGTGAGTGGTAGGCAAGACGTAGTGGGCAAAGATCATCTGCCAAGTCCTGGCCTCTCTAGTCAAGTGAGCAAATAGCATCCCCTTAGGCTTGGTATTGTTTGCATCCATAACCCATGTAGCCTCCGGTAGACCAATCACGCTCCTCAGTGCCTCGTAATCAAAAGTCATGCTGTGTATGGCCAACTCGGCCTGCTGATGGGCACAAGTGCCATTAGGAATATGTCGGCACTGCAAAGCCTCTTCTATGGCCGTCTCAGTGATCATGATCTCTCTACCCCTCAACTGAACCGAATCCAAAGTCGGACGGAAGAAGTTGCAGTAAAATTCTTTCACCCAAGATATGTTGATATCCCCCAAATCTCGGTCAACAAAGTCTATGCCCAACTCAAGGATCCGACTGGTAATGGACCGTCGGACATCATTGGGGAGAACAAGCTTCTTCTCGGTATTCAGTTTTGTTGTCCGGTACTTGGAAAGTCGAAGCTCACAGTAGAGATTGGGGAACTTAGTCGGGTCAGTAGAAGGTAACAGCTGATTTTCCTTTTCTTCGTCATTTAGAGGATTCTTAGCATAATTCTTGTAGATGGGGGGAATAGAGGGTGTAGAGTGCTTTCTTTTCTTGGAAGAGGTGGCTATAGCCTTTCCTTTATCCGACATCCTGAAAAAGAAATATAATGGAATATGAGCAATAAAGCATGTAGCACAAAGCAAAGAAAGCATATGCAAGATGTAGAATGGATGACAAGCAAACATGATGTGAATGGGACTTGAAATATGGCCAACAAATAAGAACAGAGAACACAGCCATATTCCAAGAATTCAATGTTCACTAATGACCACAATTCATAAAGAATAAGCATGTTCATCATCAATACTCAAAGAATGGTTAAAAGAGTTAAAATGCAGGTTGGGAAGGAAATGGAAGTAGTGAGTTAGAGAAAAAGAAAAGAAATGGGGTTAAAAAAAAAATTGGGAGCATGATGAGAAATGAACATTTCAAGCATACAAATCATGGTCACAACATATCATGCAAATCCCGGAAGCAAAAATAACGGAAGGTAGCCCAAATTCGTAATAGAGAGCGAAATGAAATTATTTATTTTTGTTTTCCGAAAATTGGGCAGCATTTCGGCTTAAAATTGGATGTTCCTGGATTGCAAAATGGCACAAACAATCATGATTACAATATTATTTATTCAAAGCAACACAAGATAGCATCCAGGCAACACAGAATATACACAGAGCAACTCAAACATGGCACTTATCAAACAAATGAGCAAGCAGAAAATAAACACAAACGGAGCACTTATTAGGCCTAGAATCCTCTATCCAGCCCTAGCTACCTAACAGCAGATATTTCTATCTAATCCTAACATGCAAAACTCAAATTCAAAC
This sequence comes from Arachis stenosperma, assembly GCF_014773155.1. NCBI lineage: Eukaryota > Viridiplantae > Streptophyta > Magnoliopsida > Fabales > Fabaceae > Arachis > Arachis stenosperma. The sequence goes on from NC_080378.1 coordinate 96,338,601, forward strand.
TAAGTAACAGAAAATGTCAAAAACTAACAAAATTGAACGGTGAAGAACAAACAGAGTATGAACAGGAACCTGGGAGCGGGAGAAAAACTGTGGAGGAAAGAAGAATTGGGATTGGTGGGCAGCAGAGGCGCGCCGCCGTGGACGGTGGCCAAGAGGATGGCCGCGGTGGTTGAGGTTCGACCGAGGAGGAGAGAGTGAGTGGATGGAAGAGAGAGAGAATGAAGTGAATGGATGAGAGAGATAGGGTTAATGGTGAACGATGGCGGGGTTAATGGGGAAGGTCGGCGGCCGCGGGGTGGCAGCGACGGTGGTTGCTGCGGCGGTGGGGTAAACTGGATGAGTGAGAGGGAGAGAGAGAGAGAGAGAGAGAGAGAGAGAGAGGTCGGGTGGTGATGAGAGAGGAAGAGAGGATGGCCGTCCGGTGGTGGCTGCCGGCGCTGCTGCAGCGGCGGTTATGGGAGAGAAGAGGAAGAATGGAAGTTGGGGAAGAAGAAAGGGGCGCGGCTGCGCGACACTCTTCGCGTGTTAGGGTTATCCCCTTTTTTGGATCGACGCGGGCGCGCACCTTGCGCGTCCACGTACATTGAGAAAATAGGGGTCCACGCGTGAGCGTGCAGTGCGCTCTAGCGTGGGTTGGCAGACTATGCAACGGCGCGTGCGCGTACAGTGCGTGCACGCGTACATGGGGTTGGGCCTGAGGTTTAGAGTGGGCTTGACGCACGCCCAACTCTCGGGGCAAAGGCCTAGAGTGGCGGCAGCACGTAAGGGCGTGCGCGTCCGCGTACATTGATGATTTGTGATAAGGCGCGCTAGCGCGATGCGTGCGCTCGCGTCTGTTCTTCCTTGGGCATATGGGCGCGCACGCGGCAAGTGCGCGTCCGCGCGAATCGAGTTGGGCCAGGGACTTAAAGTTGGCCCAGAGCCGGCTCAACTCTCTGGGGCTTGGCTCAAAAATTTACGGCAGCAAATCGACACGGACGCGGCAGGTGCGCGTCCGCATGGACTTCCATGATCTCATGATCGGCACGCACGCACGTAGTGCGTGTCAGCGCGGGTCATGTTGGGCTCAGGGCATAATGTTGGACCAAGAGAGGCCCAACTCTCGGGTACGTGGGTGATGATGTATCAGCTCAGGGACGCGTGCGCGTACATGGTGCGCGCGCGTCCACCCCTTTTTTTTTATGAGAGAAATGTGCTGAAGTGCTCCCCATACTACTCACAACTCTTTATACATCTACTTACTAAACACAAGAATGCAATTCACAAAAATGCAATATGATGTTATTCATCTACTACTAAACACAACATACATGTGACTAGGCTAACAATTGAGTTGTACAAACAAATTTATGTGAAACATCTACCTACAGTGGTAACTCAAGTCACTTATTAAGCAAATTTAAAAGAGAGTGGAAAGAGTTTACCATGGTGGGGTGTCTCCCACCTAGCACTTTTAGTTTAAGTCCTTAAGTTGGACATTTTGAGATGCTTGTTGTCATGGTGGCTTATGCTTGTGCTCATCCTTGAATTTCCAAGGATCCATGCTTCTCAATTGGTTGACAGAATTTCCAACCATCTTCATCAAGCTTGGGCAAAGTTCTACCCAAGATATGAGTTCCCTTAGTTGGTCTTCACAAAGCGAGCCGGGATCCCATATCTTATCTTCACACCCGTCCGTTAGTTGAGTTTCATGGTTTTGTCGGATGGGCGGTTGACATAAGGGTGATTGACACATAGAATTCTCTTTATTCCGCCAATGCTTCCTTCTAAGCCCATATATGGTAATTTTCGTACCATCCTCATTCATACACCGTAGAGTCTTGGCCTTTATGATTTTTATACCGAAATTTCAACCACTACACAACTCTTTCCTATTCTTAATTCCACAAAGAGCTCTAAGTTGACCATCATTTTCAATTAAACCATATTCAAGTGAGACAGTAAAGCTTAGGAATGAGAGTTTTACCCACTTGAAAGTTGATTTTGGGAGGGGGACCTCCCCACACTTAGACAATGCAAGGTCTACTTCTTTAGGCTCTTCTTTGGTTGTTTCCACCTCTTTACAAACTTCTTTGATTTCAACCTTATCCCCTTTTTCGCTTGGCTTGGTGTTGTCTTCAAGAACTTCATCTTGGCCAATGGGAGGTGATTCAATTTGGGATAGGAATTCATGGATATATGAATCCATCTCTCGATCAACCTCTTCATATTCTTCAATTTCAATATACACCATGCCATTTCCGTCTTCCTTGGGAGGTTGTGCACACTCTTTTATAATTTTAACTTCATGTCTAAGGGGAGAGGATTCCATTGTAGAGAGAAACTCATCCATGATTGAATCCATCTCTTGATAAGCTTCTTCCAAATCTCCAACGATGGTATGCCTTAGAGGTTGCGCACCCTCCTTAACATCAATATCAAGCTTCTTGGAAGAGTGCTCCATGATGCTACATTCCCATGGATTTTCAACATCTCCCAAATCTTCAACCACTTCTCCCTTTTCTTCAATGATCATTGGCTCCTCCAATTGTTCCAACGTAAAACTTGGCTTCTCCTTCTCTACCGTGTTGCCCGATTTCTCCTTCATACTTTGCTCTTCTGTTGACTTTTCAAATGTCGTCATGGAGGTACCTTGAGTATTCAAACATTGGTGGACTAAAGTGTGCACCACCTTGGTCAAATTGGTCACAAACTCAAGTGTATCCCGCTTCATGGCTTCTTGTCCTTGGAGTAACAAAGTGAGAGGATCGTCTATCGGAACTTGGGGTGAGTAGGAGGGTTCATTATTTTGGGAGGATGGTTTATGGTAGAAAGGTGGTTCTTCTTGGTGAAATTGTGGAGGTGGTGTGCATCGAGGTAGTTTTTGGTAGTAGTAATCTTGGAATTTGGGTTCCATGTATGGCTCATATGGTTCAAAAGTTGGATGGTGTGGTGAATATGGATTGGGTTCATATGGGAGCGTTTGGTGAAAATAGGCTTGTGAGTATGGTTGAGAGTTATGTTGAGGATATGGTTCATAGGCATATGGTGGTGGTTCTTGAAGGTCACAAGGTGATTCACCATAGCCATTGGATTGGTATGCATCATAGAATGGCTCTTCTTCATAGTGCATTGGTGGAGGTTGTTGCCATGAAGATTGATCATATGCATATGGTTCCTCCCACCTTTGATTGTCCCATCCTTGATGCACATCTTCATTATAGTCCTCATTACCTACAACATAATTGTAATCACACTCATAGCCAAAGTGAGAATTCATGATAGCAAGAGAGGGCAAAAACAAAAAATAGTAACAAATAAAGAGAACAAACTAAAAACTAACAAAGAAGCAAAAAGCAAACATATTCACAATATTCACATATATACAATAACCAATAACACAACACCATTGCAATCCCCGGCAATGGCGCCATTTTGATGATTGGATTTTTGACGGTTTAGAATTTCACTAATAAAATCTCGTTGTAAAGTATAGTTTCTAAACCAAACAATAATCCTTTCATACAAAAAGTTATTTGTCACTAGTACAAACCCCTAAAATTTATAAACCGAAGTATTCAAACCTCGGGTCGTTCTCCCTAGGAATTACAATAAAGTGTCTTGTTATTGATTATGAGTTATTTTGGGGTTTTGGATAAGAGGCATGAAAGTAAATGACAATGAAAATAAACTAACAACTAACAAAGCTCTTGGCAAGATGTGAGAACTAGAAATCCTATCCTAGTTACCTTTCTCAATTGTGATGAGAATTGTTCATTGCTACCACTTAGTTAACCTCTAACTATGGAGGGAAGTCAAGTGGATGAATCAATTTGATTCCTCAAGCCCTAATCATCTCCTAAAGGAATGACTAGCTTTAAAGATATTCAAATTAATTAGCAACTTCTAATTATCAATCAACAAAGGAATTAGATAACTCAAGAGTCACTAATTACTCTCCCTAGGCCAAGAGGAACAAAACCTACACTATATCTAGAAGAGACATTTCATCAAACACATAGAGTGCAATACAAGTAAACATTATTAAATGCAAGAATTAAAGGAATCTACAACTACAAAAACAAGAGATCAACAATAGAAAAGCAATGAAGAACAATTATTATGAATTACCTCTTATTGAATTGAAAGAAAATGGAAGTAGCAATAGTAGATCTACAACAAAGTATAAGAGCAATATAAAGAAAATTACAACAAAGGAGTAGAAGAATGATGACTGTAACAACAATGAATTGGGAAGTAGAAGTAGAAGGAAACTAAGATAAAAACCTAGATCTAAGAACTAAACCTAATCCTAATTCTAGAGAGAAGTGAGAGCTTCTCTCTCTAAAACTCTAAACTAATCCTAAGTATATTCTATATTAGACTTAGATGATTGATTCCTTCATTGATTAATGCCTTCCCCTTAATCCTTCATCCTTTTATTCCTTTCCCTTAGCAATTGGCGCCAAAAATGGGTTCAGAAACCCTCTCAAATCGCCAGGCACGTGTTGCATTAATGAGGTCATGTGCTGTCATCGACGCGTGCGCGCACGGTACGCGTGCGCGTCCCTGGCTTGTTTCGCAATGTGCGCGCGAGCGCCTTGTGCACATGCGCGTGCATGGCCTAGATCAATTCTTTGGCTTTTTGTGCTTCTCTCCACTTGCATGCTTTCTTCCTTGCTCCCTTGATCCATGCCTAACCTATTTCATCCTGAGATTACTAGCAAACACATCAAGGCATCTTATGGAATCAAAGAGGAACTAGAATTCATCAAAATAAGGCTTAAAAAGCATGTTTTTACAATTAAGTACAAATACGGGAGAGATTACAAAACCATGCCAATTCATAGGTTAAATGCGAGAAAAGGTTATCAAAATACTCTAAATTCAATACAAGATGAACCCTAAAAATGGGGTTTATCATGGAGATTATTGCATACAAACCACATAGACATTTTAGGTGTTGCCCTTTAGGGATTTTAACTTTGCTTAGGCTGCTGATGTCACCGTCTTCGATAACGCTACAACTATGGCCACCGCCGAGTCTCCCACCATGGCGATTCGAAGACGACGAGCTTCCTTTGCTTGGTGTCATTGCAGCTGCTGATAAACTAGGGTTCCAAAAGCTTCAACGAAGAAGACGTTTCTGTTCAAGTACAGAGGGGTTGAGGTAGAGGAGAAGAAGCGTGACCTTGTGTTTCCCACTTAAACGCAACGTTTGGTACCAATCCTTAAACGGTGCCGTTTTCATAACATGGCTGGGGACTAATTTGTCCTTCTATGACACCTGTTCTTATTGCTGGACACGCTGGATAGTAACTGTGCCACTTCAGCTTTTTCCGGTGGCATAAAATGGAGAAATGGGTCTGGGGATTGTTTTGGCCGCCGGAGATAAACCATGGGGACTGATTTGGGTATTAATTTTCTTCAGGGACTAAAACGTCCGATTTTAAAATCCTCGAGGACTGATTTGGGTAATTACTCTTAAAATTATATGAAATTTTAAAACTCCAAACATCAAAAGAATATTGTAACATCCACCTAGTTACCCAAGATCATGCTGTACAGAGAAATGTTTAGTCATCTTTGGAACATCCATCTCAGTTTTTATAATTTTGGATATTTCGCGCTATAAACAATTCAATTTCTTACTTAATTCCTTTGTCTAAGTCCCGGATAAATGTAAATTGGGGAATGCTAGATAAATAATGACCATATTAAATAATATGAATAATTACCAATCAAATAAAAGTATATTATATCTTAATTTAATGCTATTAATTAAATTTAAAATTAATTTATTCTTTTAAGTTATTAATTCACATTATTCACATATTATTTAAAAATATTGATTATCTATATTTTTTCATGTAAATTTTATTTCAGACTTTTTTTATTGTAGAGAAAATTTGATTAGAGTAATTCAAACAACCTAATGAAAAAATGAGGCATATTTTATACAAATATGATGTGCTCTGAAATAAATTAAAAAATAAAGTAATTACATAAAATTCTTAAACGTTATTTCTTTGGAACTTAACAATGCGATATTAGATGAAAATCAATTTTTTCATTAATTTTCTGGATGGTGTGATTTTTTCATATTAGATAGATGATATGATTCCCAAAACAATTATAAAATGTATGTCACTAATACCAAAGAAAACATGTATTGTATATGTACTGCTTTATCTATTTATTTTTCTTTTGTTTTATTAATGCAATTTATTCTTTTCCTCCTTTTTCTACTTATCTGGTGCAACATCTTTTTTAATAAATAACACATGACAAACCCAAAATTGTGTGCCCTCTTCTAATTTTTTTTGGGGCAATTCTATGGTGCTTTTTTGTTTGGTGGCTAACTTTTTCCTAAATTACTTTTTATAGTAACTTTAAAATATTTAAAACTTTTTAATTTTTATACTTTTAAATTTAAAATTAATTATTTTACCAATTTTAGTAATTAGACAACACTTTTTAAGCACCATAGCAAACACCTTTCTTTTGACTTTCCTTCTGCCCTTTCATCATTTTCAATAGTTCGTCATCATTAATTTCAACTTACAGATTTTTTCTTTCTTGCTAATATACAAATTTTAACTTCATTGTCCTGAATTTTACTTTGATTAGTGTAATTAAATGTGTTTGATTATAATTGCAATAAAATTTTATTATAAATGTTAAACAATTTGGTTATATAGTTTATTTACTATAAATGAGAACCTCGTCTATATTTTTCAAGGTTGCGAGAACCGGACCGGTCAATAAACCGGTGAAGTCACTAGTTCAATGATTTATTGGTTTGACCGGGATTTAACTGGGATTCAACCGGTTTAATTAAATATTAAAAAAATTATTAAAAAATTATATATAATTTTAAACATATATATTCATCTTATAATTTTTTACCAATAGAACTGAAATATTTTGGGTTTCATACTTTGTAAAACCAAAATAAAGAAACTCTTCATCACAAATCATAATTAACAACCACTCAAACTTAATCAAAAAAATATCAAATTATTCCAAAATCATTCTAATAAACAACTCAGAATAATTATAATAAAAAAAACAAAAACAGCAACTCACAATAGTTACAATCAACCAAAAAAAAATGCAACAACAACAAAAATTCTGTCCAGAAATCAGACTCCAAATTCAACAGAAGGGCAATTTAGAATCTGAGGATCATTATAATCAACTCCAATTTCATAAACGTTGGTAACTCAGAATAAAATAACAAATTCACAAAATTAGTAACACAAATATCTGAGGATCAACAACAAATTCTTTCCAGTAAATTTAACAAAATAAGTATAAGTTTCATAAACATTGGTAACTCAGAATAAAATAACAAATTCACAAAATCAGTAACACAATATATGAGGATCAACAACAAATTCTTTCCAGAAAATTTAACAAAATAAGCACAAATTAACAAAATCAGTAACTCAAAATGACAAATCCTAAATCAGCAACTCAATTAGTAACAGTAAAACCAGCAAACAGATGAGACGAGGAGGAGGAGGCGACACCGGCGAGCACAGTATTATCAAAATCCAAGCCACAGTGCTTACCAGCGGCGAGGAGAAAAAGGAGTGACACCGGCGAAGAGAAAGAGAGCGCGCTCGAACAGAGGAGACGACGGCCATAGAGCTTCCACACGACAGCAAGGAAGCTTCCTACAACGGTGACACAGCTTTCTAGGACGGCGACGGAGCTTCCTACAACGGCGACATAGCTCCTGCGATGGCGACGGAGCTTCCAAATGCGACACCTCTACCTAGAGGATACGAGTTTGTCGATGACAATGAAGCGTGGTTGCAGGGCTCTGGGAACTGCGGGGCGCAGTGGCTGCGGTGGCTGGAGGGCTGTGGGACGGCGAAGAGGGGTTGCTCCATCGTGGGTGGCTATGCGAAAGTGGGTCTGCCCACGGTGGCTATGGTGTTTCTTGTGACTTGTGAGAGTGTGAGAGTTGAGAGTTGAGACTAAGATTAGGGTTCGTGGCTTCGTGAGTTTAGCTTCTCTTTTTCCTTTTTTTTATACCTTCAAAACGACGCCGTTTTGAAGTTTATCCAAACAAAAAACCGCTAAAAAATTGGACGGTTCTTTCGGTTCGTCGATTAACCGCCGGTTCGATCGATTTTCTTATCGGTTTTTTGCCAAACAGTTTTTAACCTTACCCAGACTGGCTAGGTGACCGATTCCCGATTTTTCCGATTGAATCGGCTGATCTGGTTTAATTTTCAGAACCATGATATTTCTTTTATGGGACCACTTCCATATTTATCACTATTCTAGAAATGCACGTAAGTAAAATATATTTTGTGTTCATGAGAAATGAAATTTGTATGAAAATCTTGAACTCCGTTGATAATCATACAATGTGAGTGGGAGACAAAATTTGCATGACAATTTTAGGGTATATAAACATTTTATCCCCAAATGGAAGAACCAATCTATGTCAATATAAGTTGGGTTGGTTAAATCCAATTGAGATTTATTTCTAAAATTAGGGGTGTGCATGAGTCGGATGAAATTGGGTTTGATGTGACTTAGATCCGACCCAAAATATATATCGGGTCTATTTAATAGACCCAAATCCGACCCTAGACCCGATGAAATCTATACACTTTTGGGCCACGATTATACTGGATAAAAATCGGGTGAAAATGGGGCCGTTAATATTACATTACATTGATACCTTCTTATAAGCTAGCATGTAAAAATATCCAAATTTCCAAGATTCCAACCATTATTTGTCATGGTAAAATTCATTTAGAAAAATATAAAAGGAACCAACTCTTTTCTAAAATTAAAGCATAACCATAATCAATACTAATATTGTCTAATAACACCCAATATTTAAATCAATACAAATAACACAATATTATGCATTATATAGTCTAAAATCTTATGCATTTTAAAGATAAAACATTAACTTATAGTCTTATAATAACTAATAACACAAAATATTAAGGTTTACAATACTTAAATTCCACATAAGAATAGCCATCATCCATTATTAATAACACAAAATATTAATTGTATATAATGACCAAGCCACTAGGGGTGTAAGTTACCGAACCGGACCGAAAATTATCGCAGAACCGAACCGAATTTTACAACAACCGATTGAAAAACCGAAAAAAACCAATTTTTTTGTTTTTTCAAACTAAACTGATCGGTTCTGTTCGGTTTTTGATTGCCTTTGCTAAAACCGAACCGAATCGGACCGAACCGAAGAATGAGGGTTCAGTAGAGTTTGATTTTACTAAGTTGCCCCCGTTAACCTAGGTATAAAAAGGAAACTCAGAAAAATAACCTAGCTTTCTTCTTCCTTCGGTTCTTCTCCTTTCTTCTTCAGCCGCGAACCCTACCTAGCCTGTACCCACTTACCCAGTCTGCTAGTCACCCACACCTCTGCCAGTCACCCACACCTTTCTTCTTCACCTCTCTCCCCCATTCTTCGAAGGTTAAACGGTTCCACCTCCGAGCTCCATACTTGAGAGAAGGAGAGGCTGAGGGAGACAGAGAACTCGCCAATCGTCGCTCGAAGCCTCGAGGTCGTTCATCATCGCCGTCGAAGGGTCTCCGTCGCAGGGTCGCCGAGCAACAAAGCCAAAGTCGAGCACTCGAGCAGCACTCCAACATCCAACCAGTCTAGCCACCGAGCAAGACTCCAGAGGCCGAGCCGCCGAACAACCAGTCCCTCTCCTGCAAAAACCCAAAACGAAACAGAACTATGTCTTCGTCAGAGGTTAGATTTTGTGTTTGGTTATTTGTATTGTTATGTGAGTTTCTGATTGTATGTGTAGTGATTTAGAAGACTTATTTAAAAATATACAGAGTTAATGAACAGAAAAAATGAAGTTCTGGAGTTGTTAGATCTGAGAAAATGTTGCTGTGTTGAAAATATACAAATGTTTAGTGATTTGTTTTTTAGTTAATGTTGCTGTGTTGTTTTTGTTAACTACTAGTGAGTCTCTTTGATTGCTCTTTCTTGTTCTTGTGATACTGATCATTGGCTTATTTGTATTGTTATGTGAGTTTCTGATTGTATGTTTAGTGATTTAGAAGAGTTATTTAAAAATATACAGAGTTAATGAACAGAAAAAATGAAGTTATGGAGTTGTTAGATCTGAGAAAATGTTGCTGTGTTGAATGTGTCTTATTTTTGGGGTGAATCAGCAACCTCTTATTCTTGGTGATAACCATAAGTTGCAGGTGATTCCTTCATTTATCATTTGTTTGATTAAGCTGCTAACCATGTGGTGGACTGTCTTTTCATGTTGCCTTTTACATGATAAAGTAAATATTGAGTTTTAGTATATTACTGAAATGTTACTTAAAGATGCTGAAAAGAGACCATGATATCTTTGCGAATATTGGTCAACTATTTTATGACTTTGCCAGTACTATTAAGTGATATGACAGTGATGCATGATGAATAACTAAAATAGTTCGATTGTGTTAACAGCAGTGCTTAAAACTTGTTTTAGGTTTGTACTTGTAGGCATATGATGTGCATAAGCCTTTCTAATTTCTATTATCTAACAATACTTTGTTGGAATGGTTATCAATTATCACACATAAAATGTTGGCAGTTTAGATATCACTTAAAAGAGAATGAATTTATTTTAAAAATCTTATGACATTTATTTATCACTTTTTATTTGTGATGGATATCTCTGCATCTCTGTTCTGTCTTCCCAGATGATGTATAATCAAAACCCAATAATTTCAATGGATGAATTTCCTAGCAAAAGGGTATAAGACATTAAAATGTACTAATTACTCCCATCTAATCAAGCACCAAAATTAGATGAAAACTTCTTGAGTGAAACGATTAACCAAGTCCTAGAGGCTAGATTTTTAATGGATATATAATGTAAAGATAACTTTTAGAAATAAAAGGGATGTTAGTATTCATATTTGGCAATATGTGTGGATTTTTGTGTAGAAAATCATTTTGCAATTCGCTTTTGAATCTAGGTTAAGAAATGCAAAAATGAGAAAATCTTATGACATTTATTTATCACTTTTTATTTGCGATGGATATCTCTGCATCTCTGTTCTGTCTTACCAAAGGTCTATTTTTTGTTCACTTTTCTGCTTCATCTAGCAGTACTTTTCTGCTTCTTTAACTCTGCACTTTTGTCAAGTGGATTCATTGGTGGAAGATATTGGTTTATTTTATAATCTATATTATCTTTATAATCTATATTGATTTTCTTCTTTTATTTTTGTAGAAATTGCACCAACCGGAGAAGATGAGGATGAGTCTGGTGTAGATTCTGATTAAACATGGTGGCTGTTTGGCTTTTATTTGTTTAAAAGTGAATGTTTCGGTTAAACTGTGTTTATTGTTGTTGTTTGTGTTTATTGTTTTTGTTTTGCTAGACATTTTTAATTGTCTTTTGTTTTATATTTAATTAAGTTGAATTTGTATTGGATTTGGATGTGATAAACTCTTGTTATTCTAGTTTATTGAAGGTTTTAAATTTCATTTTATGGCATTTTAAATTCAGATAAGCAGGTATAAAAAACCAAAAAAACCGACCGAACCAAACCGCTGTTGGTTCGGTTCGGTTGCTCAAGTAGCAGCCAACCGAACGGTTGGCCTCTTGGAAGAACTGATCAGGTTGGTTCGGTTGGTTTTCGGTCCAAAATCGAACCGAACCGAGCCGATTACACCCCTACAAGCCACCATGCTTATTTCGGGTAATCCGAGCTATACTCCGAACCCGACCTAAAATAATGATCAAGTCTATTTTTGAGACTTTTACTCCGAACCTTAGATATAGTAAAATCACACCAAAATAGTTCCTAAAATGTTTGGGGCGGATCGGGTATTCGGATCGAGGTGGCCATGCACACCCCTATCTAAAATGAAAGAAGTTAGTTGATTCGGTCAGATCATTATGTTAAGATTTTTAAATAACTAGGTCCAAAAATACTCCCAACCCAAAATATATCTTTATACCCAAGAAAAAGAAAAACTAACTAAGATTCTAATCTTTGTTGTTTTTCTCGCTAAAATATATAAATTAGAAAAGGAAAGAATTGAGATTTTAAATTAGATATTTTAATCTCAACAATTTTTTATTTAATAAAAGTCTTTCGTAATTATTCATGTCAAACATATTAGAGAAGTATTTATTAATTAAAAAATTATAAATTTATTTTTTATTAAAAATATTATTTATACATTAAAATTAATCACTAAAATTAATTATTAATGTATTTGTATATAAATATATGTGTAATTTAATTTATTTTTAATATATTTATATTTTAATATATATTTTATACTCATAACTGATTTTGGTAACTGACTTTGGTGTTAGCATAGTCAATTTTTTATATATACATTTTCTTTTGTCGAATAAAATAATACTTTATAAAAATAATTGCTTTAAAGCAAGCTAACCAAAATTTAAAACATGAATAATTAAATACGTAAACTAATTAATAATAATGAAAAATTAGATAATTAAAAAAAATATTTATATTTTTTTATATTTATATTTTTTATCTTTTGATATTTCTTTAAGAGAATTCAATCTCAAATGTAATATTCCGAATTTTTAAATAATTAAATTTATTATATTTGTTGAAAATTTTATTTTAAAAAAATTATTTTACTAAAAATAATTAAATAAAATTTTATAAAACTTTAAATTTAAAAATAATTAAGAGTTATATATAATTTTTATGATAATAAAAGTTTAACTTAATTAGAATTTTATTATAATCTTTATTATAATTAAATATTTTATAATTTAAAATAAAAATTTCAGTAATAAAAAAATAACAAAACATTATATCATTTAATTTGAATAACTAATATTAAATTTAAAGTTATATTCCAGTAATTTGAAAAGTTATATTCCAGTAAAAAAAAAGTGAAAAACACGTTTTGCTTGGCCCCAAATGGAACCCTAAGACTCTTTCACCCAGACACCCACACTGCACACACGCACTCTCGAGCCTCCCCTCCCTCCATTCTCACCTCTCGCTCTTACGGTCTCACCACGTCCAGTCTCCCCCGCGAGCTTTCGGCGCAACCTCCGTCCAGCCACCGCCGCTGTCGCAAGGTCCGTGGAAGTCACTCACCTGCACCGACCCGTGGTGCCAGCTTTCCGTTCGCACAACAAGCTTTCCCTTCAGCCGTCAAAATCGCAGCCACCGCCAGCGCCAGTTGCAGTCGCGAGTGTCTTCCTGCCGGCGCCAGCTCTCTTCGACCCTTCCACCTCGGCCACTATTCCTGTCGCCGCCAGCTCTGCATTCTTCTCTGTCTTCCACTAACCCTAGGTATAAACCTAATTTGTTGTAATAATAATTGTACCTTGCTGTTATTACGTGAAGTATGATTAATTGTTGGTTCTACATTATTTCATTCAGCAACACCATTCGTATACGGGTCAACACCCGTTTGAAGCATTATTAAATGTTTTTTTGAGATTCTGCTGGAGTATTTATTTTTTGTTGGATTCTGTTAGTGCTACTCAGACTGAAATTTAAATCATTAATTAGCTCTGTTCCTGTGGTGTATTATACTGTTTTCTTATTTTGGATTGAATCATTGAATAATTAGTTGATTTATTTCAGTTAATCTTTGTTAAAATTACGCTGATTTAGTTCATTGCTTAACCTTGTTAACCTTGCTTTAGTTCTCAAGTTGCTTGCTGCTTCAATTTAAAGGGATTGTGAATTTTGGTTTAAGCTATTATTGAAGTTTCCTTCGTTTGGGTGTTCTTCAGTTTCCCAGTGAAACTTAGCCTTTGATTCTTTAAGCATACACGTTCAAGTTATTGTTCTCAACAATGCTGATTCTTAGATATTTCTTTCTTTGTTGCTTTGTTTTAAATATTCCTATAGGTGTTGTGTTGTTGCTGTGTTTTAAATGTTCCTTTGATTCTTTGTTGTGTTGTTGCTGTGTTGTCTTTCTTTTTACTTGAATGTTTGTATTGATTAGCTGTCTGAGGACCTGCACACCGACTTGCATTCTTGCAATAAAGCTTTCCATGTTAAAACTTTTTGGCATACAAAATGAATGTGGTTTGATAATTTCTAATTGATATAACTTAGTGTAGGATGAGCTAGAGATTACTCTGAAGGTGTTGGGAAGGAAAGGAGGTTATTAAGTAATTGGAGAGTTGACAGTGCTAGCCTTTTTTTTGCTATTAATCATTGTGCTGAAATTGTTAAAATTGGTTTGAAAACTCTGTTAATTTATCTTGTTAAAATTATGTTTGAAAATTTTGTTAATCTTAGTTAAATATAGTTGATTTTTGTTAATCTTGGTGTGTTTATTTATATTTTATTTATTATTTTATTATAAAACGGTTATTTCGGTTGAATCACGGTTGAACTGGTTGGACCAATAAACCAGTGAACCAATCACTAGAATGGTTCGATGACCGGTTCGGTTTTCAGAACCTTGCATATATTTCTACTTCTTCAAAAAGCTGCAAATTAACTCTTTGAAAAGTTAAAAGCTTTTTCTAAAATTGTGCCAAACACGCAGATTGTGATTTTTCATAATCCAAAAGTAAAAACTGCATCCCAAACGGGCTCATGGTAACTTATGAAATATTCACGTGGTTTATATGTTTTATGTTTTCTTTATATATTTTGCCAATAATTTTTTAAATAATTGTATGGTCTCTTTAAGATGTTTATTTTTGTACAATCCATTTAATAAGATATTGTAAGAATTTATATATTGTATCAGATTTGCGTTATATGAATTTATTGTAATAAATTATATTACCCTATATTATATCAATTTAAATTTAAAGTAGAATATGAATAAAAGATAATAATAAATAAAATAATAAATTTATCAAAGTAGCTAAAATGTACTCAGTGAGGACTGTAAATTTATACCCACTAACGACTCTACTCCTTAAATTCTTGACAGCATATACTCAGTGAGAACTCACTGCCGCTGTCTTTTCTTTCCACCTCCCTCTGCTTCTCCCCAACCCACACCGAATCCGTTTTCAAGTCCACTCTCGGTGCTGGTGTTTCGTTTTCGGCGTCGTTGAGCGGGTTGTACGTGAGTACCCTCAAGTGAGGAAGGTAGAAGGTGGCCGAGTGAGTTTCAGAAAGGCTAAGGGAAAAAAAAAGGGTTTACATAAGATTAGAGAGGGAAGAAGGTTGATTGGTCGATGGAGGTGGAGCAAGCTAAGCCAAAGCCAACGCCGAAGCGGTTTGTGAAGAACCAAATCCCCGATTCCATCCTCAACGACGCGGCCCTCAACGCCGCCATCTCCGTTCTCCCTCACAACTACAACTTTGAGGTCCACAAATGCGTTTGGCGCGTTCTTTCCACCGGCGCCAAACGCGTTGCCCTTCAGTTTCCCGAGGGCCTCCTCATGTACTCCCTCCCTCTCTCCGACATCCTCACTGCCTTCGCTGCCGTCGACCGCTGCTACGTTCTCGGTGACGTCACCTACGGCGCTTGTTGTGTCGACGACTTCTCCGCCGCTGCGCTCTCTGCCGACCTCCTCATCCACTACGGCCACAGCTGCCTTGTCCCCATCGATTCCACCACCATCCCCTGTCTCTACGTCTTCGTCGACATCAAAATCGACGTTTCCCATTTGGTTGATACCTTTAAATTGAACCTCGAATCTCGCGCCCAGAACCTCGTATTAGCTGGTACTATTCAGTTTGCATCTGCAATTAGGGCTGCGAAGCCGGAATTGGAGAAATCAGGGTTTAGGGTTTTGGTACCGCAGTCCAAGCCTCTTTCGGCCGGTGAGGTTCTTGGCTGCACTGCTCCCAAGGTTTCATTAATGGATTCGTTTAGTGAGAATCCTGAGAATAGCGTTTTGGTATTTGTAGCTGATGGAAGGTTTCATCTTGAGGCGATCATGATAGCTAATCCTGGGATTAAGGCTTTTAGGTATGACCCTTACATTGGGAAGTTGTTTCTGGAAGAGTATGATCACGTGGGAATGAAGGAATCTAGGAAAGGTGCGATTTTGAGAGCGAGGGAGGAAGCTCGGAATTGGGGTGTTATTTTGGGGACTTTGGGTAGGCAAGGGAACCCTAAGATTCTGGAGAGATTGGAAAAGAATATGAAGGAAAAAGGGTTCCTTTACACTGTTTTCTTGATGTCTGAGATTAGCCCTGCAAGGATTGCATTGTTTGAGGACTCCGTGGATGCTTGGATTCAGATTGCTTGTCCTCGGTTATCGATTGATTGGGGTGATGCTTTTGGGAAACCAGTGCTCAATCCCTTCGAGGCAGAGATTGCGTTGGGGGTGATACCTGGCTGGTGGGAGAAGAAGAAAAATGTGTTGGTGGCAAAGGTGCAAGAAGGTTGTGAAGATGGTGGTGTAAGTTGCCAGAAGAGTGGTGATTCTTCCTGTGAGTGTAGCTGTGGAGAAGATGAAAATGGAAATGGAAAGAGCGATTTTGGTGGTGAATATCCAATGGACTATTATTCTCAAGATGGTGGGGAGTGGAATTCCTCTTATGTGAAGAAGTCTTCTCGTCCTGTAAGGAGAATTTCTGTATCTTAGGTTGCTACTAGTGCCATTTCTCAGCAGTCTTAAACTTTCTATAGGTTATAGATTTCGATATTTTGTAAGTTGCTGGATATTGGCTTTTGTCTCTAAACAACATTGGATGTTTAGGGAGAAAACATAGTATGATGTGATACAATACAATACAATACATCATCTCATATGTGCGATTTGTTGTTTTACTAGTGTTAAATGGTGCGATGCACAGTTTTGTATTAAATTTGACACGTTGAATCGAAAATAATATTTTATAATAATAAATATTCAGATATACTAATTGATTCTAATTATATTCTAACAATCAAAGTAGTTAAAATGAACTAGGCACATTCTGAATTTGCAAGATTGAGTTTGTGCTTATGATTTAGTGTTTCTTTGGTTGTTGAGTTATGTTTAGCCTTCTTATTTTTTGTCGATTATGTGTTTCTTTTCCTCCTTTATGTTAAATTCATACCTTTGCAGGTAGGAACACTAGGACGCGTTTTAGATTACCTCAAAAACACCAAAGGATTTTCTCTTAATAGATTAAAATATTTGGTATGATTTGTACATAATGCCGATGTTACATTATTCTATGCTGAAGTTTTCTTTTCTTTTTATTTAATCCAATCATTTGATACACGTGCTGTGTGAACTATGTATTGATTGTACGTAATGAGTTCTGAATATTTTTCACCACTTTTACTCTGCCCACCCAGTTTGCCCCTCGCATATATGAGCTCAAGAGTTCACCTTTTATTTCATTAAAATCTTTATTTACTCAGTGTTGAGTTGTGAAATACATAACATAATTCATGTAACTGACTCAATGCAATTTCTGCAAGTTGATTTTCTTTTGAGATTTATGTTTCTGCATTGGGTTAGGTGCTTTATATATTGTTGCAAAGTTATATCTTAAAGAATGTCAGATCCTGATTCAAAGTGACGAGAAAACATTTTATGGATTCTTTGGCCTATTTTTGGACTTTAAAGTTTACAAAAAGAAATATTTAATAAAACTTTCCTGTTGTCTACCATAGCATTTTTTCATCTCTCATTTCTTTATCGTACATATATTTGAACTTGCTATATTCTACACATTCGGGTCCTAGATGAGGCAGACAGGCTGTTGAATGAGGACTTTGAGGAATCACTTAATGAGATTATACAATTGATTCCTCGTGAGCGGAGAACATTTCTGTTTTCTGCTACAATGACTAAGAAGGTATATATGAATATTTATGGACAACTGTGCCCTTTACTTTATCATCGTGTGTACAATATCATTATATGCACAGGGACAAATCCATAACAGTTGAAGAGGGGGAGGGGGTGGGGCTGATACTATAAGTGAACAATGTAAAATAAATATCAATTCTAGTGGAATTATATAATTAAATAAGTATTAAAGTATGTAAAATATATGAGGAGATCAAGGGCTCAATAAACTTACTATGACCATATTTATGTTGGCATGCAATTAGTTTGTGTGGAAATATGTGATAGAAGGAGTAGGAAAAATTATTTTTATAGATTGGAATAGATCAGATATATGTTTTCCGTTTCAGATTTATGGCATTTTGAATTTAGGACTATGTTGTTCGTCTAAGATTTATGGCATTTGAATTTAGGACTTAAAAGGTTTCTGGTTTTCCTCTCTATATGAATAAATTTTAATTTTAGGCCAAGTCTATATTTTCCTATAGTTAGAAAAAGGTTTCTAGAAGCTGCTTATATACAACATATATATATATATATCAATGCTAATACAGCAAGTTGCACCCTCAATGCTGCAGGTCCAAAAGCTCCAAAGAGTTTGTTTAAGGAATCCTGTGAAGGTACCCTGTATATTTGCAAATATGTTTAGATTTTAGTTGTTCCAAATTTACTCAATTTTTTTTTTGTTTAATTTAGATTGAAGCAGCCTCTAAGTATTCTACTGTTGACACACTGAAGCAGCAATATCGTTTCTTACCTGCCAAACACAAGGTTTGTGTTATCCATCATTGATTCTTCAGAAAATGTTTGATTTTTGAAGGGGATTTCGGTAAGTGTAATAGAACATCATTCGTGTCATGTATTTTTGGCACAATGGACTAGATCTTATATGTTTGAATAATCATGACATTTACTTTAGGAAAACATCTACTTCTTGCAGCATGTTAGATTGACTGCATGGAGTTATGTGGGAAAACTCTTCATTGAACTCTTCTATCAAATTGACTTTTTGGACTGAGATCAATATAACTCTTGTCAAAAGGCATGCCTAGGTGCTATAGGCGACGGGAGAAATGGTTCAGGAAAAACATTGAAAAAAGTACTAGATTTTTTTTGAAAAATACAAAAAATGTTAATCGGGCAGCTCGCTTAACCTGCTATTTTTTTCCCGCCTGAAATTTAAATGGACCTGATTTTAAAGGTAAAAGCCTGCTCGTTTAAGCAGGGAAACAGGCTGGCCCAACGGGTTTAGCCCATATTGACGGCCCTAGTTTTGGCTCTTTTTAGATGCTGAGAAGGCAAGGTGCTAAGGCATGTGCCTTGCTCTGAGGCTGCTTTCTGTTTCGTTTATATATATATTAGATGAGAGGAACTGTCCCCTAGTGTCAGCCAAAAATACACTAAATTATCTGACTTAGCCCAATAAAATATTAGATACATACCCCTGCTACCCTAAAAGATATTAGGTTTTGCATAGAAGACAGAAGACCACTGCTTGACCTGCACAACAACAGAAGTTGAAATGCCAGAGGGGCGCCACTTGACCACCCTGTTGCTTCTCTTCACCACCTTTTTTGGTTGAATTTTTGGCATTCCACAAGTAGTTTTAGTTTAGGAACTTATTATTATACTTTATTGAGGATTTGTGTCTAATTATCATTGTGAAGTACTTTGTTTATTTTGCACAATAGATATATATTCAATTGTTTTCTAATGCCTTTGTTTAGTGAATCATACATTTTTTGGTGCCTTTTGCATTTGACTGATTTTTATGCATTTTAGGTTTCATGAATCAGCCTATATCTTCTATGCCTGCAATCTATGTCCTCGTTAATTTATTGTGTTTTCTTATAGGATTTCTACCTTGTGTACGTTCTCACTGAAATGGCTGGAAGTACATCAATTGTGTTCACTCGTACATGTGATTCAACTCGTCTTCTTGCTTTGATTCTTAGTAATCTTGGTCTAAAAGCCATCCCAATTAATGGTCATATGACCCAGGTAATTGTATTGAACATTCTTGTATTATAATAGTTAATTGTTAATTAGTAATTTCTTGCAAAATATTCTTTCTTCCACCTTATGGGAGAGAGGATGTGGGGTGGAAGAAGAATCTCTCTCTCTCTCTCTCTCTCTCTCTCTCTCTCTCTCTCTCTCTCTCTATAGTGCATGGACACATACATATTTGTTATTTGTGGTTTGCCAGTTGTCTGTAATTCTTTTTTACAATAATCTTGACAGTAAAAAAGGCTTGGAGCCTTGAATTTATTCAAGTCTGGGGCACGCAATATTCTCATTTGTACTGATGTAGCTAGTAGAGGATTGGATATTCCAACAGTAGATGTTGTGATTAACTATGACATCCCCACAAACTCCAAAGTAAGATGTGCTATAATTAATCTAACTTTTGAATTAAGCCTCATGTTATTTGTTCTACAAATTCTAGGTTGACGAATCATCTAAATTTCTGCTCTAGACTAAACCTAAATTGCTGGATTCCTTATCTTGTGGTCTGCAGGATTATATACATCGTGTAGGAAGGACTGCTCGTGCAGGGCGTTCTGGGGTTGCAATTTCCCTTGTGAACCAATATGAGCTGGAGTGGTACATTCAAATAGAGAAGCTTATAGGTGAGAGTAGTAGTATATTCTTTAACATGTATTGTTAAGGCTGGGAACATTTTCTAAAGTCGTCAATGCAACTAATATTTCAGGCAAGAAGCTACCAGAATATCCTGCACAAGAAGAGGAAGTTCTACTTTTGGAAGAGCGGGTTAGCGAGGCCTAACGATTATCAGTAATGGTAATTTTGCATGCAAAACTTTGTTTAGTTTTTATTTTGGGATATTCTCTCCGTCTCATATTTTCCGAGGGAACAAATTTGAGTTTACCCGAGTTCTAAGGGTTTCGGTAAACTGAGTTTGGTTACCTTGAATACCATTGATAGAAATCTGCATGTATAATGTGTATGTAAAGGTACATGAGCTTTGGATATAGTTTCTGACTTCTATGATGATGGGTATTGAAATCAGTTAATATATGTTTATATGATTGATTTAATGCATTTTTTCTCAAAACTTTATGTAGAAAATGAAGGAGGAAGCCATGGGGAAGAAGAAACGGAGAGGTGAATCAGACTATGACGAAGAAGATATTGACAAATACTTAGGTCTCAAGGATAAGAAATCATCCAAAAAGTTTAGAAGATGAGACCTTACCACTGCAGTTTCGTTTTCAAGTAAACATCATATATGTATATGGCAATTTTGGTATTTTATTTAACATTACTTAGTCTATTGATGCTTTGGAGTTCCTGATGGAAGCTCTGACTTTTGTCTTCATTATTGCATATTTATAGAATTATGGTTGTTGGGACTTAGTAATATGGCTGAAGAGAAGCCTTGAAAAATTAATTACCTTGTATATTTTGCTAATTTTGCATCTAAGACAAAATATCTGACCAAAGGTGATTCTGCATCACAGATAAATGACAGAAAAAACTTGTGATAAATCACAGATTAAAGAAACATAATTTACCCACATTAATTCACACATTAAAAACCTTGTGATAAATGACAGAAATAAAATTAAATCTTTTTAAGTAGTTGTGTTTATTTGTTATCAACTGTCCAAAAGTTCGTTGCCTTCGCAAATCTTCTATTAGCTATAACAACATTAATACTCTTTCTACATCCACAAAATTTTAGTTTTTAAAAAATGTGTATATTGTTAGATTAAGCTATTTAGAAATCAGTTAAAAAGCATTCTAAAAATAGTTGTTTTTGATATATATATATTTTTAATTCTTAACAAGAAAAATATTGAATTCTAAAAAAAAAATTACTTTCTTAACAAATGCATGATACATCAAAATAATTAAGATAACATTGTCCAATGTTTATTAATATTATTAGATTTATTTAGGCTGTCACAAATTAAAACACTGAGAAACAGAATTCATATTCCATGCAACACGCAAAAGCAAATCCAATAAGCAGCACCTAAATATGCATTTTTCCCGTAACTAACTCTGATGATCATTTTCTATGATCCAAAATTTTCCCTTTGATTTCAACCGAGTTTCTTCTTCTTACGTCCAATTCAACAAAGTCTAACAATAACAACAATAATTCATGCAGTTCAAAACGTGACGCTAAATTCAAATTTCTTTCCTCACATTTTTTTCCCTTGAATTTAACATGTAACAAGAAAACCAAAGATATGTCTCTATTATAGTAATAATCATCATCAACTTCGGTTGATTTTGAAACCATTATTGTAGTGACTGTGTGAATTTAGAAGATTCCGATTTTTTCCTTTTTTTTTCTTTTCCCATTTTTTCTTTTTCTTTTTCTTTACCCGAGTCTTAAAGACCAAGACTTATCTTCGAATTTTGGCTGGCGGAAAGCTTAATAGTTAATTCAATTGTGTGTAAAATGGAAAGTTTGAGATTGAATAGTGATTGGATGTGGAAGAATTTTGATATTCTTTTTTGCTCTTCCAAAAATATTATTTGTACAATGATTGAAGTTGTTTGCATTAAACATTTTTAGTTAATAATAACTCATACAAATAGTCTGTAACTTACATATTAGAAGTTAAAAACTTTAAGCAAAATTGTAGCGACTAAAAGAACAAGAAGAGAAAATAAGGCAAAAAATAAAATGAGTGAAACCAATACTATAATTGCTTTGGGGGAAAAAAGTTGTTAGGCAACTTTTAACTATTCAAATTACATTGTTCATTTAATTATTTATTTTTGTGAATTTAGGTATTGAGTGATCCTCAAAAGAGGGTGATTTATGATCAGCAAGGAGAGGAAGGTTTGAAACATATGCCACCACCTGGGAATGAACCAACAAATGGATTTAACCCAAGAAATGCAGAGGATATCTTTGAAGAGTTCTATGGAGACAACCCTTTTGGATTTGGATCATCTGGACCTCATGGAAGGTCCAGGTTCCAAACTGAGGGAGGCGGATCATTCAGCGGATTCCATGCGCCGCTGAAGAAGCCGCCTCCTGTCGAGAGCAAGTTGGCATGTAGTTTGGAAGAGTTATACATGGGTTCCACAAGAAAAATGAAGATCTCAAGGATTGTTATGGATGCTAATGGGTGAGTATGTAGTATCTTGATCTCTATTTCTTCAAGAAAATTGATTTGCTATTTACTCTTCAAAATAACCAGTTAATTCAAACCAATCTGAATTGGTCGAGTAGTTCACTTGTCCACTTAAACAAATGTCGAGAGTTCAAATCCTGTATTGTATGTCGAGTAGTTCACTTGTCCACTTAAACAAATGTCGAGAGTTCAAATCCTGTATTGTATATGCAACAACTCATTGGTCAAATGTAAACCCTTAAAGGAGTATAAACTTCTATTGTGGTCTTATTATTGCCATCTCATAAATCAAAATTGCTTTTGTAGGAGGCCAAACCCACTGAGATATTAACAATTGACATAAAGCCAGGTTGAAAAAAAGGAACAAAGATCACATTCCCAGACAAAGGTAACCAGCATATAAACCAGCTTCCAGCAGACCAAGGGCAAGGCTCAGGAGAGCATTGGGTGGTTGAAATTGGAATGATTTGAGAAGTTGTATTCTCTTCACACTCCTTTTGTTTCAAATTTTGTGTCCAGATACACTTTGTATTCATATACATCGATTTTTCAAAGGAAATGTGATTGGTGAATGTACATAGATCTTTTACCCTTTTGAAAAATGGTTTAAGTTAAACCACTCATTTCCTATGGTCCTATATTGTTTCTAGTCTATGATGTTCAATGGAAATGAATCAAATGATGTTGAGATGTTATTGTCAATGTTTAAAAATACTTAGTGGCTTTGTGTTTTGTGTGCGTTTTTCCTATGGTTTAAGTTTTCCTTTGCTGCATATAAAAAAATTGGTGGAAAAAGAAAAAGTAAAAAACATACCATTCATATTATTTTTATAATACTATAATAGTTAGGGGTGTTCAAATCCAAACCGATCCAAATTAAACCGTTCATACAATCCAATTTAAATCGAAAACCGATTAAAACCGCACTAATTCGGATTTGATTGGATTCTATTTTTTGCAAACCGCTGGATTAGATCGGATTTTGGATCTACTTTTCATAACCGATCAAATTCAATCTAAACTGCACAATGTGCTATAATATTATTATTTTATTATTATATTTACAATTATACTTATAACATATTCAATTTGTTATACATTTTTCTTTTATTCATGTATTATTATTATTATTTAATAACTATTTTATGTTCAAAATGTTATTTATTTATTTATTTTAACTAACCTATAATTTTATTTCTATTGTTATGTTATCGTTGGTCTTTTAAGATATTGTTAAGACTTGTTATGTCATTGTTGATTATTTAAAATTTGATGTTGAGACTTGTTATATGTATTTAATTTTTTTATTTAAAAAATCGCAAATCTAAAACTGCTTGTAATCGGATCGGATTTTCAAGAAAAGTTTATCCAATCCAAATCGCACCGCACATAAATTAAGTATTCAAATCGGATGACTTTTTTCTTAAAACCGAACCAAATCGCACCACAAACACCCCCGAATAATAATAACCAAAACTGAATTTATTGAGTGATAAACACGTTTTTGATAGTCTCAAATTCAGGTTTTAAAATAGACAAAATGATTTTTACTAAAAAAAACCGTCACAAATTTTTATTAAGTGTATTTCACACTACGATCAACATGTTCTTGTCATACACATACGCCATATTGAGAATAATTTACATTTTCTTCTCATATGTTTGGTTTAAGAGAAAATCCATAAAAGTTGTATTTAATATTGGAGAAATAATATTGTCACTCTTAGTTTTTGTAATGTCACTTCACGCGTGATTTTTTTTATATTGTTTATCAAAATAGAAGCGGTAATGTCTATTTTTAATATTTAATAAAAATTTAAAAAAGTATGAAATAATGTAATAATGGTTTTATGAACAAAGAAACCATTTATGGCCAGAAGTAAATAGCTATGATACATGGACACTGACACAGATTTGTGACACGACACGATATGAAATACGTAAATATATTAATTTTAAAATTTTATAAGACATGGTGACATGCATATATATAAAATATAAAATATATTTTTGGATGAATTGTAATGAAATTTTAATATTTTATTGATATTAAAATATAAATTAATTTATTAATTATTTTTAATATCTTTTTTAATTATATAAAGTATTTAAAATATTTTTATTGTAATAAATAATAATATATAGAATATATACCTATTTTGGTCCTCAAAGAATTTCAGACTGGACACTTTAGTCCCCAACTAAAATTAATTACTCGATTGGTCCCTAACAATTAATTCCGTCAGTCATTTAGGTCCTTTACTCCGTTAACTCTAACGGAGGACAAAATAGTCCTTGACAACTCTAACAGGGGACAAACCGGTCCCTGATCTCCTCTGTTAGACTGTCTTCTCCTAATTTTCATCATATCTCGCATAACACTAGCAGTCTAACACTGTAACTTCAAACTACACCATGCACACTCTATAAATTTAATGTTCACAAGAAAAAAAATTCTTAACTTGTTCTCAACCAATTTATACTCGAAAAACTAATGCCTATATCTCTCAACTAGTTATCGTCTTTGACGGATCCCATGAATCTAGACAGCAAGTCTGATTTATTAAGACCCGTTGTCGTCGTTGTCATCTCCCTCCTCCTCTGCCCTATCATCTCCATGACCACATTGTCCACCACTTCGATCGCTTCCTTCAGCTTCTTCTCCAAACCAATGTTCAGTAATCGCTTCAATTTCCATATGAGCGGCAACGGCGACATTGCTCGTTGTACTGATAGCTTGGATGCGAGGTCAAAGCTGTCTGCCAACTTGGACTCTGAAAAAGAAGGAATGAAGCACTCGGTATCTATTTTAAATGAGAATTTGCATATGATGTCGAAGGAGAATCTTCTCATGATGTCCTAATATCCAACAATTTATATTGCTTGCCGGAGAGTGGAGAAAGGCGTGCCCTTGGAGTAGTTGTGGAACTTGGTTTTGAGGATTTCGTGGATGTGTCGGGGTTAGAGGTGATGTTATTGAAGACGTGGAAGTTGATGCTTTTGGTGGGTGAAGTGCAGAGGAGGTGGATGTACCAGTCACAAGGATTTAGGATGTGTGTGGTCCATGACATGTTGAGGTAGGTGCGACACGTGTGATAATTATACCATGGCTTAATCTTGGAGCTAAAGAGAAGGAAGGAAAAGATGGAAAAGAAGACTGTGAAGGTGAAGAATGAGAGTATGAATGTTAGGGTTATGCGAGATATGATAAAAATTGAGGAAGAACAGTATCGTTTTCGAATAAAGGGGTCAGGGATTATTTTGTCCCTTGTTAGAATTGTCAGGGACCATTTTGTTCCCTATTAGAGTTGTTAGGAACTATTTTGTCTTCCGTTAGAGTTAACGGAGTAAATGACCTAAGTGACTGACGGAATTAATTGTTAGGGATCAATTGAGTAATTAATTTTAGTTGGGGACTAAAGTGTCCAGTCTGAAATTCTTTGAGGACCAAAATAAATATATACTCTAATATATACTATTTCTAAATTCATTTTCAAGAATAAGGTTGGATACACTAACCTGTGATGGTATTTAAGTGAATCCAAGTGTATTTGGAGAAATTTTTTATTTCTTATTAAAAGACATAGCAGATACGAGTATCGGATGAATGTCGATGAGTGTCGTATTTAAAATGTGTCCGACACGTAAACATGACAACTTAACAAAATGTCCATGCTTCACAGAGTTGTACATGTACTTTTGATACATAAAGATTTTATAATTATCTTTATGTAAAAATATTTCTATTTTATTATTAGATGATAAATTATAAAATTTGTTTATGATACGATATAAAAATATTATCTTTATTTAAAGTATGCCATAATTAATTAGAATGGGAAAGGCGGATCCAGCTTTCATCCAAGAATTCAGTAAAGCAGAAGGGATCCCAGTGATCAAGAGAAAAAGACACTACTCCTGTCCTGCCTTTGAAATGCTTGTGAAAGAAATTGTCCGTACATGCAAAGAGTGGGGGAATCTTTTAGATAATCACTATTAAAAAATAACTCAGTTTATCTCTTATCATAATCCCAATTAAAGAGATTAAGAGAGATAACTTTTCATGATTAGTGAGAGATAAAAGTCTTAGCACACAACATTGATTAGTTTCACATACATACCCTTTTTGTTGTATTGAGATGTATGCCAAGAATATGCTAAGGACATGGTAAAAGTAGCATTGGAGTTGATAAGACCAAGAAGACAGATGAGATTTTGATAAGAACAATGCGAGAGTAAGAGGGAAAAGAATGACAAACCGTAATCAGTGAAAGTGACATCTTTCAAGAAATTTTCTCTCGTGTAAAGAGATTTTGCATAGTAAAAAGTTTTATAGATGATATCAAATTGTTTGGTTGATGTTTTTGTTTTGTTTTGCTTACGTACAAGGATTATTAAAAAGAGAATTACTAAAAATAATTTAGAAGGAATCGACACGAAGAAGTCGGCCCCAAAATAAAAAAGTTACAAAAAGTAATTCTTGAAAGAAATCTGACAAAGGTCCAAAAAAGAGGATTACTAAAAATAACTTAGAAGGGACCGACACGAAGAGGTCGGTCCCAAAATAAAAAAGTTATAAAAATTAATCTCTGAAAGAGACCTGACAAATGTCCAAAAAAGAGGATTACTAAAAATAACTTAGAAGAGACCGACGCGAAGAGGTCGGCTCCCAAAATCAAAAAGTTATAAAAAGTGCTCTGAAAGAGAAAGAGGATTACTAAAAATAACTTAGAAAGGACCGACGCAAAGAGATCGGAGGTCGGCCCCCAAAATAAAAAAGTTATAAAAAGTAATTTCTGAAAGAGACCTGACAAAGGCCCAAAAAAGATAATTACTAAAAATAACTTAGAAGGGACCGACATGACTAAGTCAACTCCCTACAAACAAGTTATAAAAAATAATCCCTAAAAGAGACCTGATAAAGGTCCAAGAAAGAGGATTACTAGAAATAACTCATAAAGGACCGACATGATGAAGTCGGTCCCCCACAAAAAGAGGATTTCTTATTGACTAATCATTAATTCTACAAATATTTAAATCATACCCAATATTCATTCAACTAGCACCTTAGGGTATTAGGTGTCCGGAATCAAAGTATAATAAATACATTATTAATTATTATGACAGTCGCAGGTCAAAGGAAAATCTATTACTATATTCTTCTTGAGAATGTCCTATTAACAAATATATGGTAATTATAACCATTTAGGAATTATCAAAGTCAGTCAGTTCAATGGTTATATCTCTATATGTACCATCTATATATATAATTTAATAAATGAGATCTATTAATCTTCATCCAATGAAGATTATATATATATATATATATATATATATATATATATATATATATATATATATATATATATATATATATATGTTGATTTTTTTCGGATTATTAATGTCCTTTTTAATAATCCTATGACCAAGAACAATTTAGATTAAATTATAAAAGATTTATCTCTCAATATTATGATCACTGTCACAATGATAAATCTTTAAATTTAATCAAGAACATTATTATATTAACATTTTAGTATAATAATAATAACAAATTATTTGACATATAATTAATTGAATTGTGGTCATACTACTTATTCCCAACCATCCTCACAACAGACCCCAAATGACACTTGTTACCAAGCTCTTATCATGTGCAAATCCATCAACAACTAATACTAATCCTAAGGGCTAGTTTATTTTCACTTTTCAAACAACTGCATTGTAGTTGTGGTGAAACACAGGAATTGGAGTATGTTTGCGGTAGTGTATAAGAATTTATTTAACCCATCTCATTCTTTTATCGAATTGATCGTGCAAACACTGAGCAGGATATATATTCTATCCAGCAGATTATTATGGAATAGAAAATATGAAAAATTAGAGTAATTCTTCCTATAAATTTAGTGGTTCTCTTTATTGTTTGTTGGATTGATACCTTCACATACACAAAAGTAGACTAAAATAAGTACTTTTCTACAAATGTTGTAACACTAATAGTAATCAACAAGGGGGGATCCAATGTTTGACATCTGTCGGAATCTAGTTGGCAATATATAGCATCTATGGATAAAACCTTGTCAGAGCACAACGCCATCATTGAGGTGGAGGTCGATAACATGAACATCTGGACAAAACCTTGCAGCCAATGTTATTAGGGAGACTCCGAGAGTTACTTGGGAATTTGAATTAGTTTGATTCAAGTCTCCAAGCATAATGAAACTTAATTTCGGATAAATCTTGAATTTTGTTAGACTGTATCATCCTAATAATTCTCCAACACTGAAACGATCAAGATAGATCACGTTACATGAATTGTTAGTAATTAACATCAACGAAGAAGCACAAAGTAAGCCACGATAGTCATTATCAAATTGATATATCAACTAAAGTCACCAGGTGCGAGGTGCCCTTAAAACATTGGTTAAATTGCTATGTATTATATTTCATTGCTTAATGGTAATTATTAGCGTTTAATCATATTTTCCATCAACATTCTTTCTTCCTGATATAATTAAGTATATAAGTATATAGCCCATTAATTAGTCCTACGTATGTTCATACTCCCCCCCCCCCCCCCAAATATTGGCGCCAAAAAGTTATTACAATTATTATATGTTTTTATAAATAAAGCAGATACAAGCAAGCTAAGGAAATAATAATTAAGGTGACTGCAACTAATCCAAGAAAAAATCTGAATGTATATATTAACAAGTGTAATAGCCTGTGTTATGTATGTGATAAAATTGAAATTATAATTTTAAATTTTTTTGTTAAGATTAATTTAAATATAATAATTTAATTAATAAAAATGTAACATATTATGTATTATTGATTTTTTTATTTAATATTAAATGTATTAACTCTAAATTTATACCCACTTTTATCAAATAATAACTCCACTCCTTGAATTCTTGTTAGTATAATATATATAGTCTATAAATACGCCAGCAGCGCAGTGTTTGCAACTCATATATAATGTATTGAGTAATTAACAAATATGTTGGTGTATTCGTTTATGTTTTACGACATAAAATTATTGTCTTATTTAAGTATATAAATTTAATTTTAATACTACAGTCTTTTAATAAATTTATACATTTAAGTAATTTTTTAAGAGATTGAATTAAAATTTAATTATTTTTAATAATTTGACATTATAAAATTAAATAGATATATAAATTATATTGGTACATAAAAATGAAACATTTGAGAATAAGATATTTTCTATATAATTTTTGGTATACAAAGAATGATTTAGTGCTAATCCATGTAGTTATTAATGACAATGTCGTAGATCACAATGGATTAACCATTTTTATTTACATTATTTTTTGTGTATTATTTTTTTATATTACTGTTGAGTTTTTCTTTATTCAAAAAAAACTTTTGAAGTACCTAAATTTTCTTCTATTTTAAAATTTTGGGTTTCAATAGATTGAAGCCTAGTGAAATCCCTTCACACCATCAGAAAAGGAACCAATAACACATGCAAATGTTTGTTAACGAAAAAACAACATGCAAGGTTTTAACTAAAAAACGTAAAACTTATCTAGAGTAAAAAAAATAAATTGAGTGAATGTATGTTTTAAGGGTGTTTATGGTCATGGCCTAGTCTGATCCAAAAATTCGGTTCAAATTTAGTAGGTTTGGGCTAAATTTAGCCCAATTTCAGTTGGATCTGATCGAATTTGAAATAAAAAATTTTAACTAATTAAACCTTTCAACTGGGTTAGAATCAGGTTTGGATTATCCCATCTGATTTGGTTGAACAAAAAATTGATTTATATACAACATAGATATTTAATGGATATATTTGATTTTTCAAATGTGACGAACTTATATTAAAAAGTATACTTTTTTATTTTTATTTTGCTATATTGTCAACAAACTTTAACGTTTTAGTTTCATCTAAATATAGTTTTCACTCAGTTTAAATCCGATTTTATTGTGATATGAAAGTAATAAGTTTTATTAAGTTTAACTATTTAAAGTCAGATAAAAAATTCTAAAATAGACCTAGTTAATATTTAAAATTTATTCTGAACTAAAATAAATCTAATTTTACCTAACTCATAAACACTTCTAATATATCATATTAATTAATAATTTAATATAAATATAAATAAATATATTAGTAACTAACTTGATAGTCATTTTTTTTTGGAGTGATTTTCTTTTTAAAAAGTATCATATCCAACTCAAACTACATATAATTATGCAAGTAGAAGCATCTTACAAGTTCGCAACTCACATATAACAGAAAAACAGATTAAATAACTAACAAATATCCTTGGTATCCTAGTTTATCTTTTACAGCTGAAAACTATTTTTTTATTTAAGCATATGAATTTAATTTTAATACATCATCTCTTTAATAAATTCATACATTTAAAAATATTTTTAAGTAATTGAATTAATTAAAGTTTAATTACTTTTAATAATGTAATAATACACCATTAAATAATTATGTAAAAACTTTTTATACTGGTGCATAAAAATTAGATTTTTAAGTTATTTTAAAATTTTATATACAATTTTAATTCCACCGAAGAAATTAACTCTTAAAAACTCCTATTTACTATTTAGTATTACTAAATATATTATCTGTTTTGACTGTTATTAATAAAACGGAAAGAGTATACAAAGATAATAAAATTATGAAAGAATAATAATGAAAGAAAAGAAAAGATAAAGAAATTTTATTGATTGTCATGGGCTGAGGTAGAAGAGTGATTTAATACGCCCCCGCAAGCTGGAGGATGAAAGATGTCAAGAATACTAAGCTTATTCAGATTAAGATGGAAGGGTTGAAGGGTTGAGGAGATAAAGGCTTGGTGAAGATGTCGGCTAGTTGCCCATAAGAGGGAATTGGGAGAAGTTTCATCACTCCAGCTTGAGCTTTTTGTCGAACCAAGTGACAATCAACCTCTAAATATTTGGTTCGTTCATGAAAAACCGGGTTAGCAGCAATATGAAGAGCACTCTGATTATCACAATATAAAACTGGTGGGCGGATAGGGGAGATGCGTAAAAATTGTAACACATTTAGTATCCATTAAAGTTCACAAATTGTGTTGGCAAGTGCACGATATTCTACTTCCGTGGATGAGCGGGCAACGGTGGTTTGTTTCTTGGTCTTCCAAGAGACTAAAGAATTGCCTAAGAAGAAACAATAACCTGTTAAAGATCGTCGAGTGTCAGGACATCCAGCCAATCAGAGTCACTGAAGCCAAGAAGCTGAATTTCTGATTCCCTTGGAAAGAAAAGTCCTTTGCCGGGACTAGTTTTCAGATATCGTACACATGCTTGGCAGCTTGAAGATGAGATTCAGTAGGAGATGCCATGAATTGACTTAATTGTTGAGTTGCATACATGATGTCCGGTCGAGTAGTGGTGAGATAGATAAGACGGCCAACCAAACGGCGATATACAAAAGGGTCGGATAGCAGGGGACTTTTGTCTTGATATAGTCTTGTGGTATTATTCATTGGAACAGAAGCATGTTTAGCACCTAATAAACCAGAATCCTCTAAAAGATCAAGACAGTATTTTCTTTGAGATAAGCAAATTCCCTTCTCTGATTGAGCAACTTCAATACCCAAAAAATATTTTAATGGGCCCAAGTCTTTAATTCGGAAGTGTTGGTGCAAAATAGACTTAATGGTAGCAAGTTCAGAAATGGAATTACCAGTGAGAACAATGCCGTCAACATAGACTAGAAGGATAGAAATTTGATCACCAATGAATTTAACAAATAGGCTATAATCAGATGAGGTCTGCTGATATCCATGAGATAGCAAAAGATGAGAAAGTTTGTCATACCACATACGACTAGATTGTCGTAAACCATACAGTGACTTTAGTAGCTTACAACATTGATTCGGTTGAGGAGATGTAAATCCAGGTGGCAAAGTCATATAAATATCCTCAGAAAGATCTCCATGTAAGAAAGCATTATTGACATCCAACTGATGTATGGGCCAACGCTTCATAGAGGCCAATGCCAAAACTAATCTGATGGTGGCAAGCTTGACAACAGAGGAGAAAGTTTCTAAAAAATCAACACCTTCAGTTTGAGTGAACCCTTTAGCCACAAGGCGTGCTTTATATCGATCAACTAAACCATCAGGCTTGCATTTGATGCGATAGACCCATTTACAGCCAACCGGCTTAACCCCTGTAGGGCAATCAACAAGACGCCAAGTTTTGTTCAGCTCAAGAGCATCCAACTCATCTTTCATAGCACTACGCCAATTAGAGTGTTGATTGGCGTCCTTAAAAGACTTTGGCTCAACGTCAGAATGTAGAGATAAAAGAAACCTTTTATGTGAAGATGAAAGAGAAGAAAAAGACATGACTGAAGATAAAGGATACTTACACTTTGAGGGAGATTGATTTATAGAGATGAGAGAGGAATTACACAAGTAATCAGAGAGATATGCTGGAGGTCAGTGAGGCCGGTTCGAATGACGAGGATGGGGTTGCTCAGGTGGTGAAGAAGGTGACGGGGGATGAGAAGGTGATGGTGGACTGGTGTCTAGTGGGGAAGGAGAGATGGGTGTCTGTGTTGAAAGTGATTCGGTGGTCATGGGTTCAATTTGGCTAGGTAACGATAGTGAGGAAGAGGGAGAGGTTGTTGGAGAAAATAAAGAACTAGGTGGAGTTGGGTCAATGGGTATAGGTGAGGGTTCAACTGGAAGACTAACTGAATCTTGTTTTTGAGAAGGTGTGTTTGGCAATATTGGGCTGAGTGTATGGAATTGGGCATTTTTCGTGACTAAGGGCAAGATCATTTCATAAAAAATCACGTTTCTAGAAATCTCAATTCTTTTATCTTCTAAAACATAAACAATATATCCTTTAAAACCACTTTGAAAGCCAATAAATACAGCCTTTTTGGCTCTTGGTTCAAATTTTGATCTATTTGCCATTAGGGTAGAAACAAAACATAAGCATTCAAAATCTTTAAGGTCATGATAATTTGGTGGATGATTGAATATAATCTCAAATGGTGTTTTAAAATTAATTGCAGATGATGGAACTCTGTTAAGTAGATAAACAGCATGTCTAATAGCATAAGACCAAAAAGATGATGGTAAATTAGATTGAAACATAAGAGCACGAGCTATATTCAAAATATGTTGATGCTTGCGTTCTACCCTTCCATTTTGTTGAGGAGTTTCAACACAACTATGTTGATGAATAATGCCCTTTGAAGCATAAAAATCAGGTAAAATAAATTCTGGTCCATTATCGGAACGAATAGTTTTGACTTTGGAGTTGAATTGTGTTTCAATTAAAGTAATAAAATTTTTTATTTGATTTTGCACTTCTCCTTTTGATTTTAATAAAGTAACCCATGTAAAGCGGCTAAAATCATCAACAATAGTAAAAAATATTTATGATTATGAATAGAACTTTGTCGAAACGGACCCCAAATATCAAAATGTAATAAATCAAAACTTGTATTGGCTTTGTTAAAACTTTGAGAAAATGAAAGTTTCTTTTGCTTAGAAAGATGACAAATGTCACAAGCCTCATCATGATGCATAGAGATAAAAGGAAATTGTTTATGTAAATGATTAAGTCTTTGCCCAGAAGGGTGTCCTAAGCGAAAATGCCATATATTGGAAGGTGTAATGGGTGGAGATTGGATGGAATTTATGGAGTGTGTAGTGAATGAATTTTTACCGAAATTGGGTTCAAAGACATATAATCCCTCTCTCATTCTGGCCAAATCAATCGTCCCTAAATTGTTGCTCTGTAAAGTGCAAGAAGAAGATGAAAAAGTGAGTTCACATGTGAGTGCTGAAGTAATTTTTGAAACAGAGATAATATTAAAGTTGAAATGAGGTAAATAAAGAACATCATGAAGAACCAAGGATGGTGAAAATTGAACGATGCCTGTATAAGAAACAGTAGCTTGAGAACCATTTGGTAAATGAACAATAATAGGAGAAATTTGTGTGTAAGAAATAAACCAAGACAAATTTGATGCAATGTGATCTGTGGCACCAGAATCAATGATCCAAGTATTCAAGAATGAATCTCGATTTGAAGAATTGTTAACAGTAGAAAAAGTATTGAAAGAACAAAGATAATGAGTAGTTGGACTTGGCAAAAGCTCAAGTTGGTTTGAAGGACGAGCTTCTTCATTGAAAGGAAGTGCCATGAAAGAAAAGTGTTGGGTTGACGAAAGGTCCAAAAGAGGCTCCAGATGAAGTTGTTGTTGTGCCCTTTCTCCTTGATCCATGGATGTCAGCAGAGCTCAAGAGGAGCTCTGATACCATAATAAAATGGAAAGAGTATACAAAGATAATAAAATTGTGAAAGAATAATAATAAAAGAAAAGAAAAGATGAAAAAATTTTATTGATTGTCATGGGTTGAGGTAGAAGAGTGATTTAATAGTTATTAAGAAAAAATATATCCATACTTTCATACATGATTTTATCTTGCATTTTCACCAACAACAAACACATTACTCCACAACATTAAAATTCCAAAATTCAAACGGTCTTCTAATTTAGTGTTGTTAATGTTCGAAAGCAAGTAAAGATCACACAATTAAAAAATTGTTAAAAGCAAGAATAAATTTTGAAATTTTTAATAAATAAATTAATCAAATGATAACTTCCAATAGCAGCATACCAAATCAAGAATATTTAATCAAGTCTCAAGATTAGTCACCAAAAATGATCAAGTTTCAAGATCTACGATTAATGAAATTATTCTGGTCTCCGGTTCAGAGTTGGCTTAGAGACAGTAAAGAAAAAACACCCAAATAAATAATAACTGCAGAATTCAGAAAATTCTAATTAAAAAAAATCCATATTTATTAGTCACTAATACTGTAATACATCACATCAATTAACTTGAGCAAAGAGATTCAGCTTCGTATATATGCATAAGCACTAATAGCAAGATTACAATTTTAAGCCAAAAGTAATAAATTCTTCAACATCAGATTCTGGCAATGCGTTTAACATGGCCTTAAGATCTTCAACATTTTCTTAAGTACTTTCTAGATGTGTAACCTTGCCAACTTTTAAGTCATGTCACTAACATTTAAAGCCTGCATTTGTTTACAGAGATAGAGATAGGACACTGAAACAAGGGACACTAAAACACAAAATCGTGTTTGGCAGAAGAGAGAGGAGACATGGATAGAGACAATATGTCCAGAGACACCGAATTAATGTATTTTGTGTTCATCCTAACAGGAAGGACACGGAGATACCAAAAAGGGACACAACTTATTTTTTATTTTTTCTTTCATTATTCTTGTTAATTTTTTTATAATTATATTTTTTTATTGTTATATTTTTTATCTCAAATTTTTTGAATGAAAAAAATAAGAATAAATTTAATTTTCATAAATTATTCTAGTTTATCACCAAACAGAATATAAGAACACAAAATTTTGTGTCTCCTGTCCATCAGTGTCTTATCCTGTCCTGTTCTCAGTGTCTTGTCATATCCTATTCTTAAAAACAAACGCAGCCAAAATGCCTTGAATGGCAATAGCACTTGCCCTTCTTCTTAAGGGTGACAAACGAGTTAGTCCGTCTCGCCTCGTTTCGTCTAGTGAAGTAGTTCCAAATTTTTTTCCCGTTTTAACTAACGGCAGGTTTGCGGGCTAAGTCCGTCAATTTTTCTTTTATATATATATATATATATATATATATATATATATATATATATTAATTTTTTATTTTTTATTAATAAATTATTAAATATTTAATAATATGTAAATTTTATAATTATTTTAATAAATTTATAATTTCTAAAGACATAAAAAATTATAGTTTCTAAATTCACAAATATTAAAATTTTTATACTTCTAAATATATAATAAACATAATCATCAAACAAGTTTTTTGAAACAAAATAATAAAACCAACATTATAAAAAATAAAACAAACATTGTTCAAAATATAATTAAACATCTTTAAGTCTCTAATAAATTAAATATAGTACATAATTAAAATTATAACTTCTTTAATTACAAAAACAATGATGGACCCACCAAAAAAGTCCAATCCGTCTCGCCAAAACTCGCCAATATTTACAGATTAGACAATATAGATTAGGCGAGTTTTTTAATTAAAAGGTTTCGAATTTTCAGTTCGATCCATTTTTTTTATAAATTATGTAGGTTGATCCAATAGATTTTGGCCTATTTACCAGTTCTACTTCTTCGTGTCGATCAACTTCTCATAAAAATACGGTTATTTTTGTAAAATAACTAATAAAATTAGAGGCTCCATAACATTTTATTACGAACTTAAAACAAATGAAACTTGCTATTGGAATGAACATAAAGTTGTAAATAGGAAAATAAAACAGAAAATTGGGATACAATGACAAACGACAATAAGCTGCGGTGATTTGTGTAACTAAAAGTAATAGGATTAGAAGCTCATGTTCCAGGGGCGGAGCTAGATAAAATATTGGAGGGGGGCAAAAAATATTTACACAATAAAATAAGACTAAAATAAAATTTTAAGGGGCGGCTAAACTGAAATTTACATATAATTTATATGTAAAAAATTAAAATTAGGGGGGCCAATTGCCCCCTTTACTTGTACCTAGCCCCGCCCCTGTCATGTTCTATAAATTCTTTCACAAACTAACTTGAGAATATAATATGAGAGAGTAATATTAGAAAGATAATAACACAAAATTAATTTATTTAATTTAATATTTATAATTTTATATATATAATATGCATAATTATATATTTATTACGTTTAAAATTATCTATGTATTTTAACAATAATTAAAAAATATAAAATATAAAAATGAATACAGTAAAGAAACAAAAAACAAAAAAAAAATGTTGTGACTAGGATAGGATAAGTATGGATGTCTATTTTGGGCAACCCATTTTCTATGTTAAAAGAATCAAGTTCTTAGGATGAAGCAAAATAAATGTGGTTTGAAAAACAAACCTATGTATGCCTATAAAAGCATGATCTGAGACAAGAAAATACATACAATAAAAATAAAAGAGCAATTCTCTCTCTTTATATTAAACTTTTCCCCTTCCTCTTTTATACGCTACTAATATATAATAGCAATAAATATATAAGTTTCTTCTATTATTATATTACGATAATTATTTTGGTGAATATCAAAACTAAAGTTCTATATTTATATTTCCCTATTTTATATTTACATCTTCCTTATTTATTTAGTTGTTTTACAACACGTTATTAGCACGAGACTCTGATCAAATTTTAGGAAGACTCTAGGTAACAAATTTTTATTATGTCGAAACTCTTTCATCCTGAATATAATGCTCTTGATATATTTGGAAATAATTATTTATCATGGATATAGATGTTGAAATCCATCTTGATTCAATGGATCTTAAAGATACCATTAAGGCTGAAAATAATGCATCTCAGAAGAATAAAGCCAAGGCCATGATTTTCCTTCGTCGTCGTCTTGACGAAAGATTGAAAAATGAATATTCCACATTAAAAGATCCTGCAGATTTGTGGAAAGACCTTGAAGAAAGGTACAATCATCAAAAGACGGTGATACTTTCTCAAGCCTGATATGTTAGAGAAAATTTACTTGACCTTCCATGTCTCGAATGTGCTCCTACAGCAGCAGTATCGAGAAAAAGAATTTAAAAATGTCTGAGTTAATTTCTTGCTTTCTTGTTGCTGAACGCAACAATGAGTTATTTTTGAGAAATCATAAAGCGCGCCCAGCTGGCGCCGCCCCATTTCCTGAAGCAAATGCGACAAATTATAACCCCAGAAGAGGTAAATGGCAAGGCTATGGTAGCAAGAAAAATTATGGAAGGAAAATGAATTATGTTCACAAGAAAGGATCTCACCAGAAGTGGGATAAAGAAAGGAACAATGGGCAAAATAAATCAATTGAGGATAAATACTTCCGTTGTGGTGGAAAGGGCTATTGGTCACGTACTTGTCGTACCCCAAGGCACCTAGTTGATCTTTATCAAGCATACTTGAAAAAGAATGACAAAGGAAAGGAAACAAATTTTGTTTCAAATAATGAAAATTCCACCACTCATTATGATGTATCTAATTTCTTTAAAGATTCTGAAGGAAATATTGGCTATTTGATCAATGATGGAATAATTTAATATATGTATGTGTTTGTTAAGTATTCATGTGAATAATTTTACTATGCATGTACTTCAACTCATTTTATTATTATTATCATTTGTTTTTGAAGAAAAATGGCAAGGACATATTCTAAAGATATTTGCCTTGCGGATAGTGCAAGTTCGCACACTATTCTTAAAAGTGATATATATTTTATCCATCTTGTGCCAAAAGAAGAGTATGTTAATACTATTATTGGCTCTGGTAATGTGATAGAAGGCTCCGGAAGAGCTATAATTTTGTTTTTCGGAGGAACAAAATTTATAATAAATAATGCACTATTATCTACCAAGTCTCTGAGGAACTTGTTGAGTTTCAAAGATATTCGCCGAAATAGATATCATATTGAAACAATGAATGAGGGAAATCATGAGTACTTATATATCACAACTCATGATTCAAATAAGAAAGTTATATTAGAAAAGTTGCCCTCACTTTCATCTGGGTTATATTATACAAAGATTAGTGCAATTAAATCACATGCCATTGTAAATCAGAAGTTTACTAGCCCAAATAAATTCATAACTTGGCATGATAGATTGGGTCATCCGGGAACAACTATGATGAGGAGAATTATTGAAAACTCTCATGGACATTCACTAAAGAACCAGAAGATTCTTAAAACTAGTGAATTTTGTTGTGCTGCATGTTCTCAAGAAAAGTTAATTTTAAAGTCATCACTAGTAAAGATTGGATTTGAGTCCCCTGAATTTCTAGAAAGGATTCAAGGTGATATATGTGGACCTATTCATCCACCATGTGGATCTTTTAGATATTTTATGGTCCTGATAGACGCATCTTCGAGATGGTCACATGTGTGCTTATTATCTTCTCGCAACCTGGTGTTTGCGAGATTACTGGCTCAAATTATTCGATTAAAAGCACAATTTCTAGAAAATCCAAT
Source organism: Arachis stenosperma (assembly GCF_014773155.1). Lineage (NCBI taxonomy): Eukaryota > Viridiplantae > Streptophyta > Magnoliopsida > Fabales > Fabaceae > Arachis > Arachis stenosperma. Next base: position 96,378,495 of record NC_080378.1, read on the forward strand.
CAAAGCAATTCGTCTTGATAATGCTGGTGAATTTACTTTCCAAGCTTCTGATGCTTATTGTATGGCTAATGGAATAAGTGTTGAACATCTAGTAGCTTATGTTCACACACAAAATGGGTTAGCAGAATCACTTATTAAACGCCTCCAATTGATTGCTAGACCCTTGCTTATGAGAACAAATCTCCCAACCTCGGTTTGGGGGCATGCTATTTTACATGCCGCAGCACTTATTCGTTTGAGGCCAATGAGTTACCATCAGTTCTCTCCTATGCAATTAGCTTTTGGCCAGCAGCCAAATGTCTCCCATTTAAGAATATTTGGGTGTGTGATATATGTTCTCATTGTACTAGCTAATCGCACCAAAATGGGACCCCAAAGAAAATTGGGGATATATGTTGGATATGATTCTCTCTCAATAGTGAGGTATCTTGAGATACAAACGGGAGATGTATTTAAAGCCTGGTTTGCAGATTGCCATTTTGATGAATCAAAATTTCCACCATTAGGGGGAGAGAATAAGCTTTCTAAAAAGGAACTTAATTGGAATGCATCATTGTTGATGCATTTAGATCCTCGATCAGGGCAATGTGAACTAGAAGTTCAAAAGATTATACATTTGCAAAGAATAGCAAATGAATTGCCTGATGCATTTTCTGATACAAAGAAGATAACCAAATCTTATATACCAGTAGAAAATACCCCAATTCGAATTGATGTCCCAGTAGGACAAGTAACCATTGAAGCAAATTCACGCCAGAAGCGTGGCAGGGCGAAAAATGCCCCAATTCGAATTGATGTCCCAGTAGGACAAATAGCCACTGAAGAAAATACACGCCAGAAGCGTGGCAGGTCTGTCGGTTCCAAAGATAAAAATCCTCGAAAGAGAAAAGAGGTAAATACTATTCCTGTTGAAAAAGACATAGTAAAGACACCTGCAGTTGTCCAAAATTCTGATATAATTTTAACGTCAGAAGACATTCAGGTACCTGAAAATTATGAAAATAATGAGATCTCGATAAATTATGTCTTTACAGAAGAGAAATAGGACCGAAATAAGACAATTGTCAATGAAATATTTGCATATAATGTGGCATTAAATATCATGCATGAAAGTAAGGATCTTGAGCCAAGATCAGTCGAAGAATGTCAACAAAGGAATGATGGGCCAAAATGTAAAGAAGCCATGAAGGCTGAATTAGACTCACTTGCAAAACGTGAAGTCTTTGGACCTGTAGTCCGTACACCAGAAGATGTAAAATTTGTTGGATACCGGTGGGTATTTGTGAGAAAACGAAATGAGAAAAATGAAATTGTGCGCTACAAAACCCGACTTGTGGCACAAGATTTTTCACAAAGGCCCGGTATAGATTATGAAGAAACATATTCCCCTGTAGTGGGTGCGATAACATTGCGTTATTTGGTCAATTTATCTGCATATCATAAACTGTATATGCATTTAATGGATGTGGTAACAGCCTATTTGTATGACTCATTAGATCGGGATATCTATATGAAAGTCCCTGAAAGACTAAAGATATCTAAACCATCTAGTGAATATTCACAAGGGTTATACTTAGTTAAATTGCAAAGATCTTTATATGGTCTAAAGCAATCTGGACGAATGTGGTATAATCGTCTTACTGAGTATCTAGCCAAAAATGGATTCAAGAATGATGATATCTATCCATGTGTTTTCATAAAGAAAACCGCATCTGGATTCATTATAATTGCTGTGTATGTTGATGATTTAAATATCATTGGGACTCCTGAAGAGATTTCAACAATTATAAAAACTCTGAAAGAAAAGTTTGAGATGAAAGATCTTGGAAGGACTAAATTTTGTCTCGACCTGCAGATCGAGCATACAAAAAATGGGATCTTTATTCATCAAACAACATACACAGAAAAGATCTTGAAAAGATTTTATATGGATAAGTCACATCCATTAAGTACCCAATGATCGTAAGATCTTTGGATGTGGAAAAGGATCAATTCCGTCCTAAAGAAGAGAATAAAGATATCCTTGGTCCTGAAGTACCATATCTTAGTGCCATTGGAGCGCTAATGTATCTTGCTAATAATACGCGACCTGACATATCATTCGCGGTGAATTTACTAGCAAGGTATAGTTCCTCTCCAACCAGAAGACATTGGAGTGGAATCAAGCAAATCTTTCGATATCTTCATGGAACGGTTGATATGGGATTGTTTTATTCCTGTTGATCCAAGTCACAGTTAGTTGGCTATGCTGATGCTGGATGCTTGTCTGATCCGCACAAAGGGAGATCTCAAACAGGATACCTGTTCACATATAGTGGAACAGCTATATCATGGAGGTCCATGAAACAGACCATTGCGGCAACATCCTCTAATCATGCCGAAATACTTGCGATACATGAAGCTAGTCGCGAGTGTTTTTGGATGAGGAGTCTGATTCAATATATTCTGTCATCATGTGGACTGATTGATCATAAGATAGCTCCAACCGTCCTGTTTGAAGATAATACAGCATGCATTGCTCAACTTAAGGGTGGATACATCAAAGGTGATAGAACAAAACATATTTCTCCCAAATTCTTCTTCACTCATGATCTTCAAAATCAAGGGACAATTGATATCCAACAGATCCACTCAAGTGACAATTTGGCAGATTTATTCACAAAGTCACTCCCAAAATCCTCTTTTGAAAAATTGGTACATCAAATTGGGATGCACCAATTTTGAGACATTAAATGATGTCGGTAAGAGGGGGAGACTGCACTCTTTTTCCCTTGGTCAGGTTTTTTTCCCATTGGGTTTTTCTTGACAAGGTTTTTAATGAGACAGTCCCCATCACTAAAGGATATTGTACTCTTTTTCCTTCACTAAGATTTTTTCCCACTGGATTTTTCTTTAGTAAAGTTTTAATGAGGCAATAATGCTAAATGGACATCCAAAGGAGAGTGTTGTGACTAGGATAGGATAAGTATGGATGTCCATTTTGGGCAACCCATTTTCTATGTTGAAAGGATCAAGTTCTTAGGATGAAGCAAAATAAATGTGGTTTGAAAAACAAACCTATGTATGCCTATAAAACATGATCTGAGACAAGAAAATACACACAATAAAAATAAAAGAGCAATTCTCTCTCTTTATATTAAACTTTTTCCCTTCCTCTTTTATACGCTACTAATATATAATAGCAATAAATATATAAGTTTCTTCTATTATTATATTATGATAATTATTTTGGTGAATATCAAAACTAAAGTTCTATATTTATATTTTCCTATTTTATATTTACATCTTTCTTATTTATTTAGTTGTTTTACAACAAAAAAAACCAAGTTATAACTCTAACTTTTAAATTATGGCTCACAAATATTTTTTTATGTCAAAAATATCTAGGGATAACAAATGGGTGTAGTATGTTGGACTTGCCCACTTAACTCCTAAAAATAAAAATGGGTCAAACTAAACTTTTTTTTTATAGCAAAAAACAAATTGTCGCCTAATCCACCCCGCTTGCTCCGCAGACTTTGATGGGCAAACTTGGTGAGTATCTGTTTCTTTTGGTTTTATTTTTAGCAATTTATCCAATCCAACCCAATAATATCCATTTAAAAGAAAAAATGTCGTAATTTCAAAACTAATAAAAAAATATTTTTAGTAGTCATTTTATTTTTAGTAACACTAAAAATAATTATTATTAGATTCACTGATAATTAAACATTAGCTGTTTTATATTTTATTGTTAAAAAATTTTAGTGATAATTATATAATTATTATTAAAATTTTTTTTTAATAATCATAAAAAATATATAAAGTAACGACAAATATATATATATATATATATATATATATATATATATTGTCATAAAAACATAATTTAAATAAGACATGTAACGACTATTATATTTTTATCACTAGAAATAATTTTTATAGTAGTACTAACATACTAACACACTCTCCCACAAAGAAGAACGACACCCTCCTCCATAATTGATAGTTCCGCTCCTCGTCTCCTCCAGCTCGATTACAACTCACCAGAGAGGGAGAGAGAGAATGCAGAGAGAGAGAATAAGATATATAGAAGAGATGCGATCCGTGGGAGGAAGCGATGAAATGAGTCATGAGATGAAGCCGCTGCTGTTGTCGCCTGTTTCTTATATCACTACAGTCATGGTGCCAGTTGTCTATTGATGCTGTTTTATGGTGGTGTTAAAGTTATTAATCATGATATGGGTACTACAAAATTAGTTATCAAATTAGTTATTAAAATATAAAATATATATTACAAATAAATTAAATTATATATATATATAAATATATAATAATTAATTTTAGTATATAAATAATATTTTTATAAAATTATAGATTTAAAATTTAAAAAATTTTTGGAGTGGGCCAAGCCCGCTAGCTCGCTGCTAGGAGAAGTGGTAATGAATTTTATGAAGATTGAAATAGGTGGAGCAAAACTGGCTAGCTCTCCTACAAGCGAATTTTTGACGGGGCGGAATGTTTGCCATCCTATAAATATGTACACCTTGCAAAGTAGCATTCCTATGTCAATGTGGCATCTCATCAAAATTGAGTTACTAGCTCGAATTCGAATAATTTTATTGGGTTAAACTATTTAACCGGATTAGGATTAAAGTTCGAGTCATCCGATCCAATTCAGTTAAAAATCAAAATTTGAAAATATGAATTTATGCTTTGATAGTTTGATTTTTATTGGTATGTATTCATTTATTTTAATTATGATATTTAATACATTGTTTAGTGATAATATAAATCTTTAATGGGTATGTTTAATTTTTTAAATGTGATGAATTAATGTTAAAAAGTTTCATATTTTTTTTTTTATTTTTCTATTTTTTTCTCTATTGTCATATAAATTTAGCATAATATATATAGTTTAATATTTTGATTTTAAATTTCATCTAGACCTAATTTTCATCCTGTCTAAATTCAATTTTATTATGTTGTGTTATATTAAGACCAGAAGAAAATCATTGAAGGTTTATAACAAAAACAAACCGGATTAAGTTAGGTAACCAATGACTTTGATGAATAACATGAACAATCACTAATCAAATAAAAATACACTATATTTTTAAATTATTTACCTAAACTTTAATATTAGAATAACCATCCGTATATCTAGTAAATTGAACATCCAATATATCTATTATTCACGTTATTTAATATTTTTATTGTCTAACTGTACTTTTCCAAACTTAAAACACAAAAAAGGGATAGACAGTACCCAAAATATGCATTATTTCTACTGAGGCAGAGGATATGGTTTATCCTTTAGATAAGTTCCCATTCCCACCCCTGGTTGGTGTAAGAGTGTGAGTAGTGGATAGATAAAACAGAAAAAAAAAAAAAAGAAAAAAGAAAAACTAAACAAGAGGAATTTGGTTAAGTTATCAAAATAATAATGCTATTTGGATTATTTTTCTAGAACATTTATAATATGACTTTTACTCATCTTCTATCTTGAAACTTTTTTTGCTCATAGATAAAATACTAACTCTTCTAGAAAGTAATGATTTTTTTTCAAGTAAAGTTGTAAACTATTTCAATGAGTAACCAAGTAACCAACTAAAGATTATTTAATATATATGAACAACTTTTTGCCATTGCAGACGTATTACTTGTCTTAATTTATCATTTACTGTATATTCTTCCCTTGGTATTAAAATTATTCTTTCAAAAATAACAAAGTAAATGATCAAACAACATTATTGATATATATCAACAAAGCAACTAACATTCACTATATAGTAGAAATCAAACATCACATATAATAATTTCATCATCAGCATAGCATGCGATCCTAGACATTTTTATACTATAAATATAGAACCAATAATATTGAAACAAACTCAAATTAAACCATTGTCCCTACACCATCACCATTATCACTCTTCTCTTCACCACAATCAGCCACCACAACCTTTTGCACATTCTTATAGGAATACCGGCAAGCGAAGAACACAAACAAGAACAAGTTCAACGTGGTTATCACCGCCAATAGCCCATAAAATTTGTCTAACCTACTCGTGTTCAAATCCTTACCGATCCAACTTTTACCGGTCTTACCGGTAACATGATCAACCATTGTTATGAGCCAGCTACTAAGAAAGTTTGCAGCACCAATAACACTTAAATAAAGTGCAATCCCTAAGCTTCTCATTGAATCCGGAACTTGGTCATAGAAATATTCTTGCAACCCTACAAGGGTAAAACCGTCGCCAATTCCAATAATTAGAAACTGTGGCGCCAACCAAAACGCACTCATTGTTAGTGAACCCTTTAAAGGGTTCATCTCAACATAGTGAAGTCTCTTGTTCTCTACAACCGCCGCAATTACCATTGTAACGATAGAGAAAACCATTCCGAAACCAATCCTCTGAAGGATGTTGATTCCTCTCTCGTTCCCCGTTAGCCTTCTTAGCAGAGGTACGAGGATCTTGTCGTAAAAGGCGACGGATATTATCATTCCGATGGCGGCGAGGGTGAACATTGAAGCTGGAGGGATTTGGAAGCCTTTGGCGACGGTTCTGTCCATGATAACACCCTGTTTGATGAAAAACGTGGATGTTTGTGCGGCACATATTCCGAATGGTAATGTGAAAACCCAAATGGGGATCATGTTGATAATTAGCTTCATCTCTTCCACTTTTGTCACACTTGCAAGCTTCCATGGACTTTGTTTCTCTGCTATGTTTCCACCATTTTCAATGATTGCTGCCTTGTCAAGAAATCTGAAACAAATTCAACCACAAATTATTATATCATCATCAACTTATATACACATAACTCTGCTTAATACTAATAAGTTGCATAAGGATGATATATAAATTTTTTAACACACAGATTATATAAAATTTAAAACTTATAAAAAATTAGAAAAATTATAATTTTACTCCATTTTTAATAATATTACTCCACACATTATTATTTTTTTTAATTTATCCATACATAAATTTGTAAAAAAAGATGTAATATTATCAAAATAGGAGTTACAGTATCTATTTCCAAAAATTAAAGTATCAAAATAACATAACATTTAAAAGAATTGGCATTAGTTCATTTCATTTAAACTAAAATTGAATATTTTAACTATAAGATTTGACTTCTTATAAAGACTTTTTATTCTAGATTTTTCTATTATAATATTTTATTAAGAAGTATTTACAAGTAACTAACGAGATACACATCTAGTACAAATATGACAATATTTTTTCGGAGAGTGCTAGGTAAACAATGATTATCTTGAACGATATGAACAATCACCAATCAAATAAAAATACAATATACCTTAATTTAATGCTACTAATTAAATTTAAAATTAATTTATTCTTTTAACTCTATTAATTCACATTGTTCACATATTGTTCAAAAATGTTGTTGGTTATATGTACTTTTCCTATTTCTAATATAAAAAAAGAGTGTTGGTTAGCATTGATTTAAATGTAAAAAAAAAATGATGACCTAAGATTTGTTGTTATAAATTGCAATTGAGTAACCATATACTATACTACTTACTTGAGCTTCTTGGTGTGGCCTAAGAACCTTCCATTGTTGTTGTTGTTATTAGACTTGGAAACCTCATACAATTCATTAGGATTAGAAGGATAAGGAAGCTTCCTTTTGGAAATGGCGGCAACCAAAACTTGCAACATTGGAGTCAAAGGGCTACCCATTGGTGCCCTATAACGATAAGATTTCCTTCCCAACAAGAATATGATCAATGAGAAAGCCATGACCAATGTGAGAATAACATCAGCAACTCCCCAATTAACATGATCTTGTACATAAACAATTAGGGTTACTCCAAGAATGAGTCCACTGCAAAGACCACAGTTCCACCAGTTGAAGAAGGACATTTTCTGCCTCCTTTCGACAACATGATCGTCGTCGAATTGGTCGGCTCCGAAGCTTTCCAAGGAAGGTTTGTGGCCTCCGGTTCCAACGGATATTAAGTAGATGGCTAGGAAGAAAACCACTTCATGGATCCTCCTTGGTTCAGCGCATGTGCTTGTATCATCACATGGCTTTAAGCCTGGTAAGAACCATGACAGAGAAAGCAGAATCAAACCCTGCATTTTTCATAGTAAACAAGTTAGATTTACTTATTCCTGTTTCATAAGTATACTCACATTTCAAAATCAATTCCACTACGTTACCAACAATATTTTTACTAATTTCTGTCAACTTTTGTTTATAAACTGTTTAATAAAAAATGTATCTAATAAAAATATTTTTTTATAATTGTATTTAATAAAAACATCTTTATATATATTTTTTTTAAATATGTCTGTTTATATATATATTTAAAATATAATAATTAATTATTATTAACAATAAATTTAAAAATAGTATATTAGTATCTATATTTTTTTTTTAAATTTTTGATTCGGATATAAAAATACTTTAATAGGGTGTGTTTAGGATTTTAAATTTCACGTGTCTATAAAGTGAAATAATTTTAAATTTTATTTTATATTTGATATGATTGATTAAATGAGACCAATCTCGTTTCAGAAAAACGATTTTATTTTGATAGAAAATCAATTAAATTTTATCACCTTATATAAAATTTAAAATGAATTAAAATAATCACATAATGTGATGTGTTTATAAAGTGAGTTAGTTTTAAATTTTATTTTATATTGAATATGATTGATTAAATGAAACCGATTTCATTTAAAAAAATCGCCGTCACTTTAGTAGAGAATCAATTAATTTTTGCCATCTTATATAAAATTTAAAATAAATTAAAATCAATCACATTTAATTTTAAATTATTATTTATAACCTATAATTTTATAAACACTGATATAATATTTTGAGAGACTCAAAATAAATATTGAAGATTATCTAATTAATTTTGAGAAAATCAATTGTACAGAAATGAAATCAAACACATAATTTGAATTGAATGATATATAAATGATTGAGATGATTAGGTACCAGAAGATAAACAATGCAAGAAGCAATGACAGTGGTGTAGCGACCCAAGAAAGCATCAGCAAGAAATCCTCCAAAGAGTGGCATCAAAGTGGTGACACCTGTCCAATAGTTCACATTCCTAACCGCTGTCTTAAGATCTTGATGAATAATCTTTGTCAGGTAAAGGACCAAGCTAGTTGCTATTCCAAAGTAACTCAGCCTCTCACTAAATTCAATTGCTGCAAATTATCAAACATCAAATCAATCATGTCAATAAATTTCTTACTAGATAATGTTACTTTTTACCTCTTTGTTGTTAATTTACGGTTAATTAGGAAAATACGTTTGTTAATTATACATGTAATAATATATTTTTGGATAAAGTAGTAAATTAATTTTTTACGGTTTAGCGTAATTTTGTTTTTATTTTTAAAGTTTAAAGTATTCTATTTGAATTTAAAAAAGTTTTATTTAATTTTAATTTAGTTCCATTATAAAGTCAAAGATAAATAATTAACAAAATGTCCTACATGACAGAATAAGGTCGATAATTTGGAGAATAAGTATAAACTCTAGAGACATAAAATCAGCTGTGGACAATACATGTATTTAACGTTTTTCTTAGTTTTATAGAAAATATTTCATTTTAATTATAAAAAAATGATAAATAAATGTATTGATGCATCTACGGTTGATTTTATGCCTGAAATTTGTATTTATTCTCTAAATTATTGACCTTGTTTTAATACTACTGTCATATAAGACATTTCGTTAATTATTTATCTTTGACCTCTGGTGAACTAAATTAAAGCTAAATAAAATTTTTTTAGATTTAAATAAAATACTTTAAACCTTAAAAACTAAAACAGAATTACATCCAAATACAAGGAAACAATTTAATACTTTACCTTATATTTTTTTATTAACTTAAATCAGAATTTTCTCAAAAAAGAAAACAGAAAAAGAAAAATATAACCCATCATTTCCTTTAATTTCTTTCTTTCTTTCAATTTGAAGGAATTGCATGTGACACCAATATATATTATGCTACATACACGCGACAACACATACAATTTTATTTTTTAAGGTATTTATAAATCTCCTGTCCAAATGAAATTTAAGCATATTCAAATAATAAAAAATAGAATCATAGCATAAATAGTACAAAATGGGAATCTTAAAAGACAAACAATCATTGTAATGGCAAAATTATTATATTCATAGTAATAGTCTCTACTATCAATACCCATAAGTTGTGTGGCTGATATCATTTATCATCCTTAATGCTTACTAGAATATGTCTTAGTTTTATATAGTGGGAACCCACCACTTTCGGTGGCTGTATTGCTCTTGACCAATCCAATTCATTATTAGAATATATCTGATCATAATATATAACAAATTATTTCCTGGCTCATTATTTTTTTGACATCGAATTGATTTATATATCTTTATTGTTAGATAAAAATATTAAAATTTTAATAATCTAAATTTTATAAACCATGTAATAATAAAAATTGTAAGTCAGTTTATTTATTTTATTTTAAAAAAATTCAAATAACAAACAACAAATGTAAAATATGAATATTGTTAGGTAATTAATATTTTAGTTAATATTAATTATTTTTTTAATTATACATAATACTAAAAACTAACAGAATTTATTATTTTTGACCAACAGTTAACTAATAATATTTACAATGTTGACTAAAATAAATTATTAAATTATTAAACTAAATATTAAGTTAATGACTAAAAAATACTGACTAATAATAAAATTGTTAGTCTTTAAACATTTTTCAAAAATTATTTTATATATATTAAATTATAAATTTTAAATTCTAAAATTAATTGGTGTTGGTTAACTAAAAATTAGTTTTCTCAGTGCTAAGTATATGAATTGAAGATAGCAATGAGATCCCTTGAAATTGTCCACAATCTAAATTTTGTGGAGAGAAGTTGACTTTCTTGATGGGATATAGAGAGGTCTCTATTATTGAAATTGCTCTATTCTCATTTGTATGAATCAAATGCAAAGGTATTCGAATTCCAACTTCTAAACCTAGTTCAGATGGGATTTGAGATTTAAGTTAAAGTATATAGGTTGAAGTTGTTAAGATATAGGGGGGATTAAAGAGGAATCTCAGACAAGACAAAAAGTATTGGTGGAAGCATGAACATATGTAGTGGGAATATTCACATAAGAATATGAATATATTATTACGTTTTATGAAAAGCTTATGAAATAAAAACACCACTCAATAGTTAACTTAAAGCATACTAATTAATAATATCTGGAAGATTAATTGGCTTAATATATATTATATATTCCAATTTTTAAGCTAGTTTATATACATACATATGAAGCAGTAGTTAAGTACTAAGTACTTATTCCATTTTCATTCATGTGTAAGAAATTAACATACACTAAAATAAAGTAAGAATCAAGTGAGAATATCATTTTACTCGTCGTTTATATTCTTTTGTGAAAACTAAACTATTTATCGACCGAACTATTAAACTACAATTATCTATTATGAATACAATTTGTATTAAGTTTTGTATAAATTGAACATATCTTATAGTCTAATAATTCATATTCATGTAGATTTTAAACTCTTATTATACTACTATTAACTTTAATTTAACGGTTAATTTTCTTAAAAAAGACTTCTATAAAAAAATTCTTGATATAATATTTTTTAAATTTATATCATCAGTGCAATTATACATATGAGAAAAGAATAAAAAGCTAAATTAATCAACAAGATTATATAGGGTTTCGCTAAGATATATACTAGTTAAAGGTTTTTATAAATAATTTTTATTGCCATAAAATTAAAGTAAGAGAGTGAATAAAAACACCATTGTGATGAGTATAGAAATTAGGACCACGACAATTGAATACTTGAAAGAGAATTATATTACAGAATCAAAGAGAAATCAAGAGAAAAATATCATATCACAAGAAAGAGAATTAAACAGATTTCACATAATACTCTACTACTCTGGTATATATCCTATCCTATTTATACTAGTTTCTACAACAATAGCCACAAAGCCCAATACAATACACTACACTAGTTTAGACCAATTAGGCTACTTGTAATAGAGTTTCTAAAACTTCTAATGCAATTAATATATCGGTTATGTTAGGAAGAAAAAAAAAATCTGTCAGAATTTACTTAATTTAATATTTATTAATTATTATAATAATTATAAATATTAAATAAAATAAATTCTGACTATTTTTAGTTAATTTATTTTAATTACTAAATATTTCTTTAATATATATAAAGAAATTTTTAATTTTAGTCTTTTAAATTCTTATAAAGAGAATGAAAAATTGATGATTAGATAAACCCTAAAAACAAATAAACAAATTAAGTAGCATATGATGACTATTTCAAAATTTGGGAGTGTTAAGAAAATTGATTAGTGATTAGGAAGTCTGAGAACCAAAACGATATATAATTAATAAGGATCAATATTCAAATATTCTCCAAATAATAAGAATAAAAATGGTACGAATTTAATTTGGTGCATTAATAGTTAAAACGTTTTATATTTTTATTTAATTACATCTTTTTTTTAATGATTATTTACATAGTTAATATAAAAAAAATATTTTTTGTTAATGTGACAGTTATATATATAATTAAATGTATGTATAAAACTGTTTTATACTGATAGTATATTAAAATTAAATTAAAAAAAATAATGTTAACTTTATATATAAGATACATATATATGTTGAAGAAAATTAAGTTGCATGACAAGTTTATATATCTTACCAATAATGAAGAAAGAAGCTTTCCAAGAACCAGTTGAATCTCGGAGAGGAACCCTTCCCTTATAATCAAGTGAAGAATCATGAACCAATTTCATGTCATGATCAATCTCTCCTCTTTTTGCATCAATTGCGTTCTTCTCCATATGACTTGAATAGCTAAGATGGCAAGTAGAAGAAGAAGAGTTATTAATGGAGGAATTATGTTGTTGCATTTGACAACCTTTACCATTTTGGAACCTCCTTATATAGAGGAGCTAGTAGGAGAGGAATGAATGAAAGGATTTTTGCTTTTCTTTTGACTCACTATCACTCATGAGTTGGTATTGGAATAATGAAAAATGTCCCTCTCACATACAAACACATGCAATAATTGTGAGATTTTCTTTTCCTTTGTTCTAAGGACCAAACCAAAAAAAGAATAAGTAGTTGGGATTGCCTATATCTCGTAACATTAATGCTAGAAAGACAATATCTAAAGTTATTTTATATATATAACATTTATAATTATATATTTATTATTATAATGATAATTAATAAATATTAAATAAGAACATTTTAGATTATTTGAGATAATTTTTAATTATCTGCTAAATATATTATTAATGTCATAATTGTTGACTTTATATATTGTTTCAAATTTTAGTAAATTTGTGGAGTGAAGTATTAACTAAAAGTAGCAATGAAAGATCATGCCCTACTGAAAAAAAAATTAAATTTTTGGAACAAAAAATACAATCCTAAAGTACAATTACTTGTAAAAAAAGATAACATCATTCATACAAAATTACCTATTTTTCAGTAAATTTATAAAAAAAAATCAAACTTTTTGTGAGTATATATCTTAAAGAAAATTAACAAAAAATTTTAGATATATCAAATAAATTTTATTACTGGCGAATGATGTACCACACATATATAATTTTAATATTTTGGTCAAATTATTTTTAACAAATGATGATATAGATGAAATAATGTGATGCAAAGATGCTCAAAACTAAGCACTAGGGAAACGTCATTGTTGAAACGGAATAGCATTCATTCGTGCCCATTTTCTTATAAATGGGACCACAGCACTGTTAGTTCTATACAAGGCACCAATGAGTTTTCGTGTTAGCCATCCAAAACAAACTATGCCTTTAATTTGCTTCATCATGCATATTGAATTTTCTTTTTCATAACAAATTATTGATGGATTTCTATCCTAAAATACATATTATTTTATTTATTTATTGTGAATATATTCATATTAGATTTCATGAAAGTCTAAGAATTAGTCACACATACATATACAAGTTGAGTTGCATAGGCAAAAAAAAAAAAAAAAAAAAAAATTACACGGATCCGATACACTTTTACTCGTTTTATTTGTGAATTATTGTCCCCCTTTAATTTCTTGTCGACTGAAGAACATAAAGTTATGAGATGACTCGATTTGCAAAGTGACTCGTTTTTTTTTTTTTTCTGTGTAATACTTTTTGAAGACTAATAAAGTTATTATTATTTTTAAGATAGATTCGTTTTTGCGATAAGACAACCTTGTATTATACCGTATATATAGTTTAGGTGATGATGCCTTAAGAACTTCACATAAAAACCAAAAGTACACATAAAAGAGTTTGGATAAAAGAACACACAAAAAATTATAAATATTAAAGTATACTTAAAAAATTATTTTAATTTTGATGGACAAAAATATCGTATTATTAATAATTTTGTAAGACTTAGGAGTATCTTTATTTTTCGGAATCAATCTTTTGAGTGTACTTGTATATTTATAAATTTTGATATGCATTTTTATTCATGCCAATTTTTTTATGTGTATTTTTGTTTATTTATTCAATAAAAAGAAGAAGATATTAATAGTGTTAAAGAGGGAGTCAGGGAAATGTCTTAGCTAATCATACGGCATGAGGATTTCAAAAAAAAAAAAAAAAAAAAAACAGAATTAAGAGATTAATTCTAAAAATACATCAACTTTCAACAACTGTTACACAAAAGTAGCACTCAAAACTTAAAATAAATTTTAATAGATTATTTCTAAAACTATCCACAATTCTGCGAATCCGGCAAAATTAAATCTTCAAAAAGTAGAAAAAGCTAAATATTATCCATCACTTACTTGCAATTATATACGAAACTATACATATGTTTGTGATTTATGTTATCAAACTTTCTGATGTTCTCAATTATCATGAGCACATTATTTTGAAAGCCTCAAATTAACTGCTTTTTATTTTTAATTTAAGAAATTATTAATAAATTCTGACTTATTATATCTTCTATAATTAAATAAAAAAAATTAAAAGAATATAATTTTTTTTATATGTTATAAAGAACAACAATATCAGAAAGTACACATAGTCGGTATTAAACAAAGAAACTCAATAAATACACCAGAAGAACAGAGCATTAATAAAAAAAATATTTTGTCTTTTTCTTTTAATGATTTATATTTTTAATAAATTTAATAATTATATATAAAAATACAATTATTTGAAAAGTTATCTTCCATTGTCAAAGTGTAAATGATATCAACACTTACCTTTTATAGAAATCTCATAAATGTGTTTAGCCTTAATTGGCTAATGGTATTTGTCTACCTTTCTCTCTGAATTTTGTTGCTAATATGTTATTTGCTATACTTTTCATCCCTGAAGTAGTGGACATAGCCTTTTTATTTTTCTTTTAGTCAAAATTAATATTATTCGAAGATATGATAATTTAGGGGGAACAAACTTGTCAAAACAAGATGAAGATAGGAACATGAGGTTTGGTTTCGTTTTTTTTTTAAAAGAAAAAATAGTTTATTGAATAAGTTGGCTTTTAAAAGATATCTATTTTTTTAAGTTTTAGTTATTTAAATTTGATAAATCTTATTAAAAAAACTTTTAATAAACACAAACATAATAATCATATCTAGTAAAATAATTTTCAAAAGATTATAATAAAAATAAATTCTAACCACCGCTATGATCTTTCTTCGTAACAAATTTTAACCACGTTATATAGGTATAAAATATAAAAAATATCTAAATTGAGTTAAATAAATAACAATGAATAAGAAAAATGAATAAATAGAAATTGACCTTATTAAATGATTGTGAAAAAAACCAAACGCATTTACGGATAAGTTTGATGGCGACATTAGCGATGACTATGAATTCACTCTTTTTCTGATTTCAAAAGTTATTGCAGATAGATAAGGAGACAGCGCATTTACGTAGAAGATTGATGGCGGCAATAATGAGAACATGAATGACAGCAGCAGCGAATTTACTCTCTCTTTTATATCTGACGCTACAGTGAGCTTATGGTGACAATAGCAAAGAGATGAATGTAGTGGCGGCGAGTAGAGTAGATCTAGATTTTAGATTTCACTCTTTTTCCTTTACTCAATTTTTTGTTGGACAAGTTTTTGTTTGGAGTAAAATTTGTTTGGGTTTAATAAAAGTAGGTTAGAATCTGACTATTTGTTTGAGCAATTGGGCTTAGAAATTTATACTAGTATCAATTAATGGGAGTTTTATATCATTATCATCATTATATTATTCTACAATGGATAATATTTGGCGCAAAAAATACATACTGACGTGACGTGTTTTAGTGCTAGTATGCACATTTATCTCTTTTCAACTTATTTTAAGAATTTTTTTATAATTATATAAAAATTAATATTTAAATACATAATTAGACTAATTGTTAATCATTAATATTTTCAATTATTCTAATTATATTAATGGTCAATTATTTTAATTTAATTTTTAATCAAATATAAATAGTTATAAATGTGACATTAACATTAATAGCTTTGTTAATTTCTCTATTATGCATGTGCGTATTCTATTAGTATCAAATTGATATTAATATCAATAATTAATTTTTATAGTTAATTTCGTGCTACTAAAAAGTATATATAGCGTTTCTTTTTGTTTGTTTAACGTTACAACATGATTGTTCTTTGTCATAATCGTTTACAAGGTACCACATCTATTAAATACCACATCGAGTTATATTTATTGATTCGGGTTCTAATTACATAGATGTAAGAGTTTAATGAAAAGGCAATGAACTCTATTTTACTGAAGAATTGTTGGATCTACTCATATATTACGACAAATCTAATGGAAGTGGGTAAAATTAGTTTTCTTAGGAGGAACTTGATTTTTTAATGAGCAATGACTTTCAATCATCCCCTCTATGCTTTCTACGTCTACCCAAAATTTTTTAAAATAGAGCCTATAATGAGATTGAGTGTTCTCAATTTAGATTCAGTTTTCAAAGAATTTTGTTAGGTTTGCAGATGTAATTTCAAATATTGGTAATGTATTTAAATTTTCTACTTTTTAAATTTTCGTGTGATTTTTTTTTCTAAAACTACCAGCTTTCTAATGCGTCAATGCAATGTCAGAATAAAGGTCAATTTAGTTTCTCGCTATTATTATTCTATGCTGTAGTACATAGATAATAAATGATAAATTTTATTTAACAAGAGGATGGTCTAAATTTATATAAATTATAAATATTCAGCTAATGATATTATTTTAATTGGTTATTGTTACGAGAATGATATGTGTGTGTGTTTTAGTTGATTAAGTTTTTAAAAAATTTAAATTGTTACCTCAATTTATATATTATATATAACGGTTATTTTTAGTTATGTTATTTTTATTTTTTTTAATATAAAGTTTCGTTTTTTTGTTTTTTAATATTATATTTTGGTTTTTTTTTAAAATATATTATTAATAAATAATATTTTTATATTATTGCTCAAACAAAAACTAAAGTATGTATAATACTACTAGTTGTACTACAAAATTTTTACTAACATTGTATAAAATAATTAATAATCCGATTAAAATTTATCATAAACTGTAAAGTTAAAAAATTTAGTTATCCATTGTGATATATTTAGTTGAGTTAAAGTTTCGTTAACGTTAATTAACAAGTGTAATAGTCCATACCATGCATGTGATAAGATTGAAATTATGATTTTAAATTCTTTTGTTAAGATTAATTTGAATTATAATAATTTAATTAATAAAAATATAATATATTATGTATTGTTTGTTTTTTCTTAACCTAGTATTAAATATATTAACTCTAAAATAGTTATTAATTAGTTTTAGTAATTTATTTTTTTCAATAAATTAAATATATATACTCAATGTGATCATAAATAATCTAGTAATACTTAGATCCACCAACAAATTTTTATATGTTGTTTTACTGTCAAGTAAGAATATATCAAAATCAGCTCAAAATAAATAATAAATTATTAGAGAACTCTAATGTACAAAATTCTCTAATAAACAATAAATAATTTAAACACACTAAAAAATAACTCAACACTTTTCTTTGATACCTGCAAAATATATACCTGAAATAATATTATATCAATGTTAGTATACAGTTTTACAATCATCGACCGTATTTACTATACATGACTCCTTCTTAAAAGTTATTCTACATACGTGTGCAGTCGAAAGATAAATTACTATAATTATGCATTATTCATTAAATGCTACTTGTAATATAATTGTAATATTGTAATATAATTATAATAAAGATAGTTTTCTAAAATAAATTTAGAAGAGAGAATAGTGCTTTCATTTTGGAGGGAAAATGAATTCACAAGAAATTGACACTTCACTTTTATTAGTTGATAATGTATTAAATATTGATTTTATATAATTATAATAAAGATATTTTTCTAAATTAGTATAATCATGCATTATTCGTTAAATGTTAATTGTAATATAATTATAATAAAGATATTTTTCTAAAATAAATTTAGAAGAGAAAATAATGATTTCATTTTAGAGGAAAAATAAATTTATGAGAAATTGACACCTCACTTTTATTAGTTAGAGAAAAAAATCCAGTTTTTAGTATATTTCTCGTTATTATATATTTTTCTCTAATCATATATCCATTATTTTCTTTTTTTTCGTTTCAGCATTTTGAACCTGGGTTTAACTTATCATCGTTCTCACTTCTCAGTTATTCTGTTAGATGTAGTTGATAACTATTGAAATTCTTTGATTAACACAGGAGAAAAATATATTATTATATAATAGAATTAATATGAGTATATTTTGTTATTAAATACACAAAGTTAATGTAAAATAAAATTACACATAAAAAGCAAAAAAAATAAAATTAAAATAGCAAAAACAATAAAAAGATTATTTTTACAATTTTATTTTGTCATTTTTATGTATAGAATATTAGAAAATAATAAACTTTTGACTAAATTAATTTTGTATTTGTTATATTCAATTTAAATAAGTAATAAATTATATTATTTTAATTTATTCCTTAAATTTATATATCATAAAAATCAAATCAATATACATAATTTTAAGGGCAAAAAACACAATTAAGCCAGGGGAGAAAATAAATTACATGAATCAGCCAAACTCAAAATTGATTCACAAATCAGCCAAAGCATATTATTATATAATTCGAACCAGCTTGGTTCGAATTAGAATAACATGTAATTCGAATCAAAGGAGCTCGAATTATGATGGAAGACGTGATGGATGTAATTCGAACTTATATGGTTCGAACTATAATTGAGCATAATTCGAATTAGGTGAGTTCGAATTACTCAAGAAGACGACGTAGTTCCATGTAATTCGAAGTAAGTTAGTTCGAATTACATGATGAACAGCTCGAACAACAACAACAACAACAACAACAATAATAATAATAATAATGTTTAAACATACTTTATTATATTAGGTTAGATAAAAATTAAAATATTTAAATAAATAATTAGAAGTCAAGTCTTAGAATAATTTTTTGGAAATTATTTATCATGTTATAAATTCATAATTATGTAAGTATGTGAAGGATTTATTTTTTAAATTACGTTTTTAAATTAAATGGCTTTCAATATTATTAGATTGCCTTATTTTTAAATTGGTCAATTCATTTTATATTTATATATTGTAATTATTTATTTTGTAACGAGTACAACTAAAATTTTAATAACAATTATTAAATTAAACATTGTTACTATGAGTACTATAAAAATTTGTAATGTACTCGTTACTAACCTATCACATAATACAAATTTTTAATTGAATGTAAATTTCATAGCATAAATCTAATCTATGTAATTATTTTAATAAACCAACCATTATATCTACATGGAGCCAATGCTAAATCGAATTCAATTAGTTCGATAATACTAGTCTATGAAAAAAATTGCATTTTATAAAGTTTAAAAATTTTTAATATGTGATAGGTTAGTAACGAGTACATTACAAACTTTTATAGTACTCATAGTAACAATGTTTAATTTAATAATTGTTATTAAAATTTTAGTTGTACTCATTACAAAATAAATAATTACAATATATAAATATAAAATGAATTGACCAATTTAAAAATAAGACAATCTAATAATATTGAAAGCCATTTAATTTGAAAACGTAATTTAAAAAATAAATCCTTCACATACTTACATAATTATGAATTTATAATATGATAAATAATTCCCAAAAAATTATTCTAAGACTTGACTTCTAGACACCGAATTATTTATTTAAATAGTTTAATTTTTATCTAACCTAATATAATAAAGTATGTTTAAACCTTATTATTATTATTATTAGAATTGGTTTAATTCAAATTATTATTATTATTATTATTATTATTATTATTATTATTATTATTATTATTATTATTATTATTATTCGAACTGTTCATCATATAATTCGAACTAACTTACTTCGAATTACATGGAACGTCGTCTTCTTGAGTAATTCGAACACACCTAGTTTGAATTATACTCAATTGTAGTTCGAACCATATAGGTTCGAATTACATCCATCACGTCTTCCATCATAATTCGAGCTCCATTGGTTCGAATTACATGTTTTCCTAATTTGAACCAAGCTGGTTCGAATTATATAATAATTTGCTTTTGCTTATTCGTGAATCAATTTTGAGTTTGGCTTATTCATGTAATTTCTTTCCTTCTTTGGCTTAATTGTGTTTTTTGTCCTAATTTTAAATTGTGTGATACTTAAATATCTAATCAAATCAATTAGTTGATATAATTAATGTATTATAATGAATTGTATTTAATGAGTTAAACAAAATAAATTAAGAAACACCCTCAGAAACATGCTACATTGACTCTATCATTAAATGTAAAAAATTAATTTTCATATAATAGAATCGATAATATAATAGACGGCGAGAAAGAGAAAGATAAACATTTTAAATCTTAGGTTGTTTCATTTGGATATTGTAATGTGGATTTCACATTATTTTATTTATTCTACTCTAGAGACCTTTTTGCAACTTTTATTTCAGTATCAATAGAATTTCACTACTTTTTAATAATAAATTAAAATCTAAAATAAAATTGAAAAAAGTAAAGAATATAAAATTATTGATTGAAATTTTATTTTATTTTTTGTTATTATAATAGGTATTTTTATTTAACATACCAACACTGTACAAAATTAATCGTAAAAAAAAAGTATAAAATATAAATAAATATATTGAATTAAGAGATAAAATTATATTTGTTATCTCATTTTTACTTTTAGCAACACAATAGAAGATCATGTACTCAACATAATTTAAGATGTAAATTATAATTAATTATATTTTTTATTTTAAAATATTTAAAATTAATCTTAATATAAATAAAAATAATTTAATATATTAAATACTTTAATAGAATAATATAAGATAACCATTTTTTGATTAATTTTGTTGTTTTTTCTGACTACCTTTAAAATTACGACTTTTTTTAATTTGACCGTGAAATAAAATTAGAGTTGTTGGTCTACACCATTTAAAGAAAATACTATGCAATTACATTTGTATATATAACATGTTCCTAAATTTTTATATACAAAACTTAAGATTTTATATTTCTTTGTTTATGCCATAAATAACTATTATTTACAATGATTCATATTGATTTAAAATCTTTAAAATTTTTGTACGTATTAATTTTATATTTAATATTAAAACATAAAAATTTACTATGTTATTTTACTATTAATGTATGTAGTATTATATTATAAAATTTAAAAATTAAAATGATTATTATATAGCTTAGATGGATTGAACTAAATATAAAAATATAAAATAGAATTGTATTATTAAATTTTAGTAATTTTAATTAGTTTATAATATAAAATAAGATAGAAGTGACTATTTATAATTGAATAAGTTTGGTTGATTAAACTAAAAAAAATAAAAAAGCACTCTAAATAAAAAGCCAAATTAACTTTAATATTAAATTCATTAATACGATTTTAATTTTATATAATAGTTAGATAATAGATTAGTAAAGCAAATGGAAGGATGACTTTAATTAGTATTTGATAAAATATTGATTTAAAATAATTAAAAAAAGTAAAAGTATGATATTATTAAAAATAATACATTTTTATGTTTAAAATACATTTAAATAAAATATAAAATTTAGAATAACATAGTTTCATGAATATTAATCAGTAATCAATTATGAACTAACATAAAATTATAATACAATTTATTGACAAAAAATAATCAACAATTAATATTAATAAATATAAAAATCATCCAAACACTTTGATTAAAAGTATGAGTGGTTAATTATTATTTATTATTAATAATATTTTGTTCATAACTAAAACTAAAAATATAATTATTCAGATTTAGATTTTAGAAGATTTAGATTTTAGAAGAATAAACGTATAAGTAATAAATAATCTATTTTATCATGCATATTATAAATTAATGAATTAAAGTAATTGATATAATGAATTATAATTAATTAATTGGTATAAATTATATGATATTTAAAAAGAAAATAAAATGAATAAGAAGAAAATAAAAAGAAATAGAAGAGGTAAAAGACTACAATAAAATAAATTGAGTGTGAGAGTTTTTTCTTTTACAAATTTTATATCACATCCGTTTCAATAATAATAAATAAAAATATATCAACTTGATATCTAAGATAAAATGATGAGATAAAATCATAACATAGTTCTAAAACAAAAGCTTAAATTAAACCATAATATCATTACACAACATAAATTGAAAGTAATTTCACACTATAATATACCACACAAATAGGTAAATGACTTAAGCTTAATTACGGAATTTTTTTTATTTATGCTTACATGATAATACCATGGTCTATAAATGCTTCATGGATAACATATCATATATTGCTCTGAATGATGAGCACGGGAGTTGAAGAGTGTGTTAGTTTGTGTCCACGATAGTACGACGCCTCACAGAAAGAAAAAGAATTGTTGTAAAAGCTACCTAATGAAAGAGTAATTGGTAAATGAATGATATTTTCTTTTAGCATATATGGTCTTTTGTAGTGGTAAAATAAAAATAGAAGGAATAAAATTTTATATTTTTATATTCGGAATAGAATTTGATATTTATCATAATAAAATTAAATAACTAATCAGTTATAATTCATGTATTTAAATAAATAAAATAAATTAAATAAAAATATTTTTAAAAATTAATCAAATCTATTAGTTGATACAAATAATTAGTATAATTGATTTTATTTGATTTATTGAATTAAAAAAAATAAATTAGGAAATAATTGATTGAATTAATTAGTTGATATAATTAATTTATTATAATTGATTGGATTTAATAAATTAAAAAAATAAAAAGGAAAATATATGAGACAATATTTTTTAACTAAATTAATTTGTATTTATTGTATTTAATCATTATAAGTAAGAAATCATCTATGCTATTATGTACCTTATAAATTAATGAATTAAATAATTGATATAAAAAATTACAATTATTTGATTGATATGAATTATAATAAATCGTGTTATATTTAAATATCTAATCAAATCAATTAGTTGATATAACTAATTTACTGTAATAAATTGTATTCAATGAATTATAAAAAATAAATTAAAAAATACGCTCAAAAGTAGTAACAGATCCAAAAATTTTAAATAATTGGGGATAAACATATAGCATATAAAAATAATAAAAAATATTTATAAATATATCAAAATATATAAAAAATAAATAATATAAAAATATTAAATGTTAAATAATTTTTATGTAATCATTATCAATATTAATATATTGATAAATAATAATATGGTTATTAATTTATCTTTCTGTAAATTAAATATAATAATAATAATAAATAAAATTAATCAAAATATAAATAGGTTATCTTCTAATTAATAATAAAAGTGAAATATATCTTTTTATGAATTATATATAATAAATGATATTTTTGAAAAAAATCTATACTAAATTTTTCATATTCTCATTATATATTTTATAGGTTATTTAAATATTATTTAATTATTTAATAAAAGAAAGAAAAAATTAATTTCAAATAATAATAATAATAATAATAATAATAATAATAATAACAATAATAATAATAATAATAATAATAATAATAGAATTAGTTACTTAGATAGATAAAAGTACAAAATGTTATATGATATGATACTACGTCATTGAATATTTGTGTAAAACTACTTTACACTAATAGTGTATTAAAATTATAAATTGTACCTTAAAAGGATCAACTTCGTTGAAAAATGAAGAATACATTCTTATTCTTTGAAGTAGTAAAAGAAAAATAATAAATATAAAATTATGAGTTGACTCTCAAATTTAGATTCATGTACTACAGAAAAGCACTATATATAGACTTTAATAAAACAAAAATAAATATGTAAATTATTTATTATTAAGGTAATTTTTTATTATATACAGTAATTACACATCATATAGTAATTTTGTTAAAATTATATAATTTTTCATAATATGATTAGAATCATTATCTTCTATCATAATCAGAGAAATCTCGGACAATGAATAAGAATATTATACCTGATATACACAGAGTTGAAATAGAAATATATGTCTTGAAATTTAGAAATATAAATTCTATTATATCTTCCTATACAAATCTAAACAACTCTACACTAATAACCAAGGTTCTGAAAATCGGTTCGGACCGGCCGGTCGAACCGGTCAAACCGTGAACCATTGTTAAAAACGGATCGGTTAAATGTTAAAACCGCTGATTTTAAAAACCGTTATTGAACCGTCGAACCGGCCGGAAATCGGTCGGTTGAACCTAACGGTGACCCGGCTGGTTTTTTGAATTCGGATCAAAACGCGGCTGGTCCTCCTCACTTCCATCTAGCCACCGCCTGCTATCGCTGCCGTCGGAACTTTCAACTTCAAACAGCCACCACCTTCTCCCTCACTTCCCCTCCATCGCGCAGCAACCATCGCAACCTTCCGACCCCTCCATCGCACTGCTCCCTTGCAAACGTGGAAGCTTCCATCGCGCAGCCACGGTTCCGCCGGCGGCAACTCTGTTCCACCGTAGCCACTGTCCCTTTCGAAAGCCTGTTCCAAGTTGCTCCTTGTCTCGGTCTCTCCCTCTTGCATGCTCTGTTCAAGGCTTCTAGCTTCTAGGTAATTTTTTTAAACTATAATTGAATAATTTTTTATAATAATTGTTAGTTAAGTTCTGTTCAAACCCATTCGAAGGTTACTGTGAACTGTGATTTTTTTTATTTTTCTGTGAACTGAACTGTGAACTTTGTTGAATAATTATTATTAATTAAGCTATGAACTTTGTTGTTCTTACTTGTTGCTGGGTTAAAAAAAATACTTCAAAAAATTGAGGGAAAAAAGCTTTTTCTGCACCAAACCCTCCCCTAAATTTGATTTTTTATGCTCTGTTCAGAAATTATTGAATGATTATTGAATATTTTGTGTTTTTGTTGAATGATTATTTGATTCTTGATTAGCACCGGATGCTCTGCTGTGTTTGTGTACTATTTTTGAATGAAAATTTCTGTACTATGTGATTTTTTTTGCGTAATTCAACAGGTTAGAAATAAACTTGCTGTTTAATAATATTTCTTGCTTTGTAAATCTCGAGTTTCAATAGGAAGTAGATATAAAAAGTAGATCTTTCAAGTCTGTGCGAGTTGCTGTCCATGTCCTGGTAAATCGATTGCAAGTTAATGTTATTTCCTTTAGTTTTAATGTTGGATTTTGATACTAACCCTAATTTCTTGCTTCTCAGGAATCAAAAATAAAAAATCAAAGAAATAGAAAAGAAGCAGGTATTATCAATTAAATTCAATTCTGAGTATTATTGGTTGGACAATTATGAGAACATTGTGAGCTGAAAACTTTAGATTTAATTGATTTTTGTGTGTTTGTGTATATACTGTTTGTTTTCTCTCCTTTTTGTTTGGTTTAGTTTGTATCTTTTTCTTCACAATTTTTCTTCTTTTAGTTTGGTTTAGTTTGTTGGATCAACATGTATTTGGTTTCATACTTTCATTAATAAGTTCTTAATATGTATTTTTATTTTTGGTCAGCAGTTTTGTTATTACTTTTTTGTTGTTCTGTATAGTAGGTAGATCATATTTTCAACTAAAATTACTACCAAGGTTATGTCCATTTGAAAGAAGTTACTTAGTTCACATCAAGCATGGGTTCAAGCCATTAGTTTAAGACAATCATTCGATTAAGAAAATAAAAACAAAGCAGATCAAAGAAATCAAAGGTACAGCACACTTTCTTTGTGTCAATTTTATCTTCATTAATAACTCATCCTAGTCTAAGATTTCATTGTATGAGAGTCAAAATGATTATGTAAAACTATGTAGTACCACTATGCAGAGAGATTTGAAGTTCATGTATGTCTTACTACCAAGAAGGCCGATACAAATGTAGTACCACTATGTAGTATCACTTTGTTTATTTATATTTTATTTATTATTTTATTATAAAACGGTTTTTACGGTTCAACTACGATTCAACCGGTTGAACCTATGAACCAGTGAACCAGTAGCTAGAGCAGTTCGATGACCGGTTCGGTTTTCAGGACCTTGCTAATAACCCGTGCCATGTCGTATTTTTTAAGACTTATATTTAGAAACATATAGAATTTTAATAATAATACATGGGTAATTGAAATAGTTTATATACGGTTTTTCAAGTTATTATTATTATTATTATTATTATTATTATTATTATTATTTGTAATACCCGGTCTAACCGAAATTAATTAAATAAAAAGTTAAGTAGGAGCGAATATAGGTGGAAGATTTGGCAATTGGAATTTGATGATTTAAATATGATATTTGGATTCAGTGAATTTTTCCGAGTCGGAAAACATAGTTTTCTGCGTAAAAGCGTGCAGTGAAATTTTGACCGAAAGTATCGGTTGAGATCTGTCTGGTACTGCAGGTGAGAAAATTGATTATGAGTAAATAAGATTAAGAAATGAGGAATTATAATTAGGGGAGGTAGAAATATTTGAAGTGCGATTTAGAGCGCTAATCTTAAAGGTTTTGGCCCAAAATTGGGCCAACGGACAAAAATAAGTGAACCGGGCCTAAGTGGGCCCAAGACCCAACATATATAAACATTAGTTATGAGCATTTCAGCTCATTTTGCCCTAAAGAATGAGGGTTGGGTGCTGAATTGAGAAGAGAGAAGAGAAGAGAGAAAACCTAACTCTCTTTGATCTTCAAACCACCATAACTTGAGCTACGGAGCTCCGATTGACGAGCCGTTTGCGGCCACGCGTCGCTCTTCTCATATTCTACAATTCTATCTAAGTTTTGTAGTGATTATTCTATTTATCTCTGTCCAGTTTTTGAAATTCTCCACTATTACACGTTTTTGAGAAGTTAGTGTTGAAATCTTGTGATTTTGGGTGTTTAGGGATACTCCAACATGGATTTTAAGTGGGTTCTATCCCTACTTCATATGGGCTGAGGTAAGAAGTGCTCAAACCCTTGTGATTTATCATCTTTATGAGCCATAGGTTGATTTATGAATGTGATATTGGTTATGTTAGTGTATTTGGTGATTTTGATGCACAATTGGGAGGTTGGTATTGCTTGTGGAGCTTTGGTGAGGCTTGGAGCTAAGGGTTAGTGGAGACTTCCATAGAAGAGGCTCAATTGATTTGGCTACAAGAGGTACGGTTTAAGTTTCATTTAAGTACCGTGTGGTGTGATGAGAATTCCTAGGCTAGATGCCCCTAGGATTAAGTTTGGATTGTATAAATGGTTGGTGCTAATATGCATAGTTGGTATGTAATGCGAATTAATGATTGGGTTGAGAATTGTGTGGCCTTGTATGCTTGGTGTATTGAGAATTGATGTATTGGGTAATGAGTATTGATTTGTGGTTTATGCATTTAAATTGTGAAATTGGGCCAGAGGCCAGAAAGAGGTAAGGAAGGTAAGTTGATGTGTGCATTATATGATGACACAAGTGATTGGATGAATTTCAGATAATGAATATGCGAATGATTGGGTTGATTATTGAATAATAAGGTTTGAGAAGTTGAAGTGTGGAATTTGGTAATTTTGGGTGAAATTATGTAGATGAGGTATGTTTGGTTTTGATTGAGAAATATTATGTGGTCATATATGTGATTATGATTATTGATGTCTTGATGGTATGATGATGCATGAGAGGTATATATATTGTGATATATGCTTGAGGAATGATTAAGGTTGATTTGTGGGTGAAACCACGTGATAGTGAGTATGATATTGATTATGTATAATGATGGTTGATTGGAAATAGTATTGTTGGAAATTGAGATGAAGAAGGATGTATGACATGTTGATGTGTTTGTAATTTAGCCATTTGTTTGAAATGAGTAAAAATGGTTATATGGCGGTTTTGTGAATCGTGGTAAAGTGTTAATGTATGAGTTGAGGAAGCTTGATATTGAATTTGATATATTTTGATTGATTTCAAAGAAAAGGGATGAAATTGGCATATTTTGATTGATTTTGAAAAGAGTTGAAAATGGCACTTTGTGGTTTTGTATGAAAAACATGGTTTTTGGGCATACTTTGACGGGACATAACCTGGACTACGGATCTCTGTTTTTTGCCAAATCTATTTAGAAATGAAATTGGATTCGGGACGTCCATGCCGTTCGAAGAACGGGTGAAAAACGATTTAAAATGAGGAAGTTATGTCCGTTGGAAGATTGGGGGTTGAATTTGTGAATTCTGCAGCTTTTAAATTAAAAAATTTTTAGCAGAATGACCCCCCGCGCGTAGGCGCACTTGGCGCGTACGCTCCATTCTTCCAGAAAGCGCCATCCACGCGTGCGCGTGATGTGCGCGGGCGCGCCGAATGTGCTGCACCCAATGCCCAGCCATTTTCCCGAGATTTGTGCTAGAGTTGTGCCAGTTTTGTGCCTGGGGCGCAAATGCACCCACGTGTACGCGTGGCTGACGCGTACGCGTCGTCTGGCTGTGTTTTAATCCACGCGTCCGCGTGCATGACGCATACACGTCGATGAGTTTTGTGGCCATCCACACGTGCGCGTAGAGTACGCGTACGCGTGGCCCTGTTTTCACCCCAAAGTTGATTTTTGAGTTTTAAAAACTAAATCTCATGCTTCTAAGCCTCCGGTCTCACCCCTTATGTATTAAATCATTATGATATGCCTTTTAATGAGAAAGGAGCTAGGGGATGTGGTAACTTGCGAGTGAAGTAAGGGGAAAAGTTATGATCAATGATGATCAACGATGATTATATGAGATATGGAGGATGACGGTGGAAGTACCGTGTATGCCATGAGCCGAAGGGCTATATTTATTGATAAATGGCTAGTTCTTGATTGA
The DNA here is from genome assembly GCF_014773155.1 of Arachis stenosperma. Lineage (NCBI taxonomy): Eukaryota > Viridiplantae > Streptophyta > Magnoliopsida > Fabales > Fabaceae > Arachis > Arachis stenosperma. The sequence goes on from NC_080378.1 coordinate 96,407,904, forward strand.
ACCATGAGCCGGATGGCTGAGTTATTGCCGGGTTACGGCAAAGCCATTATTGATTATGGCTGAGTATAAATGCATATATGATTAATGAATGAATGTGTTAAATGGATAATAATAGAAAATGTTGAAATGTGATGTGTAACCCCGGGTAGTAGGTAGTGGCGTTGTCCACTTGCTCCGGGTATGAGACGGAAAAGGATGTTTATGATAAATGAGTTTAATTATGGAGTTTTGAATGAATGTATTTGTGATACCTGGGTAGTAGTAAGGGTTGTGGTTCGTCCCACTTGCTCCAGGTTAATGTTTGAGATTTGATAACAATGAGGATTGATAATATGAATTGAGAATGAATGAATATATGTTTGAGATACCTGGGCAGTAGCAAGGGTTGTGGTTCGTCCCACTTACTCCGGGTCAATGCTTAAGATACCTGGGCAGTAGCAAGGGTTGTGGTTCGTCCCACTTGCTCCAGGTCAGAGATTGTGACGCCTGGGTAGTAGCGGCAGTAGTGGTGAATCCACTCACTCCAGGTTGAGCTTTTAAACACCCGCTTGGGTAGTAGCCGTAGTAGTGGTTATTCCACTGGCTCTGGGTTGAGCGGATAGTAGCAAGGTGGTTGTAGCTCAAACCTACTTGCTCCGCAAGGGGTGTTTCTGTCCAATGGTTAGCTACCAGGACATGTCGGGTTGGCTATATAACCGACAGATGATATCATCAGTCATAGGGCAGGCATACATCATTTGCATATGTTTGAATTGTTTCGGTTTGCCCATTTGTTTTGGATTTCTACATCATATATGCTATGTTACCTGATTATGTGCTACTTGTTCTACTTGTACCTTATTTGTGTATTACTTGTCTGTATTGCTTGTGTTTGTACAACTGAGAAGTCCCTCATGTTGGTGTCGGTGGATGTTGAGGACTGTTCTTGATGAGATGAATTGATGATGCGATTGCATGATGATGATGATTTTTGAATGAGATAATTTGAGCCCCCTGGGTAGACGCAGTGATGTGATTTCACTAGCTCTAGACGAGGGTATGATGTATTGATATAGAATTGCTGAGGCAGAACAACTGGTGATGGTTTTGCTTATGATTCTGAGTCTGATTCGTGGAAGAATCAGCGAGTTGGGAAACATGTGTAACATGAACTAGATTTAGTATCCCCTTACGACAGTTGCCTATTCATGGATTAGTGAGAATCTAGGCTGGATACTTGGTGAAAAGGAGTTTAGGATTCTTAGTGAGTTTTTATTGCAGTGCATTGTATTTATTTGGCACTTTTATCGTACTGGGAACCCATGGGCCTAGGGTTCTCATTCCGTATACATCTATTGTTTTTCAGATACAGGTTCAGGTGCTCAGAAGTGAGCTGCGGTTTGTCTGAGAGACGGCAAAGATATTTATTCTCTACTTTGTGTTTTGCTTAGAATTCTCTCCATCTTTGTTTTGAAAAGATTATATTATGTATTGAACTCTTTTGGAACTTGCCTATAGAGGCTCTTATGTTTTCTTTGGGAGAGATTAGGATATACTGTTGTCAACTACTTTCATACTATACCCTAGCCGGCCTAAACTTCGCGGGTCACAACTAGTGGCTATTACTAATGTTATATATATCTATCTGTTATCTATCTCTCAATCTCCTTTATGCCTTGTCCGTATATCACTTTTGGCTTCACAGTTTAACTTTTCGTTGTCGAAACGTGAGTGATACGTCTTCGCGATTTTATTTTTACTCTTTTCAGACTTCTCGATTAATACTCCTTTCAGAATTTACCTATATTTATATATTAAAAATCCACCTAAGAGTCGTACCACCGTAATATCATTGACTTATGACTCGAGCATAAGGATTTGAATATTAGGGTGTTACATTATTATTTGATAATAAATAAGAATTAAAATGATATTAATATTTTTAAAATTAATATAATTAAAATGACTAAAAATATTTAAAATTAATGTGCGTTATTAATATGATAACATTTGATCATTTTATTATTAGATTCAAATATTCTTATCATGATTACTACGACCGGTGCAATTATTATGTCATTATCATATATTATTATTATTATTATTATTATTATTATTATTATTATTATTATTATTATTATTAAAAGTATTCTTAATTGATAATTGATAAGTAGTTTAATAATGCATTAAATATTGATTTGATATAATTATAATAAAGATATTTTTTATAAAATAATTTAGAATAGAGAATAGCAAAGTTTATTTTGGAGGAAAAATAGAGTCACGAGAGATCGACACCTCACCTTCATTAGTTGGGGAAAAATCCAATTTTAGTATATTAAGTAGATAGATAAGATCATTGGATTAAAATTTAGTTATCAAATAATATATATCTAGATATATAAAAAATAATGGGTATAAAAAATTAAATTAGTAACTATAATTAATGACTATAATTAATATATATCAAATTAATTTAGAATCAATTAAACATTTATTCGTTTAATGTGATTAATTTAGAATTAATATATATCAAATTAATGACTATAATTAAAATTTAGTTGTCCAATATGATTTATGAATATTAGTGTGATTAACGAAGGTTAATGTTATTTATAAAAATTACACGTACAATAATATTAATAGGAATAAAAAATCATTCAATGAATAATATACATATGTAAAAAATAACCATAATAAAAAAATAATTAATATATGTAACTTAAATATATTTAAGTACAATTAATATATATATATATATAAAATATTTATAATTATTTAAATATGATAATATATCTTAAAAATATGAAAACTATTAATTAAATAATTAATATATACATATAAATAAATAAAAAATTATTAATTAAAAAATTATAATAATCCAATTACATATAATTAAAATGATTTATTCTAAAAATAATAAATAATCAAATTAATTTAACATTAATTAAAATTTTTCTATTTTTAATTTAAAGTAAATCAATCATACACTATATATGTCCCCTTAGGTATTACGTGATTATAAATTTTTATATTTGAGACTTATAATTTTTTTTAATAAGTATTATGATTGCTAGGTTATATTCTAATATTGTGTTTAATATATTGTTAAATATAGATTTTCTAAATTCTTTATTTATATTCTTTTATCCTTTTATTTTATTTTAATTTATTTACAAGTATGATTTTATTAAGAATTTCAAAACAACATTTGAATATAGAATTTAGAAACTTAAAGTTAGAATATTTTATACAGAAATAAAGATACAGTCTGTGGACATACATGTAATAATATTAATGTTAGAGATATAGCCTAAAGCTTTGGTTGTTTATAAAAAAATATACGCGCATATTTTCTCATAAAAATAACGACATTGATTTATAGTATACTACGTCTTTTTATTTAATTAATTTAATTATTTTGTGAATTTTTTTTGTTATGTACTTTTACTTAGTATTTGCACCAATAAAAAATAATAAATTGAGATTAATTTAAAATTAAATATATTAAAAAAATAATTTTTTATTAAAAATAACTTTAGATATGAATAAAACAGTAAATATTTTTTGTATGTTACACAGGTATATACATTAATATTATTTTACCATAGGTAGTATTTAGCGCCAAAAATGTTAACGTAGCACATTTTTATACTAATATATATACCTCTCTTTTTTCAATTTATTTTAAGAAAGTATCTTTTATATCATTATATATGAAAATTAACATTTAATGTATAATTAGATTAATTATTAATTATTAATATTTTTAATCATTCTAATTATATTAAATATCATTTATTTTAATTTCAGTTATTATCATATAATTTTTAATCAAACATAATCGATGACAGATTAATATTGATATCAATAATAAAAATTTAAACGTAAATTTATGATTTTAATTGCCATAAATATGATACTAACGTAAATAGCTTTCTTAAAATACTCTATAATGCATGTGTGTATTAATTAGTAGCAAATTGATATCGATATCAATAATTAATTTCTATAATTAATTTATATATAGTTTTTTTTGTGGTTCACGAGTCTAAGTTTGATAGCCAAAGTATTTTATTTAATTTTTTAATTTGTAATTCTTTCTTGACTATTTCATAAAATAAGAATGTATTCTTTATTTTTCATCAAAGTTAATCCTTTTAAGGTACAAGTTACAATTTTTATGATATTTTTTTTATGTAGTCATTCTATTATTATTCTTTTGATAATTATTCTTACTTAAACTTATTATTTTTTTTATCAAGCAATTACTTTTGATGGTAATCAGTGGCTAAGAGAAGTGGGGGGTTGAATCTTAGCCCCATTTTGCTGAGTGTCACTTTCTGCCCTTTAAAATAGTTTCAGGAGATTTTTCTGCTTTGTCTCATAACCAGTCATGAGACATTTTCTTTTTTTCTCATAACCAGTCAGGAGATGTTTTTCAATTTTGTCTCCTATGTAACAAAAATAGAAATGGAGTAGAAGAGAAAGAGAGAATCACACCAAGAAGTATCCTGGTTCAGCTGCTAAGTGCAATGCAGCCTACGTCCAGTCTCTATCACAACAGTGACGGAATTTCACTATAATCAAACTGATTACAAACTTTAATTCTTCCCTAGAAACTACCCTTTCCTATCCGGGACAAGTCTAGAATCTATCCCTAAAACTGAACTTGACTTGGTCACCTACCAAGCTTTCAACTGCTAAGTGCTAACCCAACTTGTAAGGGGATTCTCACAAAATCATGATACACAACATATAGATGTACAAAGGACCTCTAAGACATCTATGGCTTTTTCTTTAATTTTGTATCTTCTGCCTTTTACCTCTCACTGACTTTTTCTTACAAACTTCACTCAGTTTATCTTTTTCACCATGAGACTCAGACAGACAAAACTAAAGAAAAGAATACAGAATGTAACATGTTGAAGGAGAAGAACTTCTGTTAGCTTGGGTAGCTATAAGAACTCTGTGCTTACTCTCCTTGTCTCAAGCCTTGGCCGTTCACTCTTATTATAGAAGGGGAAGCTTCCAAGATTGAAACGGTTCAACCAAGCCACTTTCTTCTTCTTCAATACACAAGGCCGGTTCGGACAGAGAGAAGACAGAGGGAAAACCGAAAGCAAATCAACATGCATGTACTTCTCTCTCATCCCTTCTCATCAAGCTTCATCAATCTGGGCCTTCCATCTTGACTTTGTCCCCAAGAAAGAATTCTGACCCTTGATGAACTCTTAATCCTTGACAGCTCCATCTGTTCTATTTTTGCTTCTTCCTCCACGTAGCTACAGTAGCTATCTTCTGTGATGGATGAATGATGAGCGGATAATTTGTATGCTTTTTGGCATTGTTTTTAGTATGTTTTTAGTATCTTTTAGTTAGTTTTTAGTATATTTTTATTAGTTTTTAATTAAAATTCACTTTTCTGGACTTTACTATGAGTTTGTGTGTTTTTCTGTGATTTCAGGTATTTTCTGACTGAAATTGAGGGTCCTGAGCAAAAATCTGATCCAGAGACTGAAAAGGACTGCAGATGCTGTTGGATTCTGACCTCCCTGCACTCGAAGTGGATTTTCTGGAGCTACAGAAGCCCAATTGGCGCGCTCTCAACGGCGTTGGAAAGTAGACATCCTGGGCTTTCCAGCAATATATAATAGTCCATACTTTGTCCAAGATTTGATGGCCCAAACCCGCGTAGCAATCCGGCCTCAGAAATTCCAGCGTTAAACGCCGGAACTGGATTAAAAGTTGGAGTTAAACGCCCAAACTGGCATGAGAACTGGCGTTTAACTCCAGAAAACGTCTCTACACATAAAAGCTTCAATGCTCAGCCCAAGCACACACCAAGTGGGCCCGGAAGTGGATTTTTCTGTCATTTACTCATTTCTGTAAACCTTAGGATACTAGTTTACTACTTATAGGACCTTTTGACATTGTAATCAAACCTTATGACCTCATAACATTTCATACACGTTCTTTCCACAGTATGAGCCTCTAAACCCCATGGTTGGGGGTGAGGAGCTCTGCTGTGTCTTGATGGATTAATGCAATTACTACTGTTTCTTATTCAATCATGCTTGCTTCCGTTCTAAGATAACACTTGTTCTTAATCCGGATGAATGTGATGATCCGTGACAATCATCATCATTCTCAACCATGAACACGTGCCTGACAAGCACCTCTGTTCTATCTTAGATTGAGTAGTTATCTCTTGGGTTCTTTAATCGGAATCTTCGTGGTATAGGCAGGACCTGATGGCAGCATTCAAGAGAATCCGGAAGGTCTAAACCTTGTCTGTGGTATTCTGAGTAGGATTCAATGATTGAATGACTGTGATGTGCTTCAAACCTGTAACCTACTGGGCGTTAGTGACAGACGCAAAAGAGTGATTCTATTCCAGTAGGGGAGGGAACCAAACCGGTGATTGGCGGCACTGTGACAGAGTGCTTTGCATTAGCTTTCACTGCGCGGATGGGAGGTAGCTGCTGACAACAGTGAGACCCTACACGAGCTTGCCATGGAAGGAGACATGCGTGTTTGATGAAGAAGACAGTGGGAAAGCAGAGATTCAGAAGATGGAGCATCTCCAAACCTCAACCCATTCTCCATCACTGCAATACAAGTAACCATTACATGTTCTTTTGCTTTTTACAATCAATCCTGATAATTTCTGATATCCTGACTAAGATTTACAAAATAACCATAGCTTGCTTCAAGCCGACAATCTCCGTGGGATCGACCCTTGCTCACGCAAGGTATTACTTGGACGACCCAGTGCACTTGCTGGTTAGTGGTGCGGGATTGCAAAAGTGTTATTGCAATTTCGTGCACCAAGTTTTTGGCGCCGTTGCCGGGGATTGTTCGAGTTTGGACAACTGACGGTTTATTTTGTTGCTTAGATTAGGATTTTTTTTATTTTTGTTGGTTTAGAGTCTTTTTAGTTGAGTCTAGTTTCATATTCTAAGTTTGGTGTCAATTGCATGCGTTTGTTTTTCTTTTAAAATTTTCGTTCTTGCATGTTCTTAGCCCTTTTTGATTCATAAAAGTTCTAAGTTTGGTGTCCTCTTTGTGTTTTTCCTTTAAAATTTTCGAAAAAATTAGTGTTTGATTTTCTAAAATTTTAAGTTTGGTGTCTTTTTGTGTTTTTCTCTTTCCTCTTTTTAAGAATCAAATCTTTTTCAAAAAAAAATTTTTTCAATCATATCTTCTTAATTGCTGTTTTCAAAATCTTTTTCTTTACTAATTGATTCAGTTCCCAATTTGCTTTGATCTTATTTTATTCTTAATTTTCGAATTTTATTTTATTTTCCTTTTGTTTTATTTTATTTTATTTTAATTTTTCGGTTATTTCAAAAAAAATAATAATAATAAAAAAAAAAATAAACAAAATTCATCTCTTTGCAATTATTCTCATTTCCCTTTTGTCTATTATGGACTTAAGTGGAATTAATCAGTCCAGAAGGACTCTGGGGTCCTATGCCAACCCCAGTACAGCTGCATATGGGAGTAGCATCTGTGTACCTCCCATCAAAGCAAGCAGCTTTGAGCTAAACCCTCAACTCATTATCATAGTGCAGCAAAATTGCCAGTATTCCGGTCTTCCAGAGGAAGAACCTACTGAGTTTCTGGCACAGTTCTTACAACTTGCTGACACAATACATGATAAAGAGGTAGATCAGGATGTCTACAGACTGTTACTGTTTCCATTTGCTGTAAAAGATCAAGCAAAAAGGTGGTTAAATAACCAACCTACAGCAAGCATAAAGACATGGAAACAGTTATCAAAAAAATTCCTGAATCATTTTTACCCTCCAAAAAGGATGACACAGCTAAGGCTGGACATCCAAGGCTTTAAACAAGAGGATAATGAATCCCTTTATAATGCCTGGGAGAGGTATAGAGGTATGCTAAGAAAATGTCCCTCTGAAATGTTTTCAGAGTGGGTACAGTTAGACATTTTCTACTATGGGCTCACAGAAAAAGCTCAGATGTCTTTAGATCACTCAGCTGGTGGATCTATACACATGAGGAAGACAATTGAAGAAGCTCAAGAGCTTATAGACATTGTTGCTAGAAACCAATACTTATATTCTAGCAAGGAATTCGTTCCACAAGAAGAGGTCATGGCAGTGGTCACTGATCCTGATCCTCAAGAACAGATGAATGAGCTTAATCAACAACTACTCCTGATGACTGAACAGTTAGCAGAATTTAAAGAAATGCTCCATGATACTAAGGTTGCTAACAAGAGCATAGAACTGCAGTTGAATCAAGCAAAACAGCAAATATCTAAACAAATAACAGAAGAATGTCAAGCAGTTCAACTGAGGAGTGGGAAAACACTGAATGCCACTGCTCAAAAGAGCAAGAAGTCAATTAAGGAACAGTTGACAGAGGATGACCAAGCCACTGTTCAAAATCCCTCTGAGGACAGTAAGAGCCCAGAGAGGAATATTATTGGCGTTCAAACGCCAGAAAGGGGAGGAAAATTGGCGTTAAACGCCCATTCCTTGCCCAATATTGGCGTTCAAACGCCAGAACAGGGAGGAAAGCTGGCGTTAAACGCCCATTCCCTGCCCAGTTCTGGCGTTCAAACGCCAGAAAAGGGGGAGAAGTTGGCGTTTAACGCCCAAACTTCATCCACTCCTGGCGTTCAAACGCCCCAGGAGAATCAGACACCTGAGAGTGCTGACAGTAATCCCTCTAACAAGGCTCCTTCAACCACTTCTGTAAGGAATAAACCTGCAGCATCTAAGGTTGAAGAATATCAAGCCAAGATGCCTTATCCTCAGAAACTCCGCAAAGCGGAACAGGATAAGCAATTTGCCCGCTTTGCAGACTATTTAAGGACTCTTGAAATAAAGATTCCTTTTGCAGAGGCACTTGAGCAAATACCCTCTTATGCTAAGTTCATGAAAGAGATCTTAAGTCATAAGAAGGATTGGAGAGAAACTGAAAAAGTATTTCTCACTGAAGAATGCAGTGCAGTCATTCTAAAAAGCTTACCAGAAAAGCTTCAAGATCCTGGAAGCTTTCTGATACCATGCACATTGGAAGGCACTTACACCAAGGTAGCCTTATGTGATCTTGGAGCAAGTATTAACTTAATACCTGCATCCACTATCAGAAAGCTTGGGTTGATTGGAGAAGTCAAACCAACCAGGATATGCCTCCAACTTGCTGATGGCTCCATTAAACACCCATCAGGCATAATAGAGGACATGATTGTCAAGGTTGGGCCGTTTGCCTTTCCAACTGACTTTGTGATGCTGGAAATGGAGGAGCATAAAAATGCAACTCTCATTCTAGGAAGACCTTTCCTAGCAACTGGACGAACTCTCATTGATGTACAAAAGGGGGAAGTAACCTTGAGAGTCAATGAGGATGAGTTCAAGTTGAATGCTGTAAAAGCTATGCAGCATCCAGACACACCAGAAGACTGCATGGGCGCTGACATTATTGACTCTCTGGTAGAAGAGATCAATATGGCTGAAAGCCTAGAATCAGAACTTGAGAACATCCTCAAGGATGCTCAAACTGATCAGGAAGCGCCAGAGGAGGCAATGGAATTTTCGAAAATTCCTCAGGAGGAAGATAAGCCTCCTAAGCCTGAACTCAAGCCATTACCACCATCCCTGAAATATGCATTTCTGGGAGAGGGTGATACTTTTCCAGTGATTATAAGCTCTGCTTTAAATTCACAGGAAGAGGAAGCACTGATTAAAGTGCTAAGGACACACAAGACAGCTCTTGGGTGGTCCATAAGTGATCTCAAGGGCATTAGCCCAGCCAGATGCATGCACAAGATCCTGTTGGAGGATAATGCCAAACCAGTGGTTCAACCACAGAGGAGGCTAAATCCTGCCATGAAGGAGGTGGTGCAGAAAGAGGTCACTAAATTACTGGAGGCTGGGATTATTTATCCTATTTCTGACAGCCCATGGGTGAGCCCTGTCCAAGTTGTTCCCAAAAAGGGAGGCATGACAGTGGTTCATAATGAAAAAAATGAACTGGTTCCTACAAGGACAGTCACAGGGTGGCGCATGTGTATTGACTACAGAAGGCTCAATACAGCCACCAGAAAGGATCATTTTCCTTTACCATTCATAGACCAAATGCTAGAAAGACTAGCTGGCCATGATTATTACTGCTTTTTGGATGGCTATTCAGGCTACAACCAAATTGCAGTAGACCCTCAGGACCAAGAGAAGACAGCATTCACCTGCCCTTCAGGCGTGTTTGCCTATAGGAGAATGCCTTTTGGTCTGTGCAATGCACCTGCAACCTTTCAGAGGTGCATGCTCTCTATCTTCTCAGATATGGTAGAGAAATTTCTGGAAGTCTTCATGGATGACTTTTCAGTATATGGAGACTCATTTAGCTCCTGTCTTAACCACCTATCACTTGTCCTGAAAAGATGCCAAGAGACCAACCTGGTTTTAAACTGGGAGAAATGTCACTTTATGGTGACTGAAGGAATTGTCCTTGGGCACAAAATTTCAAGCAGGGGAATAGAGGTGGATAAGGCAAAGGTGGAAGTAATTGAAAAATTACCACCACCTGCCAATGTTAAGGCAATCAGAAGCTTTCTGGGGCATGCAGGATTCTACAGAAGGTTTATCAAGGATTTTTCGAAAATTGCTAAACCTCTGAGTAACCTGTTAGCTGCTGACACACCATTTGTGTTTGACACACAGTGTCTGCAGGCATTTGAGACCCTGAAAGCTAAGCTGGTCACAGCACCAGTCATCTCTGCACCAGATTGGGCATTACCATTTGAATTAATGTGTGATGCCAGTGATCATGCCATTGGTGCAGTGTTGGGACAGAGGCATAACAAACTTCTGCATGTCATTTATTATGCCAGCCGTGTTCTAAATGATGCACAGAAGAATTACATAACCACAGAAAAAGAATTACTTGCAGTGGTCTATGCCATTGACAAGTTTAGATCATACTTAGTGGGATCAAAGGTGATTGTGTACACTGACCATGCTGCTCTTAAATACTTACTCACAAAGCAGGATTCAAAACCCAGGCTTATCAGATGGGTGTTGCTTCTGCAAGAGTTTGATATAGAAATAAGAGACAGAAAAGGGACAGAGAACCAAGTGGCAGATCATCTGTCCAGAATAGAGCCAGTAGCTGGGGCGTCCCTCCCTTCTACTGAGATCTCTGAGACTTTCCCAGATGAGCAACTCTTTGCCATCCAGGAAGCTCCATGGTTTGCAGACATTGCAAATTATAAAGCTGTGAGGTTCATACCCAAGGAGTACAGTCATGTGCAAAGAAAGAAACTAATTTCAGATGCCAAGTACTACCTTTGGGATGAACCATATCTCTTTAAGAGATGTGCTGACGGAGTGATCCGCAGGTGTATACCCAGAGAGGAAGCACGAAGGATCCTATGGCACTGCCATGGATCACAGTATGGAGGACACTTTGGAAGTGAGCGAACAGCCACTAAAGTTCTCCAGTGCGGCTTCTACTGGCCTACTCTCTATAAAGATTCCCGAGAGTTTGTGCGTAACTGTGACAGTTGCCAAAGAGCTGGTAACCTGCCTCACGGATATGCCATGCCTCAACAAGGGATATTAGAGATAGAGCTGTTTGATGTATGGGGAATTGACTTCATGGGGCCATTCCCACCATCATACTCAAACACTTACATTCTGGTGGCAGTGGACTATGTATCTAAGTGGGTAGAAGCAATTGCTACACCCACTAATGATACCAAAACCGTGCTGAAATTCCTCCAGAAAAACATTTTCAGCAGGTTTGGCGTCCCTAGAGTACTAATCAGTGATGGGGGTACTCATTTCTGCAATAAACAGCTATACTCTGCTATGGTTAGATATGGAATCAGCCATAAAGTGGCAACTCCGTATCATCCACAGACAAATGGGCAAGCTGAAGTCTCTAACAGAGAGCTAAAAAGAATCCTGGAACGGACTGTGATGTCCCGAAGAAAGGATTGGGCAAAGAGCTTGGATGATGCTCTGTGGGCATACAGAACAGCATTCAAGACTCCTATAGGCACCTCTCCATACCAATTGGTGTATGGAAAGGCCTGCCATTTGCCTGTGGAACTGGAACATAAAGCCTACTGGGCAACCAGATTCCTAAACATGGATGCACAGTTAGCTGGTGAGAAAAGACTGCTCCAGCTAAATGAGCTAGAGGAGTTCAGACTCAATGCCTTTGAAAATGCTAAGATCTATAAGGAAAAGGCAAAGAAGTGGCATGACAAGAGATTGTCAACCAGAGTCTTTGAACCAGGACAAAAAGTTCTGCTCTTCAACTCTAGGCTCAGACTGTTTCCAGGAAAACTCAAATCCCGGTGGAGGGGTCCATATGTGATTACAAAAGTGTCACCATATGGGTATGTTGAGCTTCAGGATATTGATTCTAACAGTAAGTTCATTGTTAATGGACAGAGGATCAAACACTATCTTGAAGGAAATTTTGAGCAGGAATGCTCAAAACTGAGACTTGAGTGATTCTCAGTGAAAGTCCAGCTAAAGACAGTAAAGAAGCGCTTGCTGGGAGGCAACCCAGTCATTAGGAAGTGTACGATTAGTTCTTACAGAGGCAAGTATCAAAAATGAAGGAATTCACAGAGTTACAGAAGGATTCAGCTCAAAAAGCAGAGAAAATGAGCTTACTGGCGAAAAAACGCCAGTAAGGGGCATTTTGGGCGTTAAACGCCAGAATGGGCACCATTCTGGGCGTTTAACGCCAGTAATGGTACCATTCTGGGCGTTAAACGCCAGAATGGGCACCATTCTGGGCGTTTAACGCCAGGTGTGCAGCATCACTGGGCGTTCAGAAAAACGCCCAGTGAGGAAGGTTTTCTGGCGTTTAACGCCAGCCAGGGTACCTGGCTGGGCGTTAAACGCCCAAAAGGGGCAACAAATGGGCGTTAAACGCCAGAATGGGTGCCATTCTGGGCGTTTAACGCCAGCTTGGTGGGGGGACCACATTTTTGTTTTCAACTCAGATTTTCTCAAACTTTCCTTTTCTCACCCATACTTTTCTACAAAATCACACTTCAATCATTCATCATTCACTTTCAAATCTTCAAAAATCAAAACAATTTTTCAAATCTATTTCAAAATAATCCCAAATCTTCTTCAAAAACTCACCCTTTTCTCAAAAATCTTTCATATCTTTTCAAATTTCCTTTCAAATCTCTCTTTTGTTTTCGAAATTCTCCTCCCCCCACTCTATAAATGAACGTTCCTCACCCCTCCTTCCTCACACCATTCGAATTTTCTCTCCCTCTCTCTCTCTCTTCTCTTATTTCTTTTCTTTTTGCTTGAGGACAAGCAAAACCTCTAAGTTTGGTGTGCTTTTCCGTGATCACTAAGCCAAGATTCATCAATATCATGGCTCCCAAGGGAAAACAAACCAACTCAAGAGGAAGGAAAGAGACCAATCCAAAGAATCTTTGGAATGAAGAGAAGTTCTTAACCAAAGAACATGAGGACCATTATCACAAAATAATGGGACTGAGGTCAGTGATCCCGGAAGTTAAATTTGATCTGAAAGAAGATGAATATCCGGAGATCCAAGAGCAAATTCGAAACAGAGGTTGGGAAGTTCTGACCAATCCTGAGACAAAGGTTGGAAGGAACATGGTTCAGGAATTCTACTCAAATCTGTGGCTCACAGATAAGCAAAGAATGACTGGAACCGCTTTTCCTACCCACAGAACCATGGTCAGAGGGAAAGTTATGTACTTCCATCTGGACAAAATAAGAGAAATCTTCAAGTTACCTCAACTACAAGATGATCCTGATTCCTTCAATAGGAGGATGGTGAGAGTAGATAAGGGGTTGGATCAAGTTCTAGAGGACATATGCCTCCCTGGAACTAAGTGGATAACCAATTCTAAGGGTGTCCCAAACCAACTCAAGAGGGGAGACCTCAAGCCAATTGCAAGAGGTTGGCTAGACTTTATTGGGCGTTCCATATTGCCCACTAGCAACCGTTCTGAGGTCACCATCAAGAGAGCAGTGATGATTCACTGTATTATGCTTGGAAAAGCAGTGGAGGTGCATCATGTGATTGCTTGTGAGATCTACACAATTGCAAACAAGAATTCCACTGAAGCCAAGCTGGCTTACCCAAGCTTGATCTCCTTGCTCTGTAAAGAGGCTGGGGTAAAGATGGGAGTAGATGAGTTCATACCCATTGAACACCCAATCACCAAGAAGTCAATGGAAGGACAAGTGCAAGACAACTCCATCAAAGGAGGGCGCGTGAGTTCCTCCCTGAATTCCCTGAAATTGGCTACTGGGCCAGCCTAGAAGCATCCATCAACAAGCTGCAAGAGACTATGGAGCAACTGAAGGAAGAACAGCAGAATCAGAACTGCATGATCTGCAAATTGCTGAAAGAACAAGAGAAGCAGGGGCGTGATATCAAGGAACTGAAACGCCAAAAGCTCTCCTCTCAAGCAGGGGGAGCATCCACTTCTCAAAATCAAGGTTGTTGAGTCCTAACTCTGTGAAACCTCTATCATTAGAGGCCTCTGTTTTTCGTTTTTTTTTTATCTCTTTCCTTTATTTTTAGTCTCATCTTATATCTATAATTGAGTCTTGTTCTTAATTAATAAAATTAATAAAGTTTATGCTTTAAAGCTATGAATGTCCTATGAATCCATCACCTCTCTTAAAAGAAAAATGCTTTAATCACAAAAGAACAAGAAGTACAGGATTCCGAAATTTATCTCTGAAACTAGTTGAATTAGTTTGATGTGGTGGCAATACTTTTTGTTTTCTGAATGAATGCTTGAACAGTGCATATGTCTTTTGAATTTGTTGTTTTAAGAATGTTAAAATTGTTGGCTCTTGAAAGAATGAGGAGAAAGAGAACTGTTATTGAGGATCTGAAAAATCATCAAATTGATTCTTGAAGCAAGAAAAGCAGTGAAAAAAAAAAAAAAAATTTTCGAAAAAAAGGGAAAGAAAAGAAAAAAAAAGAAAAGAAAAAAAAAAAAGAGAAGGAAATAGAGTTGTGATCCAAAGCAACAAGAGTGTGCTTAAGAACCCTGGACACCTCTAATTGGGGACTTTAGCAAAGCTGAGTCACAATCTAAAAAGGTTCACCCAATTATGTGTCTGTGGCATGTATGTATCCGGTGGTAATACTGGAAGACAGAGTGCTTTGGGCCACAGCCAAGACTCATACACTGGCTATGTTCAAGAATCAATGTACTTCACTAAGAGAATCAATAACACTATCTGAGTTCTGAGTTCTTATAGATGCCAATCATTCTGAACTTCAAAGGATAGAGTGAGATGCCAAAACTGTTCGGAGGCAAAAAGCTACTAGTCCCGCTCATCTAATTGGAGCTGTGTTTCTTTGATATTTTGGAATCTATAGTATATTCTCTTCTTTTTATCCTATTTTGATTTCAGTTGCTTGGGGACAAGCAACAATTTAAGTTTGGTGTTGTGATGAGCGGATAATTTGTATGCTTTTTGGCATTGTTTTTAGTATGTTTTTAGTATCTTTTAGTTAGTTTTTAGTATATTTTTATTAGTTTTTAATTAAAATTCACTTTTCTGGACTTTACTATGAGTTTGTGTTTTTCTGTGATTTCAGGTATTTTCTGACTGAAATTGAGGGTCCTGAGCAAAATCTGATCCAGAGACTGAAAAGGACTGCAGATGCTGTTGGATTCTGACCTCCCTGCACTCGAAGTGGATTTTCTGGAGCTACAGAAGCCCAATTGGCGCGCTCTCAACGGCGTTGGAAAGTAGACATCCTGGGCTTTCCAGCAATATATAATAGTCCATACTTTGTCCAAGATTTGATGGCCCAAACCCGCGTAGCAATCCGGCCTCAGAAATTCCAGCGTTAAACGCCGGAACTGGATTAAAAGTTGGAGTTAAACGCCCAAACTGGCATGAGAACTGGCGTTTAACTCCAGAAAACGTCTCTACACATAAAAGCTTCAATGCTCAGCCCAAGCACACACCAAGTGGGCCCGGAAGTGGATTTTTCTGTCATTTACTCATTTCTGTAAACCTTAGGATACTAGTTTACTACTTATAGGACCTTTTGACATTGTAATCAAAACCTTATGACCTCATAACATTTCATACACGTTCTTTCCACAGTATGAGCCTCTAAACCCCATGGTTGGGGGTGAGGAGCTCTGCTGTGTCTTGATGGATTAATGCAATTACTACTGTTTCTTATTCAATCATGCTTGCTTCCGTTCTAAGATAACACTTGTTCTTAATCCGGATGAATGTGATGATCCGTGACAATCATCATCATTCTCAACCATGAACACGTGCCTGACAAGCACCTCTGTTCTATCTTAGATTGAGTAGTTATCTCTTGGGTTCTTTAATCGGAATCTTCGTGGTATAGGCAGGACCTGATGGCAGCATTCAAGAGAATCCGGAAGGTCTAAACCTTGTCTGTGGTATTCTGAGTAGGATTCAATGATTGAATGACTGTGATGTGCTTCAAACCTGTAACCTACTGGGCGTTAGTGACAGACGCAAAAGAGTGATTCTATTCCAGTAGGGGAGGGAACCAAACCGGTGATTGGCGGCACTGTGACAGAGTGCTTTGCATTAGCTTTCACTGCGCGGATGGGAGGTAGCTGCTGACAACAGTGAGACCCTACACGAGCTTGCCATGGAAGGAGACATGCGTGTTTGATGAAGAAGACAGTGGGAAAGCAGAGATTCAGAAGATGGAGCATCTCCAAACCTCAACCCATTCTCCATCACTGCAATACAAGTAACCATTACATGTTCTTTTGCTTTTTACAATCAATCCTGATAATTTCTGATATCCTGACTAAGATTTACAAAATAACCATAGCTTGCTTCAAGCCGACAATCTCCGTGGGATCGACCCTTGCTCACGCAAGGTATTACTTGGACGACCCAGTGCACTTGCTGGTTAGTGGTGCGGGATTGCAAAAGTGTTATTGCAATTTCGTGCACCAATGAACAAAAGTGGAAACGAGCTTTACCTCATAGATATTCTTCTTTGACTGAATTGGATTTCTTCTACTTTAGGCATGGAGATCTTGAAGCTTCTTCTCCACATCTTGCCTTTAATGGAAAAGATCTCAGCCATACCATACTGTAGATCTTCTTTTTACAAGGGCCATCAACACCTTAGCCACTTGCTTCTTCCTAGCCTTTCTGTGATTTTTACCGATAGCTTCTTCCATTTTCATCTCTGATGGAAGTGACAATCTGAAAACAAGAGAGAGAAGAGAGAGAAGAGAAAAGAAAACTCTAGAAGCTATGAATGCAATTAAACAAAATTAAATCCCACTTCCATTCCCTTATGCATAGTAACATGTGAGGCAATTAAAGCAATCAAATCAATTTGAATTTTCTCTTTCCTGTTACCAATGCATGCATTTAAACCAAGTTAATTAAACTTTGATTTCCATTCTAATGGAAAAGAGTAGGTAATCGAACCACTCTCCTTTCCTTTTCCTTTCTTTACAAAAATGGACCATAATGATGTTGGTCTTTCAACACAAAGGTTTTAGGCTGCTCAATAATTTCCTGGCCCAATTAACAAGTACAAAAATAATTCAGCCATAAAGTTGGGAATTTTTTTGTACAAAAATCTGAGTATGCCCTCATCACTTGGGCTACTTAATTTTGGCCCAATTATCAAATCTGCACATTAACAAAATTATTAATCAACCAAATAATAGCTTAATAATTTTACAATTAATTATTTTTAACAATGTTTGATCATCACATTAATTTGAAGTTTTTCAAACTCATCAATCTTCCCCTTGATGACAAACATTATTAAAAATAGAATAGAAAAATGATTAAGGATTAAGAGAACTCCCTTGAAGATTTTTGAATCCTCCCCCTTTTTATTTATCATACAGCCCCCTTAATGTATGCAATTTTTCCAGTGGAAGCAGTACCTGTAACATGCTTAAAACATGCTTTTTAAAAAAATAGTTCCAAAAATTAATGTATTCAACGTATGGAACAGTTAAGGAAAATATTGAACAACTTGATTTTTTAGCAGATGGATAAGAATAATCAAAACTTAATTTGTTATCTTTTAGATACCATGCTGCTCACAAAAATAAAACAAAGTATATCAGAGTACTTTTAGAGTACATAGCAGCAAATTAACCAAGACTCAACATACTTTATATCAACATGTTCAAAACATAAATCAAAGCCCTGCCAAGTTATTTTCTACCAATCAAAGCAATAAAACAGAGCATATAATATCCTGCAAATAATATCCTCTTAACTATAAAAATAAAGCATGAACCAATAATCATAAAAAATCAGAAATTTGGAGCACAGGTTTCAACTGATTTCATTTCAGCCATGTTTCTTTTTCTCTGTTTCTTTTCTTTTTTTTTTTATTTCTCCCCCTTTTGTTATCAAGGAGGGACATGCAAAAACAGATGAAAAATAGTATGCCAATAATACAGAATATTTGATTAAAAATCAAAACAAAGAAGTTAAAGTAGTTTAGTACAGTCATCCAGCAGTTCATGAAAGACTAAATCAAAAGAACAATAAAATAGACAGAGTTCAAAGTAATGAGCAACAAAGAACACATCAGTCAAGCATCATAGAGATTTATATCTGAGCCGAGTTGATCATCTTCTTCATCCGACTGGGCCATGTCTTTTTTTAAGCTCTTGATTAGTAGATTGACCCTCTCATTGCACTTGGTCCAAGCCTTTTCGTTTTCATAAGCTTGTTTCCTGGCCTCTTTGTAAGACTTGGCCATCAGATTGGACATTAGAGAGAACCCATTCAACACATCTATGACAGAGTCAAAAAGTTTAGATGATTTAGAAGGAAGAGATTCACTTTCACTGTCAGAAAGTATGGATGCCATTGAGCTCTTCCCATTCTTTCCTTTCATGGACTCAAGAACTCCGCATCCCTTTATAGTGGAAACCTTGTTCTCTACAGGCTCATTGATCAATTCAACATTAAAGTATGCATGAAAGAAAAATTTCATAAGGTAAATTAGCCTTCTTATCGCTACAAACACAATCCCACATGTGTCGCACCATGAGATATGCAAAAGAAATAGATGCAGAGTTGAGAATAGCAAAAAGCACAAGAGTGTCACAAACCATAACCCTTTGATAGGAGCCGCTTTGAGGCATGAGAACATGGTTGATGATGCGGTGAAGCAGAGCTCTAACAGGACCTAGAGCTTCGTGGGTGGGATTAGTGCCTTCAAGTGCAGAAAAATTTTCACAGACACGAGTAAGAGCCACTTGGTAGGTGATCCCAACATGATTGTCCCATTTTCCTGACATGTAAGCCCTTGCCCCTTCATCTTCGTACCCCAAGGCAGCACTCACTGTATCTCTATTCAAAGTCAGATGCACCCTTTTGACATAAGAGTGAATAGCGCCATCATGATACATCATGTTCGCATAGAATTCTCGAACCAGATTCGGGTAAACAGGTTTGCAAGTCTTAAAAAGTGGAGTCCATTTGAGCTTATCAAAGAATGCAGTGAATTCAATACTCTTTTGATGAGCGGATAATTTATACGCTTTTTGGCATTGTTTTTAGGTAGTTTTTAGTAGGATCTAGCTACTTTTAAGGATGTTTTCATTAGTTTTTATGCTAAATTCACATTTCTGGACTTTACTATGAGTTTGTGTATTTTTCTGTGATTTCAGGTATTTTCTGGCTGAAATTGAGGGACCTAAGCAAAAATATGATTCAGGCTGACAAAGGACTGCTGATGCTGTTGGAATTCTGACCTTCCTGCACTCGAAATGGATTTTCTGGAGCTACAGAACTCTAAATGGTGCGCTCTCAACGGCGTTGGAAAGTATACATCCAGCGCTTTCCAGAAATATATAATAGTTCATTCTTTATTCGAGATTAGACAACGCAAACTGGCATTCAACGCCAGTTCTATGCTGCATTCTGGAGTAAAATGCCAGAAACACGTCACAAACCAGAGTTAAACGCCAAAAACACGTTACAACTTGGAGTTTAACTCCAAGAGAAGTCTCTGCACGTGTAAAGCTCAAGCTCAGCCCAAGCACACACCAAGTGGGTCCCGAAAGTGGATTTCTGCATCAATCACTTATCTCTGTAATCCTAGTAGCTAATTTTAGTATAAATAGAACTTTTTACTATTGTACGAGTAGTCTTTTGACCATTCGGTCTTTTGACCACATCTTTGGTCTCAATTTATTCTATTGTTTATCTTAGGAGACTATTGATCACATTTTGGGGGCTGGCCATTCGGCCATGCCTGGACCACTATCACTTATGTATTTTCAACGGTGGAGTTTCTACACACCATAGATTAAGGGTGTGGAGCTCTGCTGTACCTCGAGTTTTAATGCAAAGTACTACTATTTTCTATTCAATTCAACTTATTTTTATTCTAAGATATTCGTTGCACTTCAAACTGATGCATATGATGATTCGTGACACTCATCATCATCCATCCTTATGAACGCGTGACTGACAACCACTTCCGTTCTACCTTAGAATGAGCGAATATCTCTTGGATTCCTTAACCAGAATTTTCATGGTATAAGCTAAAATTGTTGGCGGTATTCATGAGAATCCAAAAAGTCTAAACCTTGTCTGTGGTATTCCGAGTAGGATTCAGGGATTGAATGACTGTGACGAGCTTCAAACTTGCGATTGTTGGGTGTGATGACAAACGCAAAAGAATCAATGGATTCTATTTTGTCATGATCGAGAACCGACAGATGATTAGCCGTGCTGTGACAAAGCATTTGGACCATTTTCACTGAGAGGATGGGATGTAGCCATTGACAATGGTGATGACCTACATACAGCTTGCCATGGAAAAGAATATGAAGAATTGGATGAAAGCAGTAGGAAAGCAGAGATTCAACAGGAACAAGCATCTCGATGCACTTATCTGAAATTTCCACTATTGAATTACATAAGTATTTCTATCTTTATTTTCTGTTTATTTATTACTATTTTCGAAAACCATTATAATCATTTGAATCCGCCTAACTGAGATTTACAAGATGACCATAGCTTGCTTCATACCAACAATCTCCGTGGGATCGACCCTTACTCACGTAAGGTTTATTACTTGGACGACCCAGTGCACTTGCTGGTTAGTTGCGCGAAGTTGTGAAATTATGTTTGGACCATGGTATCATGCACCAAGTTTTTGGCGCCATTACCAGGGAGAGAACAAACAACAATTTCACATCTAAATCACAATTTCGCCTATCAAGTTTTTGGCGCCGTTGCCGGGGATTGTTCGAGTTTGGACAACTGACGGTTCATCTTGTTGCTCAGATTAGGTAATTTTCTTTTTATTTTATTTTCAAAAATCTTTCAAAAAATTTTCCCTTTGTTTTTGAAAATTATTCTAAATTTTTAAGAATGAATTCTAGAGTTTCATGGTAACATGTTGAAGCCTAGCTGGCTGTAAAGTCATGTCCAAATTCTTTTGGATTGAGGCTTCCAATTGTCAGCATAAAATGCATGTATATGGAGTTGGATGAAGTATTAACTGTTGCATGCCTAATTTATATCCTAAAGTTGGCTGGCTGTTAAGCCATGTCTAACTTCTGGATCGGAGCTTTAGGCTAACATTGAAAGATTCCTTGAATTCTTATTAAAAATTTTGAATTTCTTATTTTCTTTTTCCTATAAAATTTTGAAAAAAAAATTTGCAAAATCATAAAATCAAAAATATTTTTGTGTTTCTTGTTTGAGTCTAGTGTCAAATTGTAAGTTTGGTGTCAATTGCATGTTTTTAAAATTTATGCATTTTTCGAAAACTCATGCATGTGTTCTTCATGATCTTCAAGTTGTTCTTGACAAGTCTTCTTGTTTGATCTTCATACTTTCTTGTTTTGTGTTGCATGATGTTTTTCATATGCATTTTTGCATTCATATTGTCTAAGCATTAAAAATTTCTAAGTTTGGTGTCTTGCATATTTTTCTTTTCTTGAAAATTTTCAAAAAAATAAGTCTTGATGTTCATCTTGATCTTCAAAGTGTTCTTGGTGTTCATCTTGACATTCAAAGTGTTCTTGCATGCATCATTGGTTTTGATTCATAATTTTCATGTTGTGATTCATTTTTTATGTTTTTCTCTCTCATCATTAAAATTTTAAAAATTAAAAAAGATCTTTTTCTTTTTTTTTCTCATAATTTTCGAAAATTTGAGTTGACTTAGTCAAAAAATTTTAAAACTTAGCTATTTCTTATAAGTCAAGTCAAATTTTTAATTTTAAAAATCTTATGTTTTCAAAAATAAAATCTTTTTCATTTTCCTTTTATGATTTTTCAAAATTTTTTGAAAATATTTTTCAAAATTTTTTGAAAATATTTTTCAAAATCTTTTTCTTATCTTTATTTCAAAATTTCGAAAACTTTACAAACAATTAATGTGATTGATTCAAAAATTTGAAGTTTGTTACTTTCTTGTTAAGAAAGGTTCAATCTTTAAATTCTAGAATCATATCTTTTAGTTTCTTGTTAGTCAAGTAATCAATTTTAAATTTTAAAAATTAAATCTTTTTCAAAATATCATTTTCAATCATATCTTTTAAAAATATCTTTTTTTTTCAAATCATATCTTTTTTAAAATCAATTTCAAAATATCTTTTCTAACTTCTTATCTTTTTAAAATTGATTTTTAAATCTTTTTCAATTAACTAATTGACTTTTTATTTGTTTTAAAATTCTTATCTTTTTCAAAATCACCTAACTACTCTTCTCTCTCTAATTTTCGAAAATTCCTCCCTCTTTTTCAAAACTTTCTTGATTAACTAATTGTTTCAAATTTTAATTTTAAATTTAATTCATCTCTTAATTTTCGAAAATCACTAACCCTTTTTCAAAATTTATTTTCGAATTTCTCCCTCTCTCATCTTCTTCTATTTATTTATTTATTTACTAACACTTCTCTTCATCTCAAGAATTCGAACCTATCTTTCCCCTTGTGTTTGGATTCTTAACTCTTTTCCTTCTTTTATTCTTTTCTTCTTCTACTAACATAAATGAATCTCTCTACTGTGGTAAAGAGGATCCCTATTATTATTTTCTGTTCCCTTCTTTTTCATATGAGCAGGACCAAGGACAAGAATATTCTTGTTGAAGCAGATCTTGAACGTGAAAGGACTCTGAAGAGGAAACTAAGAGAAGCTAAATTACAACAATCCAGAGACAACCTTACAGAAATTTTTGAAAAGAAAGAGGAGATGGCAGCCAAAAATAATAATGCAAGGAGGATGCTTAGTGACTATACTACACCCACTTCCAAGTTTGATAGAAGAAGCATCTCAATCCGTGCCATTGGAGCAAACAATTTTGAGCTGAAACCTCAACTAGTTGCTCGAATGCAACAGAACTGCAAGTTCCATGAACTTTCATCAGAAGATCCCTATCAGTTCTTAACTGAATTTGTAACACCCTAATATTCAAATCCTTATGCTCGAGTCATAAGTCAATGATATTACGGTGGTACGACTCTCAGGTGGATTTTTAATATATAAATATAGTTAATTTCGAAAGGAGTATTAATCGAGAAGCCTGAAAAGAGTAGAAATAAAATCGCGAAGACGTATCACTCACGTTTCGACAATGAAAAGTTAAACTGTGAAGCCGAAAGCGATAAACGGACAAGGCATAAATGAGATTAAGAGATAGATAACGGATAGATATATATAACATAAGTAATAGCCACTAGTCGCGACCCGCGAAGTTTAGGCCGGCTAGGGTACAGTATGAAAGTAGTTGACAACAGTACATCCTAATCTCTCCCAAAGGAAACATAAGAGCCTCTATAGGCAAGTTCCAAAAGAGTTCAACACATAATATAATCTTTTCAAAACAAAGGTGGAGAGATTCTAAGCAAAACACAAAGTAGAGAAAATAAATATCTTCGCCGTCTCTCAGACGAACCGCAGCTCACTTCTGAGCACCTGAACCTGTATCTGAAAAACAAGAGATATATACGGAATGAGAACCCCGGGCCCATGGGTTCCCAGTACGGTAAAAGTGCCAAATAAATACAATGCACTGCAATAAAAACTCACTAAGCATCCTAAACTCCTTTTCACCAAGTATCCAGCCTAGATTCTCACTAATCCATAAATAGGCATCTGACGTAAGGGGATACTAAATCTAGTTCATATTACACATGTTTCCCAATTCGCTGATTCTTCCATGAATCAGACTCAGAATCATAAGCAAAACCATTACCAGTTGTTCTGCCTCAGCAACTCTATATCAATACATCATACCCTCGCCTGGAGCTAGTGAAATCACATCACTGCGTCTACCCAGGGGGCTCAAATGATCTCATTCAAAAATCATCATCATTATGCAATCGCATTATCAATTCATCTCATCAAGAACAGCCCCCAACATCCACCGACACCATCATGAGGGATCTCTCAGTTGTACAAACACAAGCAATACAGACAAGTAATACACAAATAAGGTACAAGTAGAACAAGTAGCATGTAATCAGGTAACATAGCATATATGATATAGAAATCCAAAACAAATAGGCAAACCCAAACAATTCAAACATATGCAAATGATGTATGCCTGCCCTATGGCTGATGATATCATCTGTCGGTTATATAGCCAACCCGACACGTCCTGGTAGCTAACCATGGACAGAAACACCCCTTGCGGAGCAAGTAGGTTTGAGCTACAACCCCCTTGCTACTACCCGCTCAGCCCAGAGCCAGTGGAACAACCACTACTGCGGCTACTACCCAGGCGGGTGTTTAACAGCTCAACCTGGAGCGAGTGGATTCACCACTACTACCGCTACTACCCAGGCGTCACAATCTCTGACCTGGAGCAAGTGGGACGAACCACAACCCTTGCTACTGCCCAGGTATCTCAAGCATTAACCCGGAGCAAGCGGGACGAACCACAACCCTTGCTACTGCCCAGGTATCTCAAAAGCATTGACCCGGAGCAAGCGGGACGAACCACAACCCTTGCTACTGCCTAGGTATCTTAAGCATATATTCATTCAATCTCAATTCAAATTATCAATCCTCATTGTTATCAAATCTCAAACATTAACCTGGAGCAAGTGGGACGAACCCCCAACCCTTACTACTACCCAGGTATCAGAGTTACATTCATTCAAAACTCCATAATTAACTCATTTATCATAAACATTCTTTTCTGTCTCATACCCGGAGCAAGTGGACAACGCCACTGCCTACTACCCGAGGTTACACATCACATTTCAACATTTTCCATTATTATCCATTCAACACATTCATTCATTAATCATATATGCATTTATACTCAGCCATAATCAATAATGGCTTTGCCGTGACCCGGCAATAACTCAGCCATCCGGCTCATGGTTTAATCAAGAACCAGCCATTTATCAATAGATATAGCCCTTCGGCTCATGGCATACACGGTACTCCTACCGTCATCCTCCATATCTCATATAATCATCGTTGATCACCATTGATCATAACTTTTCCCCTTGCTTCACTAGCAAGTTACCACATCCCCTAGTTCCTTTCTCATTACTAAGCATATCATAATGATTTAATACATAAGGGGTGAGAGCGGAGGCTTAGAAGTATGAGATTTGGCTCTTAGAATTCAAAAATCAACTTTGGCATGAAAGCAGAGCCATGCGTACGCGTACTCCACGCGCACGCGTGGATGCCCACAAAGCTCATCGACGTGTATGCGTCATACACGCGGACGCGCGGATTGAAACACAGCCAGACGACGCGTAAGCGTCAGCCACGCGTACGCGTGGGTGCATTTGCGCCCCAGGTACAAAACTGGCACAACTCTGGCACAACTCTCGAGAAAATGGCTGGGCATTGGGTGCAGCGCATCGACGCGCACGCGCACACCACGCGCTCGCGTGGATGGTGCCTTCTCGAAGAACGACGCGTACGCGCCAAGTGCGCTTACGCGTGGAGGGTCATTCTGCTAAAAGAATTTCTAAGTTAAAAGCTGCAGAATTCACAGATTCAACCCCCAATCTTCCGACGGACATAACTTCCTCATTTTAAATCGTTTTTCACCCGTTCTTCGAACGGCATGGACATCCCGGATCCAATTTCATTTCTAAACAGATTTGGCACAAAACAGAGATCCGTAGTCCAAGTTATGTCCCGTCAAAGTATGCCTAAAAACCATGTTTTCATATAAAACCACAAGGTGCCATTTTCAAAACAAGCCATTTTCAACTCTTTTCAAAATCAACCAAAACATGCCAATTTCAACCCTTTTTGAAACCAATCAAAATATACCAAAATCAACATCAAGCCTCCTCAACTCATACATTAACACCTTACCACAATTCACAAAACCGCCATATAACCATCTTTACCCATTTCAAACAAATGGCTAAATTACAAACATATCAACATGTCATACATCCTTCCTCATCCCAATTTCCAACAATACTATTTCCAATCAACCATCATTATACATAACCAATATCGTACTCACTATCACGTAGTTTCACCCCCCAAATCAACCTTAATCATTCCACAAGCATATATCTCAACATACATATCTCTCATGCATTATCATACCATCAAGGCATCAATAATCATACTCACATATATGACCATATAATATATATCAACCAAAATCAAACATACTTCATCTATACAATTTCACCCAAAATTACCTATTTTCACACTTCAACTCCTCAAACCTCATTATTCAATCACCAACCCAATCATTCATATATTCATTATATGAAATTCATCCAATCACTTGTGTCATCATACAATGCACACATCAACTTACCTCCCTTACCTCTTTCCGGCCTCCGGCCCAAAATTTACGGCCTCCGGCCCAATTTCACAATTTAAATGCATAAACCACAAATTAATACTCATTACCCAATACATCAAATTTTCAATACACCAAGCATACAAGGCCACACAATTCTCAACCCAATCATCAATTCACATTACATACCAACTATGCATATTAGCATCAACCATTTACACAATCCAAACTTAATCCTAGGGGCATCTAGCCTAGGAATTCTCATCACACCACACGGTACTTAAATGAAACTTAAACCGTACCTCTTGTAGCTAAATCAATTGAGCCTCTTCTATGGAAGTCTCCACCAACTCTTAGCTCCAAGCCTCACCAAAGCTCCACAAGCAATACCAACCTCCCAATTGTGCATCAAAATCACCAAATACACTAACATAACCAATATCACATACATACATCAACCTAGGGCTCATAAAGATGATAAATCACAAGGGTTTGAGCACTTCTTACCTCAGCCCATATGAAGTAGGGATAGAACCCACTTAGAATCCATGTTGGAGTATCCCTAAACACCCAAAATCACAAGATTTCAACACTAACTTCCCAAAAACGTGTAACAGTGGGAAATTTTGAAAACTGGGCAGATATGAATGGAATACTCACCACAAAACTTAGATAGAATTGTAGAGGATGAGAAGAGCGACGCGTGGCCGCAAACGGCTCGTCAATCGGAGCTCCGTAGCTCAAGTTATGGTGATTTGAAGATCAAAGAGAGTTAGGTTTTCTCTCTTCTCTCCTCTCTTCACTATTTCAGCGCCCCAACCTCTCTTTTAGGGTAAAAATGAGCTGAAATGCTCATAACTAATGTTTATATATGTTGGGTCTTGGGCCCACTTAGGCCCAATTCACTTATTTTTGTCCGTTGGCCCAATTTTGGACCAAAACCTTTAACATTAGCGCTCTAAATCGCACTTCAAATATTTCTACCTTCCCTAATTATAATTCCTCATTTCTTAATCTTATTTACTCATAATCAACTTTCTCAGCTGCAGTACCAGACAGGTCTCAGCTGGTACTGCCGGTCAAAATTCCACTGCGCACTTTTACGCAGAAAACTATGTCTTCCGACTCGGAAAAATTCACTGAATCCAAATATCATATTGAAATCATCAAATTCCAATTGCCAAATATTCCAACCATATTCGCTCCTACTTACTCATTATTTAATTAATTTTGGTTAGACCGGGTATTACAGAATTCTTGCAGATCTGTGAGACTGTTAAGACTAGTGGAGTAGATCTTGAAGTCTACAGGCTCATGCTTTTCCCTTTTGCTGTAAGAGACAGAGCTAGAACATGGTTGAACTCACAACCTAAAGATAGCCTGAACTCCTGGGATAAGCTGGTCACGACCTTCTTGGCTAAGTTCTTTCCTCCTCAAAAGTTAAGCAAGCTTAGAGTGGATGTTCAGACCTTCAAACAAAAAGAATGTGAATCCCTCTATGAAGCTTGGGAAAGATACAAACAGATGACCAAAAGGTGTCCTTCTGACATGCTTTCAGAGTGGACCATTTTGGATATATTCTATTATGGTCTATCTGAGTTCTCTAAGATGTCACTGGACCATTCTGCAGGTGGATCCATTCACCTAAAGAAAACACCTGCAGAAGCTCAAGAACTTATTGACATAGTTGCAAATAACCAATTCATGTACACTTCTGAGAGGAATTCTGTGAATAATGGGACGCCTCAGAGGAAGGGAGTTCTTGAAATTGATGCTCTGAATGCCATATTGGCTCAGAACAAAATATTGACTCAGCAAGTCAACATGATTTCTCAAAGTCTGAATGGATGGCAAAATGCATCCAACAGTACTAAAGAGGCATCTTCTGAAGAAGAAGCTTATGATCCTGAGAACCCTGCAATAGCAGAGGTAAATTACATGGGTGAACCTTATGGAAACACCTATAATTCTTCATGAAGAAATTATCCAAATTTCTCATGGAAGGATCAACAAAAGCCTCAACAAGGCTTTAATAATGGTTAAAGAAATAGGCTCAGCAATAGCAAGCCTTTTCCATCATCTTCTCAGCAACAGACAGAGAATTCTGAGCAGAGCACCTCTAACTTAGCAAACATAGTCTCTGATCTGTCTAAGGTCACTTTAAGTTTCATGAGTGAAACAAGGTCCTCCATCAGAAATTTAGAGGCACAAGTGGGCCAGCTGAGTAAGAAAGTCACTGAAACTCCTCCTAGTACTCTCCCAAGCAATACTGAAGAGAATCCAAAAAGAGAGTGCAAGGCCATTGATTTAATCAAAATGACCGAACCTAGAGAGGAAGGGGAAGACGTGAATTGATAAACCCCATTTTTAGGGTTTATCTTGTATTGAATTTAGGGTATTTTGATAACCTTTTCTCGCATTTAACCTATGAATTGGCATGGTTTTGTAATCTCTCCCGTATTTGTGCTTAATTGTAAAAACATGCTTTTTAAGCCTTATTTTGATGAATTCTAGTTCCTCTTTGATTCCATAAGATGCCTTGATGTATTTGCTAGTAATCTCAGGATGAAATAGGTTAGGCATGGATCAAGGGAGCAAGGAAGAAAGCATGCAAGTGGGGAGAAGCACAAAAAGCCAAAGAATTGATCTAGGCCATGCACGCACACGCGCACAAGGCCCTCGCGCGCACATTGCGAAACAAGCCAGGGACGCACACGCGTACCGTGCGCGCACGCGTCAATAACGGCACATGACCTCATTAATGCAACACGTGCCTGGCGATTTGAGAGGTTTCTGAACCCATTTTTGGCGCCAATTGCTAAGGGAAAGGAATAAAAGGATGAAGGATTAAGGGGAAGGCATGAATCAATCACTCATGAATTAGGCATATAGAATATACTTAGGATTAGTTTAGAGTTTTAGAGAGAGAAGCTCTCACTTCTCTCTAGAATTAGGATTAGGTTTAGTTCTTAGATCTAGGTTTTGATTCATCTTCTCTTCTACTTTTACTTTCCCAATCCATAGTTGTTACATTCATCATTCTTCTACTCTTTTGTTGTAATTTCCTTTATATTGTTCTTATACTTTGTTGTAGATCTACTATTGCTACTTCCATTTTCTTTCAATTCAATAAGAGGTAATTCGTAATAATTGTTCTTCATTACTTTCCTATTGTTGATCTCTTGTTTTTGTAGTTGTAGATTCCTTTAATTCTTGCATTCAATAATGTCTACTTGTATTGCAGTCTATGTGTTTGATGAAATGTCTCTTCTTGATATAGTGTAGGTTTTGTTCCTCTTGGCCTATGGAGAGTAATTAGTGACTCTTGAGCTATCTAATTCCTTTGTTGATTGATAATTAGAAGTTGCTAATTAATTTGAATATCTCTAAAGCTAGTCATTCCTTTAGGAGACGATTAGGGCTTGAGGAATCAAATTGATTCATCCACTTGACTTCCCTCCATAGTTAGAGGTTAACTAAGTGGTAGCAATGAACAATTCTCATCACAATTGAGAAAGGTAACTAGGATAAGATTTCTAGTTCTCACATCTTGCCAAGAGCTTTGTTAGTTGTTAGTTTATTTTCATTACCATTTACTTTTCATGCTTCTTATCCAAAACCCCAAAATAACTCATGACCAATAACAAGACACTTTATTGTAATTCCTAGGGAGAACGACCCGAGGTTTGAATACTTCAGTTTATAAATTTTAGGGGTTTGTACTAGTGACAAACAACTTTTTGTATGAAAGGATTATTGTTTGGTTTAGAAACTATACTTTACAACGAGATTTTATTAGTGAAATTCTAAACCGTCAAAAATCCAATCATCATGAATCCCAATGAGGAAGACATCATGGGACGCCTCCCAGACAAGATGGAGTTCCTTATTAAGGACCTAAAGGAATCTGAGACTCATATAGAGACCATAGAGATCCCATTAAACCTCCTTCTGCCATTCATGAGCTCTGAAGACTATTCTTCCTCTGAAGAGGATGAAGATGTAACTGGAGAGCAAGTTGCTCAATATCTAGGAGCCATCATGAAGCTGAATGCCAAGTTGTTTGGTAATGAGACTTTGGAAGGTGAACCTCCCTTGTTCATTAGTGAACTAGATACATGGGTTCATCAAACTACCTCAAAAGAAACAAGATCCTGGTAAATTCTTAATACCCTGTACCATTGGCACCATAACCTTTGAGAAGGCTCTGTGTGAACTAGGGTTAGGCATAAATCTTATGCAACTCTCTGTAATGGAGAAGTTGGGGATCATTGAGGTACAGCCTGCCACATTCTCATTAGAGATGGCAGACGGATCACAAAGCCAAGCTTATGGATTAGTAGAAGATGTGTTAGTGAAGGTTAAAGGCCTCTACATCCCTGCTGATTTCATAATCTTAGATACTGGGAAGGAGGAGGATGAATGCATCATCCTTGGAAGACCATTCCTAGCCACAGCAGGAGCTATGATAGATATTGACAGATGAGAGCTAGTCCTTCAATTAAATGGGGACAACCTTGTGTTTAAAGCTCAAGGATATTCCTTTGCAACCATGAAGAGGAAGCATGAAAAGCTTCTCTCATTACAGAGTCAAACAGAGCCCCACAATCAAACTATAAGTTTGGTGTTGGGAGGCCACCCCCAAACTCTAAGTTTGGTGTACCAAACTCTAAGTTTGGTGTTGAGAAAACCCCACATTCAAACTCTAAGTTTGGTGTTGGGAGTCCACAACATTGACCTGATCACATGTGAGGCTCCATGAGAGCCCACTGTCAAGCTAGTGACATTAAAGAAGCGCTTATTGGGAGGCAACCCAATTTTTATTTATCTAATTCTATTTTTATTTTTATTGTTCTTTTATGTTTTATTAGGTTCATGATCATGTGGAGTCACAAAACAAATACTAAAATTAAAAACAGCAGAAGAAACAGCACACCCTGGAGGAAGGGCTTACTGGCGTTTAAACGCCAGTAAGGAGCATCTGGCTGGCGTTTAACGCCAGAACAGACCATGGATCTGGCGTTGAATGCCAGAAACATGCAGCAATCTGGCGTTTAAACGCCAGGATTGCACCCTGAGGAAAGCTGGTGTTAAACGCCAGAAGCAAGCATGGAACTGGCGTTCAACGCTAGAAACATGCTGCAAACTGGCGTTAAACGCCAGAAACAAGCTACATATGGGCGTTTAACGCCAGAACCAAGCATCAGTCTGGCATTTAACACCAGGATTGCATATAGAGGGCATTTTACACGCCTAAAAGGTGCAGGGATGAGAAATCCTTGACACCTCAAGATTTGTGGACCCCACAGGATCACCTCAGGATCTGTGGACCCCACAGGATCCCCACCTACCCTACTTCTCTCTTCTCCACACAATCACCTCAATCTCTCTTCCCCATTACCCCTTCACCAATCACATCCATCAACTCTTCAAAATCTCTTTCCCACCCAAACCTACCCTTGGCCGAAACACACACCTCTCTCCCTCTCCTCCATATTTTCTTCTTCTTCTTCTATTCTTTCTTCTTTTGCTCGAGGACGAGCAATATTCTAAGTTTGGTGTGGTTAAAGCATAGCTTTTTTGTTTTTCTATAACCATTTATGGCACCTAAGGCCGGAGAAACCTCTAGAAAGAGGAAAGGGAAGACAAAAGCTTCCACCTCCGAGTCATGGGAGATGGAGAGATTCATCTCAAGGGTCCATAGCTCAGTAATAGAGCATTTGACTGCACAACAAGAGAGCCCACTCATGGACCTCAATAAGAGCATGAGGAATTCTCTCATCAAGAAATCCCTGAGATGCCTCAAGGGATACATTTTTCTCCACACAATTATTGGGAGCAACTAAGGATAGGAGCACCAAAATCACTAGGGATCAAGCAACAGAGGCAAGGAAGAGACATAGAGAAGCTCAAGAGCACCTTTGGTCTTCAAGAGGAAGACGCCACCCACACTAAGGTGGACTCATTCCTTAATCTCCTTGTCTATTTATTTGCTATTTTCGGTTTTATGCTTCATGTTTGTCTATGTTTGTGTCTTTATTACATGATCATTAGTATTTAATAACTATGTCTTAAGGCTATGAATAATTCCAAGAATCCTTCACCTTTCTTAAATGAAAAATATTTTTAATACAAAAGAACAAGAAGTACACGAGTTTCAAATTCATCCTTGAATTTAGTTTAATTATATTGATGTGGTGACAATACTTTTTGTTTTCTAAATGAATGCTTGAACAGTGCATATTTTTGATCTTGTTGTTTATGAATGTTAAAATTGTTAGCTCTTGAAAGAATGATGAACAAGAGAAATGTTATTGATGATCTGAAAAATCATAAAATTGATTCTTGAAGCAAGAAAAAGCAGTGAAGAACAAAGCTTGCGAAAAAAAAGTGGCGAATATATATATATATATATATATATATATATATAGAAAAAAAGAAAAAGCAAGCAGAAAAATCCAATAGCCCTTAAAACCAAAAGGCAAGGGTAAAAAGGATCCAAGACTTTAAGCATCAATGGATAGGAGGGCCCAAGGAAATAAATCCAGGTCTAAGCGGCTAAATCAAGCTGTCCCTAACCATGTGCTTGTGGCATGCAGGTCCAAGTGAAAAGCTTGAGACTAAATGGTTAAAGTCGTGATCCAAAGCAAAAAGAGTGTGCTTAAGAGCTCTGGACACCTCTAACTGGGGACTTTAGCAAAGCTGAGTCAAAATCTGAAAGGATCACCCAGTCATGTGTCTGTGGCATTTATGTATCCGGTGGTAATACTAGAAAATAAAGTGCTTAGGGCCACGGCCAAGACTTATAAAAGTAGCTGTGTTCAAGAATCAACATACTTAACTAGGAGAATCAATGACACTATCTAAAATTCTAAGTTCCTATAAATGCCAATCATTATAAACTTTAAAGGAAAAAGTGAGATGCCAAAACTGTTCAGAAGCAAAAAGCTATAAGTCCTGCTTATCTAATTAGAACTAATATTCATTGATATTTTGGAATTTATAGTATATTCTCTTCTTTTTATCCTGTTTAATTTTCAGCTGCTTGGGGACAAGCAAAAATTTAAGTTTGGTGTTGTGATGAGCGGATAATTTATACCCTTTTTGGCATTGTTTTTAGGTAGTTTTTAGTAGGATCTAGCTTTTTTTTGGGATGTTTTCATTACTTTTTATGCTAAATTCACATTTCTAGACTTTACTATGAGTTTGTGTGTTTTTCTATGATTTCAGGTATTTTCTGGCTGAAATTGAATGACTTGAGCAAAAATCTGATTCAGGCTGACAAAGGATTGCTGATGCTATTGGAACTCTGACCTCCCTGCACTCGTAATTGATTTTCTGGAGCTACAGAACTCCAAATGGAACGATCTCAACGGCGTTGGAAATTAGACATCCAGAGCTTTCCAGAAATATGTAATAGTTTATACTTTATTCGAGATTCGATGATGCAAAATGGCATTCAACGCCAGTTCCATGCTGCATTCTGGAGTAAAACGCCAGAAACACGTCATAAACCAGAGTTAAACGCCAAAAACAGGTTACAACTTGGTGTTTAACTCCAAGAGAAGCCTCTGCACGTGTAAAGCTCAAGCTCAACCCAAGCAAATACCAAGTGGGTCCCGGAAGTGGATTTCTGCATCAATCACTTATCTCTGTAACCCTAGTAGCTAGTTTTAGTATAAATAGAACTTTTTACTATTGTACGAGTCATCTTTTGACCATTCGGTCTTTTGACCATATCTTTGGTCTCAGTTTTATTCTATTGTTCATCTTAGGAGACTATTGATCACGTTTTGGGGGTTGGCCATTCGGCCATGCCTGGACCACTATCACTTATATATTTTCAACGATGGAGTTTCAACACACTATAGATTAAGGGTGTGGAGCTCTGCTGTACCTCGAGTTTTAATGCAAAGTACTACTATTTTCTATTCAATTCAGCTTATTTTTATTCTAAGATATTCGTTGCACTTCAACCTGATGAATATGATGATTCATGACACTCATCATCATCCATCCTTATGAACGCGTGACTGACAACCACTTCCGTTCTACCTTAGAACGAACGAATATCTCTTGGATTCCTTAACCAGAATCTTCGTGGTATAAGCTAGAGGTGTTGGCGGTATTCATGAGAATCCAGAAAGTCTAAACCTTGTCTGTGGTATTCCGAGTAGGATTCACGGGTTGAATGACTGTGACGAGCTTCAAACTCGCGATTGTTGGGCGTGATGACAAACGCAAAAGAATCAATGGATTCTATTCCGACACGATCGAGAACCGACAGATGATTAGCCGTGCTGTGACAGAGCATTTGGACCATTTTCACTGAGAGGATGGGATGTAGCCATTGACAACGGTGATGCCCTACATACAGCTTGCCATATAAAGGAATATGAAGAATTGGATGAAAGCAGTTGGAAAGCAGAGATTCAACAGGAACAAGCATCTCGATGCACTTATCTGAAATTTTCACTATTGAATTACATAAGTATTTCTATCTTTATTTTCTGTTTATTTATTATTATTTTCGAAAACCATTATAATCATTTGAATCCGCCTAACTGAGATTTACAAGATGACCATAGCTTGCTTCATAAAACAATCTCCGTGGGATCGACCCTTACTCACGTAAGGTTTATTACTTGGACGATCCAGTGCATTTGCTGGTTAGTTGCGCGAAGTTGTGAAGTTATGTTTGGACCATGGAATCATGCACCAAGTTTTTGGCGCCATTACCAGGGAGAGAACGAACAACAATTTCACATCTAAATCACAATTTTGCCTATCAAGATTTTGGCGCCGTTGCCGGGGATTGTTCGAGTTTGGACAACTGACGGTTCATCTTGTTCCTCAGATTAGGTAATTTTCTTTTTATTTTATTTTCAAAATTTTTTTTCAAAAATCTTTCAAAAAATTTTCCTTTTGTTTTCGAAAATTATTCTAAATTTTTAAGAATGAATTCTAGAGTTTCATGGTAACATGTTGAAGCCTGGCTGGCTGTAAAGCCATGTCCAAATTCTTTTGGATTGAGGCTTCCACATGTCAGCATAAAAGGCATGTATATGGAGTTGGATGAAGTATCAACTGTTGCATACCTAATTTATATCCTAAAGCTGGCTGGCTATTAAGCCATGTC
This sequence comes from Arachis stenosperma, assembly GCF_014773155.1. Taxonomy (NCBI): domain Eukaryota; kingdom Viridiplantae; phylum Streptophyta; class Magnoliopsida; order Fabales; family Fabaceae; genus Arachis; species Arachis stenosperma. The sequence goes on from NC_080378.1 coordinate 96,443,796, forward strand.
TAACTCCTGGATCGGAGCTTTAGGCTAACATGGAAAGATTCTTGGAACTCTTATTAAAAATTTTGAATTTCTTATTTTTTTTTCCTATAAAATTTCGAAAAAAAAATTTGCAAAATCATAAAATCAAAAATATTTTTGTGTTTCTTGTTTGAGTCTAGTGTCAAATTGTAAGTTTGGTGTCAATTGCTTGTTTTTAAAATTTATGTATTTTTCGAAAACTCATGCATGTGTTCTTCATGATCTTCAAGTTGTTCTTGACAAGTCTTCTTGTTTGATCTTCATACTTTCTTGTTTTGTGTTGCATGATGTTTTTCATATGCATTTTTCCATTCATAGTGTCTAAGCATTAAAAATTTCTAAGTTTGGTGTCTTGCATGTTTTTCTTTTCTTGAAAATTTTCAAAAAAATAAGTCTTGATGTTCATCTTGATCTTTAAAGTGTTCTTGGTGTTCATCTTGACATTCAAAGTGTTCTTGCATGCATCATTGGTTTTGATTCATAATTTTCATGTTGTGAGTCATTTTTTATGTTTTTCTTTCTCCTCATTAAAATTTCAAAAATAAAAATATCTTTTCCTTTTTTTTCTCATAATTTTCGAAAATTTGAGTTGACTTAGACAAAAAATTTTAAAACTTAGCTATTTCTTATAAGTCAAGTCAAATTTTCAATTTTAAAAATCTTATCTTTTCAAAACGTTTTCAAAAATCAAATCTTTTTCATTTTCCTTTTATGATTTTTCGAAATTTTTTGAAAATATTTTTCAAAATCTTTTTCTTATCTTTATTTCAAAATTTTGAAAACTTTACTAACAATTAATGTGATTGATTCAAAAATTTGAAGTTTGTTACTTTCTTGTTAAGAAAGGTTCAATCTTTAAATTCTAGAATCATATCTTTTAGTTTCTTGTTAGTCAAGTAATCAATTTTAAATTTTAAAAATTAAATCTTTTTCAAAATATCATTTTCAATCATATCTTTTAAAAATATCTTTTTTTTTTCAAATCATATCTTTTTCAAAATCAATTTCAAAATATCTTTTCTAACTTCTTATCTTTTTAAAATTGATTTTTAAATCTTTTTCAACTAACTAATTTACTTTTAATTTGTTTTAAAATTCTTATCTTTTTCAAAACCACCTAACTACTATTCTCTCTCTAATTTTCGAAAATTCTTCCCTCTTTTTCAAAACTTTCTTAATTAACTAATTGTTTCAAATTTTAATTTTAATTTTAATTCTTCTCTTAATTTTTGAAAATCACTAACCCTTTTTCAAAATTTATTTTCAAATTTCTCCCTCTCTCATCTTCTTCTATTTATTTATTTATTTACTAACACTTCTCTTCATCTCAAGAATTCGAACCTATCTTCCCCCTTGTGTTTGGATTCTTAACTATTTTCCTTCTTTTATTCTTTTCTTCTTCTGCTAACATAAAGGAATCTCTCTACTGTGGTAAAGAGGATTCCTATTATTATTTTCTGTTCCTTTTTTTTTCATATGAGCAGGACCAAGGACAAGAATATTCTTGTTGAAGTAGATCCTGAACCTGAAAGGACTCTAAAGAGGAAACTAAGAGAAGCTAAATTACAACAATCCAGAGACAACCTTACAGAAATTTTCGAAAAGGAAGAGGAGATGGCAGCCAAAAATAATAATGCAAGGAGGATGCTTGGTGACTATACTACACCCACTTCCAAGTTTGATGGAAGAAGCATCTCAATCCCTACCATTGGAGCAGACAATTTTGAGCTGAAACCTCAACTAGTTGCTCTAATGCAACAGAACTGCAAGTTCCATGGACTTCCATCAGAAGATCCCTATCAGTTCTTAACTGAATTCTTGCAGATCTGTGAGACTATTAAGACTAATAGAGTAGTTCCTGAAGTATACAGGCTTATGCTTTTCCCTTTTGCTGTAAGAGACAGAGCTAGAACATGGTTGGACTCACAACCTAAAGATAGCCTGAACTCCTGGGATAAGCTAGTCACGGCCTTCTTGGCTAAGTTCTTTCCTCCTCAAAAGTTGAGCAAGCTTAGAGTGGATGTTCAGACCTTCAAACAAAAAGAAGGTGAATTCCTCTATGAAGCTTGGGAAAGATACAAACAGATGACCAAAATGTGTCCTTCTGACATGCTTTCAGAGTGGACCATTTTGGATATATTCTATTATGGTCTATCTGATTTCTCTAAGATGTCACTGGACCATTCTGCAGGTGGATCCATTCACCTAAAGAAAACGCCTGCAGAAGCTCAAGAACTTATTGACATGGTTGCAAATAACCAATTCATGTACACTTCTAAGAGGAATTCTGTGAATAATGGGACGTCTCAGAGGAAGGGAGTTCTTGAAATTGATGCTCTGAATGCCATATTGGCTCAGAAAAAAATGTTGACTCAGCAAGTCAACATGATTTCTCAAAGTCGGAATGGATGGAAAAATGCATCCAACAGTACTAAAGAGGCATCTTCTGAAGAAGAAGCTTATGATCCTGAGAACCTACAATAGCAGAGGTAAATTACATGGGTGAACCTTATGGAAACACCTATAATTCTTCATGAAGAAATCATCCATATTTCTCATGGAAGGATCAACAAAAGCCTCAACAAGGCTTTAATAATGGTGGAAGAAATAGGCTTAGCAATAGCAAGCCTTTTCCATCATCTTCTCAGCAACAGACAGAGAATTCTGAGCAGAGCACCTCTAACTTAGCAAACATAGTCTCTAATCTGTCTAAGGCCACTTTAAGTTTCAAGAGTGAAACAAGGTCCTCCATTAGAAATTTGGAGGCACAAGTGGGCCAGCTGAGTAAGAAAGTCACTGAAACTCCTCCTAGTACTCTCCCAAGCAATACTGAAGAGAATCCAAAAAGAGAGTGCAAGGCCATTGATTTAATCAAAATGGCCGACCCTAGAGAGGAAGGGGAAGACGTGAATCCCAATGAGGAAGACATTATGGGATGTCTCCCAGACAAGAAGCAGTTCCTTATTAAGGACCTAAAGGAATCTGAGGCTCATATAGAGACCATAGAGATCCCGTTAAACCTCCTTCTGCCATTTATGAGCTCTAAAAACTATTCTTCCTCTGAAGAGGATGAAGATGTAACTGGAGAGCAAGTTGCTCAATATCTAGGAGCCATCATGAAGCTGAATGCCAAGTTGTTTGGTAATGAGACTTGGGAAGGTGAACCTCCCTTGCTCATTAGTGAACAAGATACATGGGTTCAGCAAACGTTACCTCAAAAGAAACAAGATCCTAGTAAATTCTTAATACCCTGTACCATAGGCACCATGACCTTTGAGAAGGCTCTGTGTGACCTAGGGTCAGGCATAAATCTTATGCCACTCTCTGTAATAGAGAAGCTGGGGATCATTGAGGTACAGCCTGCCACATTCTCATTAGAGATGGCAGACGGATCACAAAGCCAAGCTTATGGATTAGTAGATGACGTGTTAGTGAAGGTTAAAGGCCTCTACATCCCTGCTGATTTTATAATCTTAGAGACTAGGAAGGAGGAGGATGAATGCATCATCCTTAGAAGACCATTTCTAGCCACAGCAGGAGCTGTGATAGATGTTGACAGATGAGAGCTAGTCCTTCAATTAAATAGGGACAACCTTGTGTTTAAAGCTCAAGGATATTCCTCTACAACCAAGGAGAGGAAGCATGAAAAGCTTCTCTCATTATAGAGTCAAACAGAGCCCCCACAATCAAACTCTAAGTTTGGTGTTGGGAGGCCACACCCAAACTCTAAGTTTGGTGTACCAAACTCTAAGTTTGGTGTTGAGAAACCCCCACATTCAAACTCTAAGTTTGGTGTTGGGAGTCCACATCATTGACCTGATCACCTGTGAGGCTCCATGAGAGCCCACTATTAAGCTAGTGACATTAAAGAAGCGCTTATTGGGAGGCAACCCAATTTTTATTTATCTAATTCTATTTTTATTTTTATTGTTCTTTTATGTTTTATTAGGTTCATGATCATGTGGAGTCACAAAACAAATACTAAAATTAAAAAAAAAGAATCAAAATAGCAGAAGAAACAGCACACCCTGGAGGAAGGGCTTACTGGCGTTTAAACGCCAGTAAGGAGCATCTGGCTGGCGTTCAACGCCAGAACAGAGCATGGATCTGGCGTTGAACGCCAGAAACATGCAGCAATCTGGCGTTTAAACCCCAGGATTGCATCCTGAGGAAAGCTGGCGTTAAACACCAGAAGCAAGCATGAAACTGGCGTTCAACGCCAGAAACATGCTGCAGACTGGCGTTGAACACCAGAAACAAGCTACATTTGGGCCTCTAACACCAGAACCAAGCATCAGTCTGGTGTTAAACACCAGGATTGCATATAGAGGGCATTTTACACGCCTAAAAGGTGCAGGGATGAGAAATCCTTGACGCCTCAAGATTTGTGGACCCCACAGGATCACCTCAGGATCTGTGGACCCCACAGGATCCCCACCTACCCTACTTTTCTCTTCTCCACACAATCACCTCAATCTCTCTTTCCCATTACCCCTTCACCAATCACATCCATCAACTCTTCAAAATCTCTTTCCCACCCAAACCCACCCTTGGCCGAAACACACACCTCTCTCATTCTCCTCCATATTTTCTTCTTCTTCTTCTATTCTTTCTTCTTTTGCTCGAGGATGAGCAACATTCTAAGTTTGGTGTAGTTAAAGCATAGATTTTTTGTTTTTCCATAACCATTTATGGCACCTAAGGCCGGAGAAACCTCTAGAAAAAGGAAAGGAAAGACAAAAGCTTCCACCTCCGAGTCATGGAAGATGGAGAGATTCATCTCAAGGGTTCATAGCTCAGTAATAGAGTATTTGACTGCACAACAAGAGAGCCCACTCATGGACCTCAATAAGAGCATGAGGAATTCTCTCATCAAGAAATTCCTAAGATGCCTCAACGGATATATTTTCCTCCACACAATTATTCGGAGCAACTAAGGATAGGAGCACCAAAATCACTAGGGATCAAGCAACAGAGGCAAGGAAGAGACATAGAGGAGCTCAAGAGCACCTTTGGTCTTCAAGAGGAAGATGCCACCCACACTAAGGTGGACTCATTCCTTAATCTCCTTGTCTATTTATTTGCTATTTTCGGTTTTATGCTTCATGTTTGTCTATGTTTGTGTCTTTATTACATGATTATTAGTAATAACTATTCTTAAGGCTACAAATCCTTCACCTTTCTTAAATGAACAAGAAGTACATGAGTTTCAAATTCATCCTTGAATTTAGTTTAATTATATTGATGTGGTGACAATTCTTTTTGTTTTCTGAATGAATGCTTGAACAGTGCATATTTTTGATCTTGTTGTTTATGAATGTTAAAATTGTTGGCTCTTGAAAGAATGATGAACAAGAGAAATGTTATTGTTGATCTGAAAAATCATAAAATTGATTCTTGAAGCAAGAAAAAGTAGTGAAGAACAAAGCTTGCGAAAAAAAAGTGGCAAATATATATATATATATATATATATATATATAAAAGAAAAAAAATCAAGCAGAAAAAGCCAATAGCCCTTAAAACCAAAAGGCAAGGGTAAAAAGGATCCAAGGCTTTGAGCATCAATGGATAGGAGGGCCCAAGGAAATAAATCCAGGCCTAAGCGGCTAAATCAAGTTGTCCCTAACCATGTGCTTGTAGCATGCAGGTCCAAGTGAAAAGCTTGAGACTAAGTGGTTAAAGTCGTGATCCAAAGCAAAAAGAGTGTGCTTAAGAGCTCTGGACACCTCTAACTGTGGACTTTAGCAAAGCTGAGTCACAATCTGAAAAGGTTCACCCAGTCATGTGTCTGTGGCATTTATGTATCCGGTGGTAATACTAGAAAACAAAGTGCTTAGGGCCACGGCCAAGACTCATAAAAATAGCTGTGTTCAAGAATTAACATACTTAACTAGGAGAATCAATGACACTATCTGAAATTCTAAGTTCCTATAGATGCCAATCATTCTAAACTTCAAAGGAAAAAGTGAGATGCTAAAACTGTTCAAAAGCAAAAAGCTACAAGTCCCGCTCATCTAATTAGAACTAATATTCATTGATATTTTAGAATTTATAGTATATTCTCTTCTTTTTATCCTATTTGATTTTCAGCTGCTTGGGGACAAGCAACAATTTAAGTTTGGTGTTGTAATGAGCGGATAATTTATACGCTTTTTGGCATTATTTTTAAGTAGTTTTTAGTAGGATCTAGCTATTTTTAGGGATATTTTCATTAGTTTTTATGCTAAATTCACATTTCTGGACTTTACTATAAGTTTGTGTGTTTTTCTGTGATTTCAGGTATTTTCTAGTAGAAATTGAGGGACCTGAGCGAAAACTTATTCAGGCTGACAAAGGACTGCTGATGCTATTGGAATTCTGACCTCCCTGCACTCTAAATGGATTTTCTGGAGCTACAGAACTTCGAATGACGCGCTCTTAACGGCGTTGGAAAGCAAACTTCCAGAGATTTCCAGCAATATATAATATTCCATACTTTATTCGAGATTAGACGATGCAAACTGGCGTTCAATGCCAGTTCCATGCTGCATTCTGGAGTAAAACGCCAGAAACACGTCACAAACCAGAGTTAAACGCCAAAAACACGTTACAACTTGGCGCTTAACTCCAAGAGAAGCCTCTACACGTGTAAAGCTCAAGCTTAGCCCAAGCACATACCAAGTGGGCCCCGGAAGTGGATTTCTGCATCAATCACTTATCTCTGTAACCCTAGTAGCTAGTTTTAGTATAAATAGAACTTTTACTATTGTACGAGTCGTCTTTTGACCACATCTTTGGTCTCAGTTTTATTCTATTGTTCATCTTAGGAGACTATTGATCACGTTTTGGGGGCTGGCCATTCGGCCATGTCTGGACCACTATCACTTATGTATTTTCAACCGTGGAGTTTCTACACACCATAGATTAAGGGTGTGGAGCTCTTCTGTACCTCGAGTTTTAATGCAAAGTACTACTATTTTCTATTCAATTCAGCTTATTTTTATTCTAAGATATTCGTTGCACTTCAACCTGATGAATATTATGATTCGTGACACTCATCATCATCCATCCTTATGAACGCGTGACTGACAACCACTTCCGTTCTACCTTAGAACGAACGAATATCTCTTGGATTCCTTAACCAGAATCTTCGTGGTATAAGCTAGAATTGTTGGCGGTATTCATGAGAATCCAGAAAGTCTAAACCTTGTCTGTGGTATTCCGAGTAGGATTCACGGGTTGAATGACTGTGACGAGCTTCAAACTCGCGATTGTTGGGCGTGATGACAAACGCAAAAGAATCAATGGATTCTATTCCGACATGATCGAGAACCGACAGATGATTAGCCGTGCTGTGACAGAGCATTTGGACCATTTTCACTGAGAGGATGGGATGTAGCCATTGACAACGGTGATGCCCTACATACAGCTTGCCATAGAAAGGAATTTGAAGAATTGGATGAAAGTAGTAGGAAAGCAGAGATTCAACAGGAACAAGCATCTCGATGCACTTATCTGAAATTTCCACTATTAAATTACATAAGTTTTTCTATCTTTATTTTCTGTTTATTTATTATTATTTTCGAAAACCATTATAATCATTTGAATCTGCCTAACTGAGATTTACAAGATGACCATAGCTTGCTTCATACCAACAATCTTCGTGGGATCGACCCTTACTCACGTAAGGTTTATTACTTGGACGACCAGTGCACTTGTTGGTTAGTTGCGCGAAGTTGTGAAGTTATGTTTGGACCATGGTATCATGCACCAAGTTTTTGGCGCCATTACCAGGGAGAGAACGAACAACAATTTCACATCTAAATCACAATTTTGCCTATCATCTTTTCAGACAGATTCTCCAGATTTACAACATATGAAGCACATAAATATTGGTTCACTAAAACTTGAGAGTGGAATTCATATGCAGCGCATGATAGGAAACGAGCAAGATCAAAATGAGAATGATTTTTACCAAACTTATTTTTAAAGTCCAGTGAGTCCAAGTTTGGTAGTTCACAAGTGTTGTGAAGAATGTAACTCTTTGAATGTTGAGAGGGTGCAGTTCGGCCAAAAGGATGGGGTGTTGAGCGCCGTGGAAGTGAAGGTGGAGGAAAGGACTGAGACGCTTCTTCTTCCTCAGGCATTGGCCCCTTTTCTTTTCCATCTTTCTTGCGTGAGGATGTTCTTGGATGAATCACTTTTTTTCTCATTGAACCGGTTGAGTAAGATGATGGTGATGAGGATGAAATAGAGTGTATATGGATATGGGTGTGTGTTTGAGGAGCGAGGAGGATGGAGTTTTTTTGACAGAGGGAGTTTGGTTGCTTCTTCTAGTGGCCAACTTCTTTCTCATGATTAGAAGGATGAAGTAGAGAGTGAGAAGATGAAGAGATGACCGAAGAGGTTGGAGAGTGGGGAGAGGTTACAACCGCATTAAATGCTGAGTGGAGAGAGGGTTATTTAAAATAATGAGCATTTAATGGAACGGTTATCAATCAAGGAATTTAAAATTAAAATAAGTAATTGAAAGATCTTTTCCTTGAAACGTGGGAGAGAATAAGGGAAAAGATTTTGATTTGACATGAACTCCCCCTATAAAGATATGATGTGATAACCTCCCAAAAAAAGTTTATTAAAAATATTTAAATAAAAAATAGGCCAGAATCATGGACTGGGTCCAGAAGAGTTTGGTTGTGCTTAATTTCATCAACACCAAGGTTCAGTCCCCCCTGCTTCATGGCTTGTTCATCATATACTCAGAATTGTCTCCTTCCTGCCTACGAGACAAAAACGAACAGAATTAGTAAATTCAAAATTTTTCAACACAACTCAAATCCAATATTCTCAAACTGTTCCTTAACGAACAGAATCTGTCTTCACACAGAGGTTTAGTGACTATATCAGCTAATTGCTCTTCGGATTTCACAAATTGAATATCAATAGTACCTTTTTGCACATGTTCTCTAATAAAATGATATCTAACTTCAATGTGCTTAGTTTTAGAGTGCAAAACAGGATTTTTAGAAATGTTTATAGCACTCATATTGTCACAAAATAAAGGTATACTATTGATTTTCAATTTATAATCCTCTAATTGAGTTTTTCACCAAATTAGTTGAGAGCAACAAGCAGTGGCAGATATGTATTCAGCTTCAGCCGTGGATAGTGCAACAATGACTTGTTTCTTTCTTGACCACATGTTGAGTGAGCTTCTAAGAAAGCAACACATTCCGGAAGTACTTCTTCTATCCACCCGGTCACCCACATAATCTGCATCACAAAACCCTATTGCACAAAACTCATTAGACTTAGGATACCACAAGCCAAAATCACAAGTTTCCTTAATGTATCTAATGATTCTCTTAACAGATGAAAGATGGGATTCTTTTGGGTGAGATTGAAATCTTGAACATACACCCATACTTTGAACAATATCCGGTCTAGAGGATGTAAAATAAACAAGTGAGCCTATCATTCATCTATACCGTGTTTCATCCACATCTTTGCCATTTTCATCCTTATCAAATTTAGTAGTTGGATGCATAGGTGTTCCCATTGGTTTGGAAGATTCAAGGCCGAATTTCTTGATTAATTCTTTTGCATATTTATCTTGGTGAATAAAAATACCACTAGGAGTTTGTTTGATTTGAAGACCAAGAAAAAAAGTTAATTCACCCATCAAACTCATTTCAAACTCACTAGTCATAAGTTTTTCAAACTCTTCACACAAGGTTTCATTGGCTGAACCAAACATTATATCATCCACATAAACTTGAACAAGTAAAATATTATCATTAGATTCTTTGATAAATAAAGTAGTATCGGTGGTACCCCTTTGAAAATGATTTTCCAACAAGAAGACACTAAGCCTTTCATACCAAGCTCTTGGAGCTTGTCTAAGGCCATAAAGAGCCTTTGAAAGTTTAAAAATGTGATTTGGAAATTCTTTACTTTCAAAACTGGGGGGTTGAGCCAAAAATACTTCTCTATCTATAAAGCCATTAAGAAAAACACATTTAACATCCATTTGGAATATCTTAAAACCCTTATGGGCAGCATAGGCAAGAAGCAACCTAATTGCTTCCATTCTAGCTACCGGGGCAAATGACTCATCAAAATCAATTCCTTCCTCTTGGTCGTAACCTTGGGCCATTAATCTAGCCTTGTTATGAACAACACTACCATCCTCACCTAATTTATTTTTAAAGATTCACTTTGTACCGGTTACCTTCTTACCATTTGGATTTGGTACAAGTGTCCAAACCTCATTCTTTTCAAATTGAGCTAGCTCTTTTTCCATGGCTTTAACCCATGAGGGGTCTTCAAGAGCTTGCTTTACATTGAGAGGCTCCAATTGGGACAAGAAAGTAACATTGCTTTGATCGACTTGCTTTTTGCTTGAGGATCTTGTAGTTATGCCTTGAGAAGGGTCACCAATGATGACATCATAAGGGTAGGCCTTCAAAAACTTCCATTCTCTTGGCCTTTGAGGTAAGGTTCTGCCTTGATGAGCTTCAGTAGACTGTTATGTTTTGGATTCTCTGACTTCTTCAGGAGACAAAACTGAAATGTCTCCTCCATCCTGATGAGACATTTCTGGACAGACATTTTCTTGACTTGGTTGATGGTTCATATCAGCTTCATTTCCTGCATCATCATCTAAAGAGGTACTAAGAATTGAATTAGTATCACAAAAAGACACATGTATGGATTCCTCTATGGTTCTATGTTCCTTGAGGTAAATCCTAAATGCTTTGCTAGTGGTGGAGTATCCAACAAACATTCCTTCATAGGATTTTGGATCAAATTTTCCAAGATTTTTTTTATTGTTAAGTACAAAAAATTTGCATCCAGATATGTGAAAATACTTAAGATTAGGTGGGGTTCCTTTCCAAAGGTCATATGGAGTTTTCTTTAAACCTTTTCGAATGATGGTTCTATTCAAAATATAACAAGCTGTATTTACAGCTTCAACCCATAAAAATTTTGGTACATCATTTTCACAAAGCATTGCCTTAGTCATTTCTTGAAGGCTTCTATTCCTTCTTTCAACTACCTCATTTTGTTGAGGATTTCTAGGACATGAGAAGTTATGTGCAATACCAAAATCATCACAAAATTTTTCAAAATCTTGATTTTCAAATTATTTTCCATGATCACTTATCAAGTGGGCTATTTTCAAATCCTTTTCATTTTGAATCCTTTTACAAAGAGTGAAAAAAGCATGTAAAGCATCATTCTTATGAGCTAGGAAGAGAACCCAACCGAATCTAGAATAGTCATCTACCACCACCAAACCGTAATATTTACCTCCTAAACTTTGAGTTCTTATTGGACAAAAAAGATCAATATGTAACATTTCTAATGGCCTCTTAGTGGAAATTCTATCTTTTGGTTTAAAAGAGGATTTTACTTGTTTGCCTAGTTGACAAGCATTACAAGTAATATCCTTATCAAATTTAATGTTAGGAATTCCTCTCACCAAATTTTTCTTAACAAGCTTAGAAATTTGGTGCATGCTTGCATGACCCAATTTCTTATACCAAAGCCATTTTTCAGATTCAAGTGATGTAAAACATGTTACTTTTTTATCCTTTAAGTCATCTAGAGTTAATCCATACACATTATTGCACCTTTTAGTCTCAAATAAAATGTCACCAATTTTTTCACAAATAGCTAAGCAATCCAATTTTCTAAAGATAACTTCATAACCAAGATCACATAATTGGCTAATTCTTAGTAGGTTGTGTTTCAAACAATCAACAAGTAAAACATCATTTATGAAAGAAGAGAAGCTCTTACCAACTTTACCTATGGCCACTATTTTACCCTTTCTGTTATCACCGAAAGTGACAAAGCCTCCATCATACTCATCAAGCTTGATGAAGAACGTTGCCTTTCCATTCATATGCCTAGAGCACCCACTATCCATATACCACATGTTGTCCTTTCTTTTGGATGCTAGGCAAACCTACAAAGCAAGCTCAAGTGACCTTAGGTATCCAAATCTTTTTGGATCCTTTGATGTCAAACCATCTCATTTTTCTCAAGCCATTATAATCACAAACAATTTTGTAAACCTTGTTTCTAATCATTCTTTCACTAAAGAAGCACTGAATAGGAAAATGACCATTCCGATTGCAAAATCTACAAAATCTTTAAGTCATTATTTTTCTAAAGCTTGTTGGGTTTTGTAACCTTATGTCATTAGAAGATGATGCCATGTAGGAAAAAGAAGATTTTTCAACAAATTTTGCAGTTTTATGAAAATCCAAACCAGCTTTATCATAAAGAGGTTTTTGACTGGCCAAAAGTTGATTTAAATTTTCAGATCTTTGTGCAAAGTTGGCTAAGTCTTCTTTAAGTCTTTTTTATCTCTTTATGCAGCCACTCATTTTCTTCAAAATAGTTCAGATTTTCAGTCATAGAATGATGATATTCACAGCTTTTAAGTTCAGCTTTTAACCGCTTGTTTTCCTCAACAAGATCAACAGTAGTTTCTGCTTCCCTTAATTTATCTTTGAGAAAACCATTTTCAGCGTTCAGTATTGAAATTTGAGACTCAAGATCTTGGTTTTCACTTAGGAAACATTTGATTTTTTCAGAAAGATGGTCAATCATGAGATGAAGGTCTTCAGTGTTAGGGTTATAAAATACTACCTGCTCTACGTGATCGGCCATGAGACATGTTTGAGACTTGGTTTCTGATTCTTCATCTTCATCAGAGTCATTTTCCAAGTCTTCCCAAGAAGGCATGAGACCTTTCTTCTTTCCCTTTTTTTGGCTTATCCTCCTTCTTCAGTTTAGGGCAATTGGATTTGAAGTGCCCAGCCTCTTTGCAGTTGTAGCAGATCACTTTGCTGAGATCCCTCTTTGGCTTCCTAGAGCTGCTTCCTTTGTTTCATTCCTTCAACTTCACCATTTTCCTGAATTTCTTAGAAAACTAAACAAAATCATTTTCAAAAGAGTTATCACTGGATTCATCATCCAGAGGTTCAGAAACAAATTTGAGAGCAATTCCTTTCTTTTTTGTATCTTTTTTCAAATAAGTATTTTCAAAAGCAAGCAAATTTTCTCTCAAATAATCATATTTCATATTATCAATGTTGCTACTTTCAGCTATCACTATTGCTTTTGTTTCGCACTCTTTTGTGAGACATCTCAAAATTCTCCTCACAAGCACAGATTCAGGATATGTGATTCCCATAGCATCCAAGCCAGTGATGATGACGTTGAATCTTTCGAACAACTTATCTATCGTTTCTCCTTCCTTCATTAAGAACATTTCATACTCTCTATTCAGCATGTCTATTCTGGTTTTCTTCACTAGGGTTGTGCCTTCATGAGTTATTTGAAGTTTGTCCCAGATTTCCTTTGCTGTTGTGCATCTTGATACCCGTCGGTATTCCTTGAAGCTGACCACATAGTTGAGCAAGTTGACAGCTTTGGCATTGAGCTCTACTTTCTTTCTGTCTTCCTCAGTCCAATCGGCTTCACGTTTGAGAGTAACCTCACCATTAGCTCCTGTAGTGGTTGGAAATTGTGGACCTTCAAGAATTATCTTCCAAAGTCTGTAGTACACAGATTGAACAAAAATCTTCATTCTTTTTTTTCAGTAACTGTAGTTCTTTCCATTGAAGAATGGGGATCTATTGCTTAACTGCCCTTCTATCAGAGTATAGCAACCAGATTTGAGCCACTGTTAGCCGCCATCAGGATCTTTTCTCCAAGCTGCAAAGCATGATCACTTTGAGACCAAGCTTTGATACCAATTGATGGTAATCAGTGGCTAAGAGGGGGGTTGAATCTTAGCCCATACTTTCTGCCCTTTAAAATAGCTTCAGGAGATTTTTCTGCTTTTTGTCTCATAACCAGTCATGAGACATTTTCTTTTTTCTCGTAACCAGTCAGAAGATGTTTTTCAATTTTGTCTCCTATGTAACAGAAATAGAAATGGAGTAGAAGAGAAAGAGAGAATCTCACCAAGAAGTATCTTGGTTCAGCTGCTAAGTGCAATACAGCCTACGTCCAGTCTCCATCACAACAGTGACAGAATTTCACTATAATCAAACTGATTACAGACACCAATTCTTCCCTAGGAACTACCATTTTCTATCTGGGACAAGTCGAGAATCTATCCCTAAAACTGAGCTTGACTTGGTCACCTACCAAGCTTTTAACTGCTAAGTGCTAACCCAACTTGCAAGGGAATTCCCACAGAATCATGATACACAACATATAAATGTACAAAGGACCTCTAAGATATCTATGATTTTTTCCTTAATTTTGTATCCTCTGCCTTTTACCTCTCACTGGCTTTTTCTTACAAACCTCACTCTGTTTGCCTTTTTCACCATGAGACTCAGACAGACAAAACTAAAGAAAAGAATACATAATGTAACTCATTGAAGGAGAAGAACTTATGTTAGCTTGGGTAGCTATGAGAACTATGTGCTTACTCTTCTTATCTCAAGCCTTGGCCGTTCACCCTTATTATAGAAGAAGAAGCTTCCAAGGTTAAAACGGTTCAACCAAGCCACTTTCTTCTTCTTCTTCAATACACAAAGCTGGTTTGGACAGAGAGAAGAGAGGGGGAAAACCGAAAGCAAATCAACATGCATGTACCTTTCCCTCATCACTTCTTATCAAGCTTCATCAATCTGAGCCTTCCATCTTGACTTTGTCCCCATGAAAGAATTCTGACCCTTGATGAACCCTTGATCCTTGACAACTCCATCTATTCTATTTTTGCTTCTTCCTCTACGTAGCTACAGTAGCTACCTTCTGTGATGGATGAACAAAAGTAGAAATGAGCTTCACCTCAGAGATCTTCTTCTCTGACTGAATTGGATTTCTTCTACTTTAGGCTTGGAGATCTTGAAGCTTCTTCTCCACATCTTGTCTTTAGTGAAAAAGATCTCAGTCACGCCATACTATAGATCTTTTTTTACAAGGACCATCAACGCCTTAGCCGCTTGCTTCTTCCTAGCATTTCTGTGATTTTTACTGATAACTTCTTCCATCTTCATCTCTAATGGAAGTGACAATCTAAAAACAAGAGAGAGAAGAGAAAAGGAAACTTTGAAAGCTATGAATGCAATTAAACAAAATTAAATCCCACTTCTATTTTCCTATGCATAGTAATGTGTGAGGCAATAAAAGCAATCAAATCAATTTAAATTTTCTCTTTCCTGTTATTAACAATGCATGCATTTAAACCAAGTTAATTAAACTTTGAATTCCATTCCAATGGAAAAGAGTAGGTAACCGAACTACTCTCCTTTCCTTTTCCTTTCTTTACAAAAATGGACCTTGATGATGTTGGTCTTTCAACACAAAGATTTTGGGCTGCTCAATAATTTTCTGGCCCAACTAACAAGTACAAAAATAATTCAGCCATAAAACTGGGAATTATTTTGTACAAAAATTTGAGTATGCCCTCATCACTTGGACTGCTTAATTTTGGCCCAATTATCAAATCTGCACATTAACAAAATTATTAATCAACCAAATAATAACTTAATAATTTTGTAATTAATTATTTTTAACAATGTTTGATCATCACATTAATTTGAAATTTTCCAAACTCATCAACTTTTAAGGAGCTTTTACAACCAAGTTCAAATTTCATCCTCTTCAGGCTTTCTACGTCTACCTGAAAATTTTTGGAGTAGAACATATAGTGAGATTGAATCTTCTCAATTTATGTTTAGTTTTGCTAGAATTGTGTCAAGTTTGGAGATACAATTTCAAATATTAGTACTGTATTTAAATTTTTTCTTTTCAATTTTTTATAATAAAAATAATTTTATAATATATTGTGATTTTTTAAGAAAATATTGGTCTTCTGGTGCATCAATGTGATGCCATTGATGGAAATAAAGATCAATATAATTTCTCAGTATGGCTATTCTTCTATACCTTACCGCATTACATGAATAGCGGATGATGAAGCTTATTTAATAAAAGGATGATTTGTATTTGCACGAATTCTAAATGTTCGAGATTATGACATTGTTTCAGTTAGGTGTTATACGAGATTCACTCTAATTTATATTGTCTAAAGACTAGAATAGCTTAACTATTATTTAAATAATTTAGTTCTAATATTAGTATTTGATTAAATTAGTTTTAAAAAAATTAAATTATTGTCCTAATTTATATATTATCGGATTTCTTATAACTTATAATATTTATATAAAAAATTTCTATTAATTAATTTATAACTGATTTTTAAACATCGGGTTAAGATTGATCTAAACCAACTCAGTACGTATACGACTCACCATGCCAACTATGAAACAACTTATTAGAAACACAAGACAGCCATAGATATGTTTTTTTAAATTTTATTATATGAAATTTTTTTATTTTTAAATTTATTTTTATTCTTATATGCTCTCACTATAACAAAAAAATAGTTAAATTAAAAAATTTGCTAATAATAAATAATATATTTGATATGATAATTATTTTAATTAATTATGTAAAATTATTGTAAATAAATAATAAAATAATTAATAATTGGATTAAAATTTTATTAACAATAGTATTTATTGAAAATTTTAGATGTCCAATAATATATTTAGTTAGGTTAAAATTTTATTAATGTGTAATAAATAGGATCATTGGATTAAAATTTTATTAACATATATATTAATATACAATTAATTACATGTATAATCTTATGATAACCTATAATGAATAATATATTAAGATAAAATTTAGTTTCTAATAATATATATTTATATATATAATTATAAAAAATATGTTAATGACCAAAATTTATGACTATAATTAATATATATCAAATTAATTTAGTATTAATTAAAATATTATTTTTCTATCTTAATTCAGATCAATTCTATCATTATTACTATTAAATAAATACGCAATTATAAGTAACATTATTTTACATAATCATAATACTATCCATAACTTATAAAAAAAATAACACTATCCATAATTTTATTATTTTTATTATACCAATTTTTTCATATAAATTTATCTCTTTAATAATGTGATTTATGAAGATTATCTTGATTAACGAAGACTACCATGATTTGTAAATATTACACATACATTAATATTAACAATAAGGAATAAAAAAATTCTATAATGATTGTAGGCTAAAAAATAATTATATATTTATATAATTATAATAAAAAATAAATATATCATGAAAATAAAAAAATTATTAATTAAAAAAAATAATTATAATAAAACATTAATATATACAATTTAAATATATTTATCTACCATTAATATGATACGTATACATAAATAATAAAATATTTAAAATACTTTAAATAAAATAAATATATTCTAAAAATAAAAAAACTATTAATTACACAATTAATATATATGTATATATAAATAAGAAAACTAGCATGATTTATGAAGATTATTGCACGTATGTGATATTAATAAAATAAAAGAATCATTGAATGATTGTGGTCTCAAATAAAAATAATCATAATAAAAAAATAATTAGCTTATGTGACTTAAATATATTTACGTACAATTAATATATAAGTATAGATAAATAAAAAATATTTAAAATTATTTAAACAAAATAAGCATATTCTGATAATAAAAAAATTATTAATTAAATAATTAATATATACGTATATAAATAAAAAAATTATTAACTAGAAAGAAATGTTTATTTTTAATTTTAGGAATCAAATACCCATAATAATAATAATAATAATAATAATAATAATAATAATAATAATAATAATAATAATAATAATAATAATAATAATTTGTTCTGAAATAGATAATTAAATTAATTGAATATTATTTTTTTAATTTAGAATAGATTACTCTTACAATATATATTCTCTTAATGATTGTAAATTTTTATTTCTGGGATTTATATTTTTTTGACAATTGTCATGGCTTTTAGATTATGTTCTAATCTTGAGTTTAATATAATGTTAAATATAATTTTTTTAATTAGATTTTTACTTGCATTCCTGTATCCTTTTATTTTATCTTAATTTCTTTGCAGCTATAATTTTATTAAGAATTTCAAGACAATATCGAGGTATAAAATTTAAAAATTTAAAGTTAGAATAATTTGATTATGAAATGTCAAACAATTTAAAATGTGTATACAAAAAGCTCTCATCGAAATGATTCTACTTGATGAAGAGAGGTAATATGAAATTGTATATCATATTTAAATTAATTTACTATTTTTTATCGTGATATTATTTTACAACGATTTTCATATACAATGCACAATAAAAAAATTCAGAAGTATTTCTATTTAGAAAAAGAATATTTAGAGGAAGTGTTTATGTTATGATCAATTTTAACGTAGATCAAAATAATATTAAGTTCAAGTCAACCAGGCATGAATATAGAATTTACTTCAGGAAAGATACCATTTTGTATTCAGTTAAAGACTCTTCATTCCCAGTAAATTCGTTTAGCTTTAAACCGTACGAAAAAATACTCAAAAGAAAAAGAAAAGACTCGCACTTAATAGGTAAGAGTTCTATAATTCATACTAAAATTGTTGGCATCAATTTATTTTGATAACTTTTTAAGGTAAGGTAATAATACTTTGCATTTTTAAAATTCTAAATGTAATAGGCCTTCTAAAAGAAAATTTAGTGATTTCTAATAAGTTTAAAAGTCTTTTTTTTTTGTTATTTAGAGGTATCTAATAAGTTTAAAAGTCTTATTTTTTTGTGCTAGAACTCGATGAGATGCGATAAGTTAAGAAAATTGTGATAGCTTTATTAATTTTATTTTTAAAATTTTTAGAAGTTATTATGTTTCTAACTATTTTCTTTTTATATAGTATAGAGATAGACCTAAATTGAGATACAGGTCGCGAAAAAATTTTGCAAAATAATTCATTGATCGAGTACAAGCAAAATTACCCAAATAAAAAGTATATCATTATATTGCAATTTGAAAAACTTAAGAATTTTTATCATAAGTATCTATTTCTTTTCTATAGTATTTTTAGTCATACATACATAATTATAAATTTTAAATAATATATTATTTTATAAATTTTTTTAAATAATAGGAGTTTTAAATGCCCATTATAGAACCACACTTTTTATTAATGTAGCTTTTTGAGAAGTATAGAAATTTAGAAAAAGAAATTTGATTGATTATTTATTTTTCGAGATTTGATTTTGTTTAGAAAAATTGTTGGCCGCAACTTTCAAATGATATTTTGCATAGAAATCAAAGACATTTGAACTTAAATGGTATAATTTTACTATATTATTTGTGTATTTTATAACTTCAAATAATATTTTATAACTAGATATAGTTTGTTAACTTAGCTTTTTTTAAATTGTAATAGATTTAATATTGTCTGATGAGATTATCAAGAATTTTGCATTGTCAGACATAAAAAATACATTCTTATGAAAGGAATTTGTAAGAATATTCTTCAATACCAATCTCTTCAGGTAGTAACTACTCATTGTAGGATGAGAGACTAATAATAGATGAATTCAAGTATGACAGACATCAATTAGAGACCTTAAAATCATTGATATTGTGCACAGTGACAATGGAATAGAAAAAAGCTTATGATAGAGTAATGAGAGCTATGAACTAATCTGATGGAGAAAATTTGTTTTTCCTTTATGGCCATGGTGGTTGCGACAAAAACGTTCCTTTACAACTTGATGTCAGCAAAAATTAAGTCTGAAGGTAAAATAGTGTCGCTTCTAGTGGAATAGCCTCGCTTCTCCTACTAAATGGTAGGACTGCACATTCTATATTCAAAATACTTCTACCTATAGATGAATATTTTATGTGCAATATTCGACAAGGCTCACTCCTTGTCAAATTATTGATAAGAACAGATTTAATAATCTGGAACAAGACATCTATGCTTAGCAGGTATTGTTATGAGGTACTAGATAGATGTTTGAGGGATATTATGAGGCATGCAACAATTGCTAATGGTGAGCGTCCGTTTAAGGAAAGACGGTTGTACCTGATGAAGAATTTAGACAAATATTGTCTGTAATTACAAGAGGATCTCAACAGGATATAATGAATACAACCATAACTTCTTTGTACCTTTGAGAGTTTGTTAAAGTTCTACGACTATCAAGGAACATGAGGCTAACTTCGGGATGCGAAAATGAAAACTAACAAGAAATCAATAAATTTAGTGATTAGATGTTAAAAGTTAGTGATGGCCTAATAAAAAATAACCTAGATGGAGAGTCAGAATTGAAATTCCTATAGATATGATCTTTCCAGATTTTAAACAGACATTTGATGAGTTAATCGACTTTGTCTTTATAGGTTTGGTGTATAACTATCTGTCAAGTAATTACTTTAATGATCTAACAATATTAGCACCGACCTTAGACATTATTGACAAATAAATAATTAACTACTATCAATTATTCCTGGTGATGAAAAAATGTATCTAAGTTCAGACAATCTTTGTGTTGAGGAAGGTAATATGAAAAGTCACTTAAAATTTTTTGGTATAAAAATATTGAATGCTCTTAATTGCTCTAGTCTTCCACCTCATAAGCTCACACTTAAGATTGATGCTCTGATAATGCTACTTAAGAACATAGACCAATCAAATGACCTATGCAATGGTATATGACTACAGATTAGGAGACTTGAAAATCACTTTATTGAATGTGAAATACTAACAAGAACCAAAATAGGAGGAATCACATTAATCTCAAAAATGAATATGGTTCCAAATAATATCAGCATTCTATCAAGTTTTAGAAAAGACAATTTTTATTGATAGTGTCTTTTGGGATGACAATTAACAAAGCTCAAGGACAGACATTGAAAATCGTGGGTTCATACTTACCAAGACTGGTTTTTATACACGGACAGTTATATGTGACACTTTAAAGAGTTAAGAGCAAGTAAGGGATAAAGGTTTTAATTCATAATCATGAGGGGGTCTCTGACAATTGCACGATTAATGTTATATATAAAGAAGTCTTTGATCATTATCAGGTAATGACATAATGTTTAATCAATTGGTATCTCTTTATTGTTAATTGTATTTTTTCATATTTTTTTTGAAATTGGATAAAAAAATTTATATAAATAATATTTAAATTTTATTTAATACATGAATAGAGATACAACTTATAGATGTGCAACGATCAATGTTAGAGACAAAATGTGTATACATATTTTCTCATAAAAATTAAGGCATTAATGTATTGTATATTATGCCTTTTCCTTTAATTAGTCTAATTTTTTGTGAATTTCTTTGTTATATACTATTGTTTAGTATTTATATGAATAAAAAAATAAATTAGACTTAATTTAAAATTAAATATATTAAAAATATTTTTTTTGTTAAAAATATGTTAGATATAAATAAAATATTAAATCTTTTTTTTATATCGTATAGATACATTTATTAGTTTTACCATAAATAAAATGTTATAATTTTTTTTTAAAATTTTCACAATTTTTTTACAAATAAGTAAAAATTTTATAGTAAAAATAAGAGTAAACTTATATATTTATTAATATATGAAGTGATATTAAATTTTAATAAGTATAAATAAATTTAAAAATTTTTTAAATACTTTAAAAAATACTTCTAATTTTAAACACTGTAACTACAAATATATAATATTTTTGTTACCAAAAATTTTACAAAACTAAATTCCAGGTATCCAACCTCTTCGATCTGGTTGGAGTTAACAACCAACCCACAATGTACAATGTCAGGTTAAAATACCGATCTAATCCTACTTGCTCAATGTACTATGTACATACACATATATATTTGAACTCAAGTTTCTGTTCTTTTTGCACAAAATACTATTACCAAATTAATTAATAATTCAATTTGCTAAACAATATAAATTAACATGGGTGCTTGGTGGACCTCTGAAGAATCGGTTTCTGAGGATTTTTTCTGTTTCAAACCAGTGTGGATCCGTTATAAGGAACTGTGGATTTTGGGATAGGTTTGAGTAGATTTGGAACTTCCAATGGAGGCGAGAGTTCTTCCAATGGGAGTTAGAACTCCTGAGTGCGTTGCATGAAGTTTTGAGACCTGTGAAATTAGTTCATAACATAGAAGACAGAGTGGTGTAGAAATATGATAGGCGAGGTATTTTTACAACTAACTCATTTGTGCAGGTGATGCAGGAGGAACTGATCCCAGAGGAGGTGACTAGCTACAGCTTTACCAGGACTGTCTGGAAGGGGTTGGTCCCGCCTAGAGTGGAGCTGTTTGTCTGGTTTGTTCTAATAGGAAGAGTGAATACAAAGGACAGGTTGAGCTGGCTTGGAATCATCAGTCAGGAAGATGTTACTTGTGCTCTTTGTAACAACGAGGTGGAGGATGTACACCACTTGTTTTTAGGATGTGTATTTGTATGGCAGGTGTGGAGTGCTTGGATCTCAGCCTTTGGTCGTCGATGGTCTTACCCGGGATCGATGAAAGAACACTTTCTTAGTTGGACAGAAGAACCGAGGAGGATGGAAGAGCATAATCACCGATTGAGGTGCTTCTGTACGATCGTCTGGAACTTATGGTTGGAAAGAAATAGACGGATTTTTTAGCAAACAAACAAAGGAATTGAAGAAATCACCAACATGTCTTCGAATAGTACTAACGAGTGGAGCGGTGGGGATCCCTTTAGTTGTTGATGACTATGTCGGAGATGACATGGAGACGGATTTGTATTTTATGTTTCTTAGGTCTGTTTATGTTTAGTTGTGACACTCTGCTTGCTCCACTACTATTGTGTTGAGCTGTTTGCTTTCAAATATATATATATATATATATATATATATATATATATATATATATATATATATATATATATATATATTATCATTCACCTTTATTTTAATGGCTGCAACTAGTGGCTTTTTTTTAGTGGTGACGGCCACTAGTGTTTTTAACCACAACGATAATTTTAACCACCGGTAAGATAATTGATAACCTATGTGTATGCATTCTTTTGTTCATTCTTAAAATATAAAGTTTAAAAAACATTTCAAATATACCATAGAATATTAATAATTTTATGGTTTAAAACAATTAGAATACCTAACTCTATGGTATTCTTGAAATGTTTGCTAAGTTTAATAATAATAATAATAAGTTTCAAAGTTTTGTGCATCGTGTTACAATTTCTTTTAGAAATTTTTAATTCTAAAACCATCCATGTTAAATCATGAAAAAAAATACTTGAATACAGAAATGTACTTAAATTCATGATTATAATTAAAAAAGTTTAGTTCTTTAATTTTCGCCAACTATAAAGCCTTCTATATCTTTGATATGGCTGAATCGCAACTCTTCTGATAGGAAAGGATTATGGAAGGCGGCTTTAATATGTTAGAGACTAAAACCCTAAATTACTATTTATATTTGAGTATGGTATCCATTAAACCTTAAAACTCAAATAAAATAGTATCATTGATTTTATTTTTATTTAATTCTAAATCAAAAGTAATAATGACTTATTCAATTCAATATTTATGACAATAAATAAGATTACTGTAATATAAATCATTTAATGTGAAATAGTTTGATTTGTGATTATAATTGATATATGTATGTATAGCCCATAATTAGAAAAATTAAATAATTTTTTAACTATCTTCCACTTGGACTATATATCTGTATTTTTCTAACATAATCATATCTTATAATCCTTATGCGTGCATCGGAATGCTATTTTTCTCATTATTTTAACAATCTAGTTCGTCTCATATATCAGTTATGGAATTACTGTAGCTTTTATCATATTATTGCCGCAAAGAAATCACGATGATCACCATATTGATATACTCAACAACATAGATCAAATTTGGATTAAAAAATTCAGAAATTATATACGAAAATGATCTTATGCATGCCTATTTTCAACTGGTCTAACTTTAATAAACATTATGAGATCATGAGTCAAAGTGAAAACAAAATTAAATACCTTATTTATGCAAAAATATCTATATTCGTAAATTTGTCTAAATTATATGAGCATCCAAATGTACACTTCCACTGAAACAATATATCATAAAATATTATGACACCGATATAAATAGTATCCACATAAAAGACCTTGGGTGTTTGTTTTTTACTAACTAAATATGCATGCATTTGTGGAGTTTGTGTTAACTTACTCACAAGATACTTAAACACTCTAAACTCATTTGTTTAACAAAAATTTAAAATATTAGACTACTAATACATTGTCATAAAATAACTCAAGTGGTCTTTCAAATTTTGTTTTCATAATTTGTGACAAGTATTCGTAGTCACCAAAATTTATGCCTTCAAAAGGTGTTTTATATTCAATTACTTTAGTAGAAAGAGTATTAAGCAAGGTTCTGAAAACCGGTTCGGATCGGCCAGTCAAACCGGTTGAACCATAAACCGTGAAGAAATACGGTTCGAGTAAATAGCAAAACCAAAAATTGTAAAAATCGGAGTTGAACTGGTGAACTGACCAAGAACCGGTCGGTCGAACCGAACTGTGACCCGGCCGGTTTTTTGAGCGGGGAGCCAAACGTCGCCTCATCTACTGCACTTAGCTTTGTCCTAACTCCATCCTCTCGTGCCAGATGCCCTAACTCCATCCAAATTCCAGAACGCTCTGCCTCTCTCACTCAGTCCAGGGCAGGGCTTCTCTCAATCGAGCTCCTAGCTGTCCCTCACCTGCATTCAGCCACCGCCTCGTTCCGCCGCCGTCGTTCCTTCGAGTAGCCTCCATCTAGTTGCTCACTTTCCCTCCATCGCGTAGTAGCCATCAATATCAACCTTCCTTTCCATCGCGCATCCATCGCAACCTTCCTCCGTCGCGCAGCCACCCTACCACTGGCATTAGCTCTGTTCCTTCGCAACGTTCGAATCCCATCGCATAACCACGCTTCCTTGTCTTAGTCACTCGGTGTCTTTGTTTCCTTCTTGCATGCTCTGTTGAAGGCTTTTTCTAGCTTCTAGGTAAATTTTTTTATTAACTATGATTGAACCATTGTTTGATTCTGTGAAGCTCTATGAACTGTGAAGTCACTGAAGTGTGAACTGATTTACTGAAGCATTCTAGCCTCTTGCGTGCTCTGTTCAAGGCTTCTAGCTTCTAGGTAATTTTTTTAACTATAATTGAATAATTTGTTGTTACTGTGAAGTTCTTTGAATTATGAACCGTGAACTGTGAGCTATATCTATGATTTAGCTTTTTTATTTTTCTGTGAACTGTGAACTTTATTGGATGATTGTTGAATAATTATGAATAATTATTGTTAGTTAAGTTGTGAATTTTGTTGTTGTAACTTGTTACTAGGTTGAATTATTATCGAAAAATTTTGACTTATGAGATTATTGGGTTGGAGTGATTTGCTGTGGGTTCTTGTGATCCTGTGATTTTGTACTTGTTAATTCGGTAAATAGTTGTTGTCATTCTTGCACTTGAGATTATTGGGTTGCTTTGCTCTTCTCAAATTGTAAATTTTCTAAATTGTTGCTGTTATTGTGATTCTTGAAATTGAAAATGTCTTTGTTTTTTGTTATTGGGTTGTTGGATTTTCTATTTGGATTTTGTACTTGTTAGTTCATTAAATTGTTATGATTCTTAAAAGTTGAAATTGAGATTATTGGGTTGATTTATTTTTATCAAATTGTTAATTTGTTAATTTGCGAAATTATTGGTGTTATTGTGATTCTTGAGATTGAGATTGTCTTTGTTTTTTGTTATTGGGTTGCTGGATTTTCTATTTGGATTTTGTACTTGTGATTCTTCAACCCTAGGAATGAATTTTGTTTTTTGTAATAATAATTTTTGAAACATTGATTAATTGTTGGTTCTAAACCTTGTTGTTGATTGCTTGAAGCATGATTAATTTCTGAAGCATTGATTGATTAATTGATTAGAGTAGGATTCTGTTGTGTTGTTCCAAGATTAATAGGATTGTTTTGCATTGTGATACTTGCTGGTTGTTATTTGATCTCACTGCATTTCAGATTTGATCAACGAAATGTTTTCCAAACATTCAGTTTTTGGTTTGCATTTTCATATATTGACTTGGATTTATACCTTACTAAAAGTTATCCAACGGAATAAGTCAAGCTGATCTCATGAAAATCCCAAATGACTAATAAGATTGAATGACAAACTTGGAACAGTTGAATGTTGGCATTTTATATTTGGTTGGTTGTTTTTGTTATTTGATTTTTGAGTTTGTATTTGAATGAGATCATAACATTCTGGTTTATGTAGTACTTTTAATTTGGATGATATTTTAAAGTTTATATTAAAATATAATTATGTTTTAATGTGTTTATTTATATTTTGTTTATTATTTTATTATGAAATGATTTTTTCGGTTCAACTACGGTCGAACCAATTGAATCTATGAACCAGTGAACCAGTAGCTAGAGCGGTTCGATAACCGATTCAGTTTTCAAAACCTTGGTAATAAGTGTCTTTTTAACATCTTTTCAAAAAACTCTTTCGATGAACATATGAATATACATGCAATTGATCAAAATTTCCTTGACATCCAACAAAGTTAGATTCTGAATACCAAATGATGATTTTCTAACTTTAATTTCTGACTTCATATGTGTGAACATGTAATGTTTTGCCATAACAAAATTTGTTTATCTACTATATAGTGATCCATTCTTAACCGACTCAAATATTTGTCAAATATACTAACAAAGTACAAAATAACTATAAGTATACAAATTCGTTATCTATCAAATTATTGCTGAAGCATAATAAACTTTATGCAATTTTGAGCTTTATAACTTTCTTAAAGCATCTAATAAGATTATACATATCTCTTTTAGAGTTGAGTATATATCCTTGTTTATAATTCTATATATCATTGACATATAAGAATGGTGAAAATATACTTACTCCAACTGAAATGATATAAATCATCAATCATATTTATCTCAAAAAATCATATGACATAATAATTAATTTGATGAAATATAAGTTATTAATGATAGAAAGTCTCTCTTTTATTTTTTTAATGTCAAAATAAAAATCTATTTAAAAATAGACTAACAATGGCAGACATAATTTTAAAGCAAAATAATATATTCATACAAGTTACATATTATACGAATAAAAATTCATATAATGGCGTACTCATCATAAATATCCAGCACAACATTCATATTAGCCTTTGGACAGAAATATTACTTTATAAGTGGTATTTTTAATAAGTAATCAAACATTGATACTAAATCCTGCGGACGCGCTACACATTCATGTAACCATGTAACCAAGTTGGCTCAAGTCCAAATAGAGTCACGCGCATTAATGATGAGTGAAAACACGCGCTAAAAAATCCTTCGTTACCTCGTGCTCATTATGAAAAAACGTTACTTCTTCCTCAACACGGAACTGCTCCTTCTCTTCGAATCTCTCTCAAAATCACTCCAACTTCAGTCACGTTCTCTGTGAAAACCATTACTGGAGAAGAATCACGAGAAGATTTAGCAAGGAACAACCAGAAACGAATGAAAACAGCAACATAGATTTGCCTTCCTCCTTCTCCTCATTCTCCTCCTTCTTTTTCGCGTTCCTTCTTCTTCACGTGTTTTCTCTTTATCTTCATTCTTTTGTTGTTATTGCTGTTGTATTTTTTTGTCTTTTCCTCTTTTTCTCCCTGGTGAAGAAGCAGTAGAAGGTGAGGAGGAAGAGTTTTAAATTGTGCAGAACATAAATGAACCGAAATGGCTAACTCCACTGAACCGAACATCATTCATATGCTGAATAAAACGTCATAAACATTTAGTCATCAAGAAAAATATTTCTACATGCATAAGGACTCAATTGAACATACTAATAACAATCAAATAAATCAAACTGAGCAACTCCACTGAACTGAGCAACATTCATGTGCTGAATAAAACGTCATAAACATTCAATCATCAAGAATAGTATTTTTCCATACAAAAGAAGTCAACTGAACACATAACAATCAGGTGAACCGAAATGACCAACACCACTGAAATGAACACCAATCATGTGCTGAATAAAACGTGATAAACATTCAATCAGTAAGAAAAATATTTCTGCATGCACAAGGACTCAACTGAATACATTAACAATCAAGTGAATCAAAATGAGCAACTCTACTTAACCGAGCAAAATATTAGTATTGTTGGTGATTATTATAACGAAAGAAGAAGAAGAAGAAGAAGAAGAACCTACGTGCACGAATTTGAAAGAAGAAGGAGGAGGAGGAAGAGGAGGAGAAATACCATTCTTATTGATTGAAAGTTGATCACCATTTATTCACCACATGAACATTGTTCGATTTGGTGGCCTTTGTGATTTTGATTCACCAAATGAATGTTGTTCGGTTCGGTGGCCTCCTTTTACTTTGTTCAGTGTTTAAGATTATTGTGATAGCATGCAGTAATCATTTCCTAGTTGTCTCAACGTAATAACATCATTCAACTAATTTGAAATTAAATCATTCATTGTTTTTATTAAGAAGTGTAGATCAAAGAAGAAAACGAAGAAGAAGAAGAATGACAGAGTTTATTACGTTGAATTCAATGCAGATCAATAATGTAGAATGCGAGCAGAAAAGAAAAACGCGAACAGAGGAGAATGACAAATTTTATTAGATTGAAGAAGAAGAAGAAGAACGCGAGAAGAGAACAAGGTTTACGTTATATGAGGCGCGTGTATAACAAACGCGTAAGGGGTTGGGGAGGCGCGTCTGATTGAAGTTACTTGGATTGCTTGGATGAAAAAAATTACATGGATGTAGAACTTTTCTGTAAATCCTGTCAAATAATAAGTTTATTTTTGGAAAAACTTATTGTTCACATAGAACCAAATAAGCATTACATGTCTATTACCACAAATGCGCATGTAATTTGGCCAAGTACAAAATTTTCTTTGGGCCGATCTGTACTCGCATAAACTACGTACACATAAATTCATTTAGTGCGGTTTACCAAATATTCTCAATGAATATTCTGTCGGACAATAAGCCTATCTTTGGATCGAATCACTGTTCATATGAAAACTTGAGAATTATACTTATTTGTTACCGCATATATATTTTCTATCAATTGGCCAAACACCAACCTTCATCTGGGCTGATTAGTAGTTGCATAATTAAATAGAAAATAAACATAAGGTTCAATTTTATTATTCGGCCAAATAATAAACTTTCTTTTTGTCGATTATTGTTCGCATAAATAATAAGCATTAATTTATTCTTAACTAACTACCCAAATATATTAATATCATTGAATATATATATATATATATATATATATATATATATATATATATATATATATATATATATATATTCGATTGGGTCATGTCATATGAATTTAATTTTACTGCATATCAAACAAAATAAACGAATGTTTTTATTTGATTTGACAAATTTCGTTTTATGAGAATTTTTTACTAAAATACAAATATTAAAAAAAGTGTATTAGGAATTTGAATTTGTTTATTCGACCTTTTTTAGTACTTTGAAATATTCGGAAATATTAGAAGTATTGTGCAAAGATTCAGAAAAATAAATAATTCTATTTATATGTTCACTCTTTTTTTTTATTAACCGAAGCTTATATATATATATATATATATATATATATCTTTGACAGGGTTGAGTCTCAATTTTTCTGATGGAGAAAAGACTATAAAAATGATTTTGATATGTTGAAAATTAAAATTTTAAATCATTATTTATATTTGAGTATATTTATTAAATTCCAAAATTTAAATAAAATAATATTTTTTATTTTATTTTTATTTAGTTTTAAATTAAAAATAATAATAACTTTTTCAATTTAATATTTATAACCATAGATAAATTATTATAATATAAATTATTTAATAAAAAATAAATTAATTTATAATTATAATTAATATACATATTTTACATAATTAGATTAGACACATCGATGATATACTAAGCTCTTATGTATATTCATTGTACAAAAGATAAGACTCCACTAGACAGAACACCTAGTCGCCGACTGTTATATATATATTGTATTCTCTTATTTTATTTTATATTGGAACTATATAAATATGTATATGTATATAGGGACATATTCAATGGAGGATGAGAACTTCTATTTGCTAAGATTCAAAATGACATAATTCCAGACATTATTGATAAACTGCACCAAGCAAATTCCACTTAAAATAAAGTTACAGATTACTAGATTGAAATGACAATTTCTTTCTAATCAATGCTTTTGCATAGGGGTGTATATGGCCCGCGTCATATTGGATTTGGTTTAACTTAGTTCCAATCCGAAATATAGATCGGATTTAATTTTTAAACTCTAACTTGATCTTAAATCGGATGAAATCTATGTACTTTTGGATCGGGTGAAAATTGGGTAAAAATCAAGTGAAAATCGAGTCTTTAGCATGTAAAAATCACCTAATCTCCAACTATTACTTCACAATTTACATAGTAAAATTCACTTAAAAAAATATAATAAGAATCAATTCTTCTCTAAAATTAAAGCATAACCATAATCAATACTAATATTGTCTAATAACACCAAATATTTAAATCAACACAAATAACACAATATTATGCATTAGTCTAAAGTCTTATACATTTTAAATATAAAACATTAACTTATAATCTTATAATGACTAATAACACAAAATATTAAGGTTTACAATATTTAAATTTCACATAAGAATAGCCGTCATCTATCACTAATAACACAAAATATTAATTGTGTATGATAACCGGACTACCAGACCGAGTTCGGGTGATCCGAGCTATGGCCTGAATCCGACCCGAAATAATAATCAGGTCTATTTTTGAGACCTCTACTCGACCTTAGATCTAATGAAATCACACTAAATTAACCTATAAAATACTCGGGGCCAAACTATGTACACCTTTTACATATCAATTTTGCATATAGAAAAATTATCATATTAGAATAAAAAAGATTTAAGCTTGGTTTGATAAGATTTGTGGAGAGCTCTTTGTATTTTTGAAAAGTGTACATAATTTATTTTATGTTTAGCAAATCATAAAAATTATCAATAACGAAAAATATAAAAACTATATATTTGCATTTATAATTTTTAAAAGATAAAAATATTTTTAAAAATATCTAATAAAGTGTTTTAAAAGTTAACTTATATTTACTAAAATAGGAATATTTTAATATAATTTTATATATTAATAAATATCTAAATTTATCTTTATATATATGTGTGTTTATTATGATCCTTTTAAATTTTACTAAATACATTTTTTTTGTCAAAGATAGAGAAGATCTTATTCAATTAATAAACTGAGAAGATTTTATGTAATTATTATTACTTATGGTTATTGAAAGTTGTTTTTTGTTTAATTTATGAAATATAGATATTATAATTTTTAAAAAATTATCTTTTAAAAAATAATTTTGATAAATGTACAAGATGTCTCTGGTATGGGTTGAGAGATGGATCAGAAACTTGCAGGTCGAGGCGGATGCCGAATTATTTGATTGGAGCAATAGGGGGTGGTATCTGGAAAGACACTCCGACGCTCAAATCAAAATGACCTTATCTTATCTTATTTGGTTAAGATAAGGGAGGTATTTGAATTTGATTGTTGGTTAGAAACTCTAATGGGCCGGTTCCGGATCTTCTAGAAGAGTGAAGCGGGTTAGACCCGGTAACCAAATTCAAAGACCGTTCCGGATGTAAGATCCGTGGACCGGATCCATAACAATAAATTACTTTTGAAAAATAAAAATTCCATCGTATATTATAAAATTAAATTTCAAATATTTGAATAGAACTACTAATAAAAACGTGTGTGATTCTAAAAATTAAAGAATGTGTAATCAACCCTACCCACAATCTAAACTATAATTGGAAAGATGCTTAGATGGAGCCTTAATTTAAGCTCTATATAAAAATCAAATATGTGGCTGGAATTAAGAGGAAACCCATTGTGGTTGACGCACTTCAACCTTCATTAATGCTAATGCAACCATATCAATAATAAGCTTAATATAAAATTGTGTTATGCTCTAGGTCAACCATATCTTTACATTTTTTTAAGGGCAAAACTGAGTGGATTATTATAATTACCATGACAAAATTCAAACTAATAATGGGTTACCACTTACCACCAAGTGACGGTGTTTAATTTATTCAATACATCACGTGATTAACATGTATTTCAATTATATTTATGTTCTCATTTTATCTACTTTGAAATTTAAAGATGCACGTGCTATTAACGTATGCAAATTCATATAAATTTTAGGGTGTTTTTGGACAAAAAGATTTTTGAAACTGATTTAATTTTATTTAAAATAAGTTAAATTATAAATGAATTATTTTATTTAAAATTAATGGTATAAAATAGAAATGGATTTAATTCAAAACTTAATATCATGAAATGATTTTACCTTTTTATCCTTTATTTACGACACAAATTTTCATCATACCAATAATTACGGCCAGTCAGGGTAAACTTGTGGGTGGCTGGTTCGACCAAGGTTGACATGGAAGGCCGGTGGTGGTAAGACGATCTTGATAGTTGACATGCATGTTCAACATTGAATGGCTGCCGCTGGCGGCCAACGTTAACCGACATGTTCGGCTAAGGTTAGACGGCATGGGACGGCTGACAGCGGTTAGTGGTACGTTTGGCTAGGGTTGGCTAAGGATTGCTGTCGGTTGAACAAAATGTTGGTTGGGGTGGCCGAGGCAATTCATTAAACCAATTTGAATTCTCTAAATTTTAAATTTTTACTCTAGAGGATAAAGTGTGATTTCTCACTCTTGAATAGTTTTTTTCTCATATATTTTTTTTTATCTCATTTATAAAATAAATAGTAAGAGATCACACTTTATCCTCTAAAATAAACTTCAAAATTTGGAGGATCCAAATCCCACCAAAACTACTAGGTGGCGATTGGGGTGGTTTGCTAAAACCACCTGACAATATATGATCTTTATCATTTCTTACTTTTTCCGGATTTAACTATTTTATTAATGATTAAAGAATATTTTTTTATATTTTTAATGCAATAAATGATTTTAATTTCAGCCAAATTCTATAAAAAAAATTAAGGGATTTTACATAAGTTATAATGTATATCCTAAACCAATTCAATTCTTATTTTTTATCTATTCCAAAGAATTTAATTTGGAAATCAAATCAACTCCAATTTTATTCTAATTCGTGCGCATCCTTAAATATATTCATGTTTGCTGATTAATGAAATCCTATGATATGTTTTTTTACTAGCAGAGGTGAAGGTTAATTATTAAGGTTGTAGTTTACTTAAATTAGTTTTCTAAATATATATTTTTAAATATTTTAGTAATTATATTTGATAAATTAAAATAAAAATATTTTTTATAAGTATATGCTATAAGAATTATGTTTGGTAATGAAGATCGAGAATTATGTTTGGTAAACTTACTTTAAAATCTAAAATTATTTTAATAGATATAAATATAAAAAAAAATAAAATGAATGCAAATATTCATTAATATATAAGATTATATTAGATTTTTTATTTTAAAAAATATATAAACTAATTTTAAAAATATCTTCACATATGTTTCAAAAGTATTCTTAATATTTTGAATGTGAATTCTAATCAAATACAAAATGAGGTACTTATATATTTTAGAAATATATAGCTCGTCTTATTTAGGGCTGAATTCGTTTTTATTTGAGATGAATGAAATATACGCCAATTTTGAGAGAATTGGCAGCAGAAGTTAAGATACCTGCAAAAGTACTCCGATGCTCAAGTAAAAAAATGTGAGATGAGTATAATGTTATTCAAAGTGAATAGCATACTTTTCTTTGTTTTGGAATCGTTCTTATAAGATGAATTAGGTTTGAATGTAATACGATGCGGTTATTTTTTTAAACATGCTCTTCTGATAAAGAAATAAAAGATGAACATAAAGACAAGAATTCAAACTGAATAAAAAGATACATTGAAATTGAAAATAGAAATAAAAAGGATATATTGAAATTGAATATAAAGAGAATCACTCTACTTTCTATTCAATTTCTTTGACGCAACAAGAAAGGGACTCCTCAACCTAACTTGTCAACGCCATAATTTAGGAATTGATTCGAAATTACTCCTCAACCTTCTACCCAATTTCCCAATGCAATAAGAAAGGGACTCCTCAACCTCAATTGTGTACACTATGGTTTCATCACGAAACTAAAAAGGGGTTTTGAAACCTCTAAAAATTCTATATTACGACTACAATAGTTAAGGAGGTATTTATAATCTTTTATTAGGTTAAAACAAAGAAAAACTC
This sequence comes from Arachis stenosperma, assembly GCF_014773155.1. NCBI lineage: Eukaryota > Viridiplantae > Streptophyta > Magnoliopsida > Fabales > Fabaceae > Arachis > Arachis stenosperma. The sequence goes on from NC_080378.1 coordinate 96,478,073, forward strand.
TAAAGCCCATAAACATAAGGCTCAATCTAACAATTAAATAAATAAAATCAAAATACGTTAAATTAAAATATTCAAAAAATATAAATTAATATCACATTTGAAACACGTATCATCTTCGTTATTAAGTGGTGAGATTTTCAGCTAACTTTGATTTTGCTAAATATGCCTATTTATATGGATTTGTTGTTGAGTTATAACGAACGGATCACTAAATATTTTAACGAACCGAATCTAAGACTTAATTCGATAAAATTGTTAATTTTTAAGTAGCTTATTAAAATTGACTTTTAAAAGATAACTTTTTAAAAATTATGCACTTATATGTTTATTAAACCAAACTAAAATTAATTTTTAACAAATACAAATACAAAAAAAAATTATGTGAAATAGATTTTAAAATTCAAAATGACCATAGCAAGTATATATAGAAAGAGAATTTTGATTGAAAATAAAATTTGGCATAAATAATTTAATTATTAATAAATTTAAATATTTATTAATATATGAAATTATATTAGACTATTTAATTTTGATAAATACATATTAATTTTAAAAAGTATTTCTTTAGGTATTTTCAAAAACACTCTTAGCTTTTAAAATTTAGGTTTAATTATTTTATTAGTCTTTATAGTTTTTCGAAATTTTCAATTAGATCTTTATACTTTTTTCTTTTTAATTGGGTTCCTATACTAATTTTTTTTAATTAGGTCTCTTTTAGTAGTAATTGTCTTAATTGTATAGGGACGCAATAAAAATTGGTATAGCTAGAGACTCAAATAAAAGAAAAAAATATAGGGACTCAATTAAAAAAAATTGGTGCACGACTCAATTAAAAGAAAAAAATTATAAAGACTTAATTAAAAATTTCACAAAATTTTAAGAACTAATAAAATAATTAAACTTAAAATTATAGGTACAGACACGTAATTATTTTATTTACCAAATACAAAATAAAATAAAATGTTTATGTTTTGACCTATCGAATAAACTTTTCTAAACCAATAAGACTATAAAGCCTCATTTGGTAAAATTTGTTAAAGAGGCACAAACACCTCGCTTTATATTTAGTAAATAAAAAATTATGTATTTATATTTATAGTTCCAAAAAGTTAATTAAAGATATTTTTTAAAACATCTAATGAGATATTTTTTAAAATTAGTTTATATTTATTAAAATTAAAAGTCTAATATAATTTTATATATTAATAAATATCAAGATTTATTTTTAATTATTAAATTATTGATATCAAAATTTATTTATGATTAATTTTTTTATTTATATCTATTATGGTTATTTTAATTAATTTTACCAAATACAATTTTGTCACATTTGTGTTTATCGAAAGTCGCTTTTAATTTGTTTTTATCAAATATATATATTATAATTTAAAAGACAATATTCATAAATTATTTTAAAAAATAAAAATTTTACTAAATTAAATTAAGAATAGATATATTTAAGTTGGAGAAGCTCCATGACAATAACGTGAATTATCATAAGGATGCGTGACCTGTGCCACTACAAAATAATTTTGACGGGTTCATCAATTGCTCCAAGAAAAAATATGTTTATTTAATTATATCAATACATTAGTAGCCATCATTTGACCGTCTATTTAAAAGTTAGTCTAAAAGGTCACAAGAAGTAGTGCTAGCTAATCTCCACTAATAAATTATCAATTTCAAGTTTGATTCATTTTACCATATTATATATATTATTATTTAGCAAAGCCTAATATTTAGTAAATATTTTATATTTTAATTAATTAAGAAGTTTTAAATTTGAGTTTTATTAGAAATTAAAAATATTTTTTTATAAGTTATATATGATGAATGAAAGTCATTTTAGAAAATAAAATTTATGCACTAACTACGTACTTTCATATTCTCATCATATATGTAATAAACTAGCAGAAAAAAAAAATTCGTGCATTATACGGGAGGAGAAAATCTATTGACTACAATAATCTATTGGTCAAAGAATGACCTGAAATGTTATTTTGTCATATTAAGAAAATATTTCTTACAAAAATTTAATTTTAAAAGTAAAACATCCAATGACAGTATCAATATCACCAAAAACATACTAAGAAGTAAACTACTAATCAAAATTAATCACATTTATATCAAACTTCTACCTTTAGTTGTTTAGCACAAGAAAATATTTACAATAATCTAAAAATAATAATATTTTTATTCCTTAACACATAACAAATTATGTTAGATAACTAATGATTTTTTTGAATAATATAAATAATGGACTCTAAATTTAGTTATTATTAGATATTAATTATTAATATCACTAATTAAATTTAAAATTAATTTATTGTTTTAACCCTATTATTCACATTGTTCAGGAGCAATGTTATTGTTTACTTATACTTTTTCAAACAAAAAAAACTATCTCAATGACAGGCTGCTTTATGCACACTATTTTAACTTTAAAGGTGTAAATATCATCTTCCTGTATACGATACACCTGACAAAAATTTTTCCATCCAGGTCCAAACTTATATTCATTTTTTCGTGTTTATATTCATTAAAATATCAGAAAGCAAAAAGAGTGAAAGAGAAAAAGAAAGAAGAGTAAGGTACAAGTTAAATAGTTAGGAAAGCTTTCACATATACTACATCACTTAAGTGGAAATCTGCTATTTCATGTACGGTCCGTTTTTAAGTTAATCATTTGTTTTTAACTGTACATGAAAATTACCAAAAAATCCCTAAAATAACAAAAAAAAAAAGGCTAATCTAATAAGCAGCTTTCATGTTAGTTGAATTGAGACTGCGGCGAGAGCCAAATTATTATTCTAATGGCTTGAAGTTATTGGATAGCATTTCGAATTTGTAGAGCTAGGCAAATCCTGAAAAAATTATTGTAAATTATTTGGCCATAATTTCACCATTTTTTTTACTTGTGTCCAATCATAATTTTTTTACAATATAATTATCCTCCAAATAAAATTTAAAAGAAATACTAAAAAATATTAAAATTTATTATTTTTTATCATTAATTAATAGAATAAAATATGCTGTTGAATTATTAAACTAAAATAATTAGATCAATAGTTAAAATAACGATAAAAAATAATAAATTTTAATTAGGAGTGCTAGGGAGTTAATAGGTTTTATGATCTATAGTCATTAATTAGTTATCATTAATATTTTTAATGGTGTGAATTTACATCTAATGGTGTGAAATTACTTATTTTTCTTTTGTTAGTTAAGTACTGACCAAATTTTAATAAAAGTACTAGCCTCCTAAACTTTTTCAATTATCCTCTAACACTCTAACAATTTTCAAAATTCAATACACATTTATTAATACAGTACTTTTTATCATCCGAAATAATTAAAATAAGGATTTAATTAACTTATGTTATAAAAATAAGTACACATTTTAAAAAGATAACAATAGATTTTTTTAATACTTTTAATGTATTTAATGCATTAAAAATATAAAAATAAATTATTTTTGTAATAAATTTTATAAAATATATATTTTTAAATTTTTATGGTATACTTAATTTATGTTCTTAAGACACAAGTTAGCAAAATTCTTAAAATAATACTACACAAATAAAATAATAAAATTTATATATTTAGAATAATTCACATAAACAATTCAAATGCACTTTAATATTACACTAATGTCTTAAAATAAAAAAGAGTAATTCTTTATATTTGATTTACTTGTAAGTTTTACTAGGTATGCTTTATATATTACTTTTGGGCAACCCTCTCAACAATTAAGAGATCCATTCGAAAAATACAGAGACTAGCTAGTTGAAGTAATGAGCTCCTAATATACCAATATTGGGGCTCATTACTTCAATCGAGATAATGAAAAATTATTTGGTCTTTTTAATTAGAGCAATTACTTAGAAATACATTTTTTGAAATATCCCTTCCTATATGATAAAAAAGGATTCCATGATCTTGAACTGATCTTACCTGGAATTACAAATTTCAAGTTTGTCTATGAAGAACAGATATAATTATATTAGTGTCTATAATAGATTACTTTTGTATAATACTAATCGATAGAGTCTCATTGGTAATTGCTACAAGATCTCGTACATTAGAATCCATAATTATGGTTATGTATCCGAGTCCATTAGTATGGAACATTCTCCTTTTCACGTGAAATCTCCTAGTATATGAAAGAGTGATAAAGTGCTTTCGTTGTTGTAGAATAAGAAGTCTTCGTATCTTAATGCATGTATTTAATTTATTTGGAGCTATTAGAGCGGGATCCACTTTTTGGGGAATATGAGTTAAAACAATAACAAGAATATTTTTAGTGGAACATCTTTGATAATTGCTGGAGAGATAGTTCACTAATAGACCGAGAGATAAGTAATTCGACTCATTCACATCCATTGGATAATGGAGATGGAATAGCCGTCGATTGGTTAGGACATCCTAACTTTAGAGAAAAAGAGGAGCGTAAACTTTTTATAAAACGTATGCTTACTTTAATTTTTTTGGGACATTTTCAGTTGTTTTGATCATGGTTCTGAAAATCGAACCGGACCGGTCGGTTCAATCGAAATAACCAGGAATCGGTCACCTAACCGGTCCGGGTAAGGTCAGAAACCGTTTGGCAAAAAATCGATAAAAAAATCGGTCGAACCGAAAGTTAACCGATGAACCGGGAGAACCGTCCAGTTTTTTAACAGTTTTTGGTTTGAAAGTAAAAGTGCTAAACGGCGTCGTTTTGTCTCTTGAGAAAAAAAAAAGAAAAGGCTAAACGCGGCGTAACAATACGGGCAGTACAGAAGGCTCCCTCTCCCTTCACTTTCACAATTCACACAACCTAAACCCTATCATAGAACTCAGACAAGAGCAACCCCCACCAACAGCTGCTTCTCACCCTCTTCTCCTCATCGTGGAACATCGCCGTCGCTCGCGCCGCTCACTTTACCGTCGCACGTCGCTCATCTTGTGGAGGCGGGGAAGAAAGAGGAGGAAGGAAGCTGATGGTGGTTATGGTGTGTTTGCCGGCGGCAGTGGAGTTGGTCGCGGCGGCGTTCGGGTCGGAGGCTGGGAGAAGAAACAGTGAGAGGGAGAGGAAGAGAAGGAAGAAAGGGGAAGAAAAGAGTAAGAAACAGTGGAGGCAGTCGGCAGCATTCGAGTGTCGCTGCATGCTTTTTCAATGTCGTTGGTGGTAAAATCTTCGACTCTAACCTGGTGGTTCTTCCCTGATTTGAGTTTCTAATTACTAGCAGTAGCCAGCAAGTTTGCAGCTCCCCCGATCTGAGATCTACCTCTCCTTCCCGTTCACCCACTACTCTATCAATCTGAGATATGCTTATTTTTTCTTAATGCAGAGTTCAATTTTTGAATTCCTGCTGTTGTCAGTATGAGAAATCTTTTCTTTCTTGCTGTTGTGGAAATTAGAATCCCTAGGATTTGGAGTTGAGTTAGCATGAGTTTTTGTGGAATCTTGATCTGGAAGAATCGTTAGAAACATGCGTTTTTTAGAAACATGTGTTTGTGGTGGTTCTTGAAGTCTGCAGTGTTGAATCTTGGATTTGGTTGCTTTTGGAGAAAATGTTAGAGGTCAAGGGCATCCCTACGTAAGCTTGGAAAGAAGAAGAACATTTTTTTTTTGTATTTTGTGTCTTAAGACTTGTTCTTGTTCTGATTATGTTCTGTATCAATATTTGAGAGATAACTAGTATGCGCTGAACTCTCTATTGCTAAGATCATTCTTCTGAAACTAAATTCCTGGCCCTTTAATTAAACCGATTCAACTACGGTTCGACTCCGATTAACCATTGAACTGTTGAACTAGTTACTTGACCGGTTTAATGACCGGTCCGGTTTTCGTAACCTTGGTTTTGATAAACGGAGACAGAATTAATTATTAGAGCCGATATTCCTTTTCGAAGTATAATATTAAACAGGTAAATGTAAATTGCTTCTGCAGAATAAATGCAAAAAATAAAAAAGATAATTAATTCAATAAAATGTAAATTATAATGTCATAGCCATTTCTTTATCCACACCCACAAATTTATTTAATTTCTATTCATATTTTGTGTTGTGAACAAAGATTTTTATTAATATGACGATAATAGAAAAAAATTAATGCATTATAAAAATATCGACGACTAGGCTGTCGATTTTAATATTTTATTTTTAATTTTTTTTAGTATTATCGATAGCAAGCTGTCGAAAATTATCGACGGCAGAAATAGCCGTCGATTTTTGGCGTCGAAAAAAACGCTTTTTCTTGTAGTGATTTATATAATTTTTATTTTTTATGTTTTTAATATATAAATATTATAATTTTTTTATGATGTTAAAATTATTATTTATTAGATATTAAATAAGTTCATTAAACAAGTATATTTTACATATTTTATCCAATACTTAATAAAATAAATTAATTAACAAAAAATAAAAAATAGATATTTTTATATCTTATAAGAATAAAGATAACTTCTTTATTTGACAAGAATTTATTAATATTTTTTAATTAAAAAAAACTAATCATGATTATATGTATTATTAAATATATAATATTATATTTGATTGAAAAAAATTTTAATTTTTTTTTCTATTAAAATTTTAGATCCATCCTATTCAAAACTTTTTTATAGATAAATTGTGATAAGAAACTGGGTACTAAATTTATCATAAAGATCCATAACAGTACTAAAATTTAATAACACAAATTACACTAAATAATCACCAAGATTTAGTAAGGAGTGACATAGCTACTAAACCATAGTATGCAGTAGATTCTCATTATTTAGTATATTTATGTAGAAAAATAAGTATATGCAATTATTTTTACCGAATTAACCACTTACAATCATTTATACAATCTTTACATATATCATTTGAGGTTAGAGATGAGAATAAGTTAAGGCCAACTGATCCCAAAATTCAAGTTCAGGTCATTAAATTCACGATCTGAACTTAAACTCGCGAATTGATTTAAATAATAATATAAATATAATCAATAATTTTATATATAAATAAATTATAACTTATATATATTATTTATCTATTAATTATAATTTATTTTTATATTAAATTTTACATAAAAAGATGACTATAAAATTTTATAGCAAAACATTAATTAAATTTATTACGTTTTACTTAGTTCATCTTTTATTCAACTTCTAATAAAATAAAAAAAATATTTCAATTTAGATATGACAAAAATAAAAAGCGATGCACACTCGTTTTAATAGACTTCAGTACTAAAAAACTCGAGAATTGGGGACCTAAGGTGGGCAATGGACTCCCAAAAGTTTTAAAAAGTTTTTAGTAGTTAGTAATATTAGTTTAATTATATTAGTAATGTAATATTAGTCATGCTTAGTGTAGATTTAACTTGGTATGAAGACATAATTTATAAATAAAATATTCATTTTAAAGTGAAATTAATAAAAAAATATTATAATTTTATATTGTAATTGATATTTTTTATAATATATAATGTTATTTTTATTTTAAAATAATTTTTATAAATATTATATAATTATTAAATATAATCTTTAAAAGTAAAATTTTAAAAATTTATTATATAAAATTTACAAAATTATATATATTGAATTGACCTAATATAAATTGTTGTTTTTATATTAAGTTAGACTAAATTTGAATATTTAAAATAAATCTAACAAAATATTAATATTTTATTACAGTACATTATTTATCATTGTTGCAAATTACAATAATTTACAGAGTATTTTGTTTTCATATCTAAGGTCTATGAAACCATTAAAAAAAAATCCTTAACCCAATATTTTTCAATCGGCTCCCCAGGCAATTAGGCAACTGACTTCCCACTATGGACAATGGTTTGATGCGTTTAGGAAAACACAAGGGTAATTCCGTAATTAATAATATGATGTTTTATCACAGGTTGAAGGTTTTTCTTGTACTCCCTTTTTATGGAGTATATTGCAGATTTTTAGCAATCAATCATGTCCATTACAATATTTTAATATAAATCTGAACGCCCACAAATAATGGAATAGCAAATTTTCAGTAAAGTGATATGGTACATCTGAAAACTTTCCAAATAGTTATACCATGTATATATCTGACTCATATGCACCACTAACTCACCTACTCTCCTTGGCTAAAACTTCTTTTGACATTCTCACACTAGACCAGAACATCAATGTACCTAATCAGTGAGATCAGCTTGACAATTTCCAAAGTTAATTTATGTGAAAATTAATGTCGCATCTATAATAAAAAGTTAACACAATAATTCATATGAAACTTAACTTAATTAGGATGGAACATATACTTAAGTGGAACATATTGCTATAATATGCATGAATAGTGACAAATTATTATCTTTTCTATAATATTATATTATAATTATAATTATTATCTGAACGATTACAAAGACAAAAAGAGAAAAAAAACACATATAAATTATAATCCATAATAATATTAAGAAGACAAAAAAAGTCAAAACTCATCTTATTTAATATTGATTAATTATTACAATATTTAATGAAATACTAAATAAAATAAATTCTGACTTTTTTTGTTAATATTTTTTATTAGCAAATATTTTTAAATTTGGTAATATTAAAGAAACAAAAAAGGCAAAAATTTATCTTCTTTAACATTCATTAATTGTTATAACAATTAGCAATTAATGAATATTAAATAACAACAATTAATAAATACTAAATAATAAAATAAGTTCTAATTAATTTTCGCTAAATTTTTTTTGTCACCAAATATTTTCAATTCCAAATTATAAATTATATATAATGGTATGATTTGCATAAATAGTAACTATTTACAAATTTATTTTTTTAAAAACAATGAATCAACTATTATATTCAAATACATCAATCCAGGTTAGCAGTGACCATATATCTGTTTGATCACGCGTTGAAGCATACACTACACAGCAGAAAAATCTTTGTGAAATGTGAAGTGAATCTGCACACCGATGGAAAATCGATTGAAAAAGGAGGAAATGAAAAACAAAAATGGCATATTTGTTGTTCATATATGTATATATGGGACCACCGTCCATTAAATTGCATGCATTCGATTCTTCCAGAGATAGCCTTCTATCAATAAAAACCAAAACAAGGAAAAAAATTATGAAAAAAAAAAACATCTACATCAATCTGATCATTGATTCTCACAAGCCCAAATTCTTATCAATTTTTGGGCCCCATCTCATCAGAAAAAAGGATTTTCAAAATTGAGTTACAATAATCATCTCAATTATCTTAAAATAATTTGACCATGCATGCATGTTCAAATATAAAATATTTTACTATTAATTAATAAAATGGGTCCTTCTAGTTTAGACGATTATGCAACAAAAGAAATTTTATATTTTAATATGATCAAATGAATTATCCAAGTAAAAGAATGCATTATTTTCGTTACGATTCAACTTCATCTCACAGAATATATGCTTCATTAGGTTGTGAAATATTCAAAGAGTGAAGATTGATGCAACTATGGGAAAAATGAAATATAAGCACACTAAGCACGTGCTCTATTTTGTAATCAATTGAAAGACTAAAGGCTACTTACTTTTAATTTATGGATCTTGTTCTTGTTGTTTGTATGTGTGTGAAAGGATAGATTGCATAATTAACATTCAATGGATGCGGCATTGTAAATCATATTCGAATTGACAATGGTGGGTGAAATTATTTCAAGTCTTTAATTTCTAGACAAATATAAATATGACATGACAACACTCACGATTGCATAATACATTATTAAAACTTTGGTTTAAAAAGAAAAAAGCACTAAGGCTATATTTTCTTTTGGCTGGAAAAAAATCTCTTAGAAAATTTTCATATTCGAATGATATTTTTTGTGTATCTTACAAAAAATTAAAAAAAAAAATCAATTTTTTAAAACTTAATTTGTTCCTTTCTTTTTAGATACAGATAGATAATGGAATTGTTTCTCATACAAGCTTAATGTTAAAAATATATTCTAAAAGAAATTAGGTAAATCACGCATATAAATTAAACTAATAATTACTATTGTGCGCATGCCCTAAATTAATTTTTTACTGTATTTCTAAACTTTATCCTCTACTTACTTCATGTAAATCATATGAGCTACAATAATGTACTATTGACTAGTGTAAATCGTTCTTACCAACAATTGATATTTCGGAAAAAAATTATTAAAGGACTACATATAAATCGTTTTAAGCAAAAACAATTTATCAAAGAAAAAATGCTCATATAAATCGATCTAAGCTAGAACGATTTGTTAGGAAAAAAAGCTTAAAAGAAGAGTATTTTACATATATAAATAAAATAATAATAGATAAATAGTTATCCGTAAATTTATATATATATATATATATATATATATATATATATATATATATATATTTAAAAAAATTGGGTGAAGAATGAAAACTTTTACTAAATTAATCGATATTTGTCTTGCACATATTTTTTTGACATTCTCTCTTATAAAAAAAATCCATCTTCACTCTTCATTCAAAAACATTTTTTACTATAATATTATCAAAAACAATTCTATAAATCTTTCTTCCTTCATAATTTATAACAGGAGACTGTGAGTTTTGGAATGATTTAGAATAGGTATGGAGCTTCGAATAAAAGAGAAAATTATTCCAATGAAAATTAGAGTTGCTCAACTAATTTCATGATCGATTACGGATTGTAAAATTATCGGTTGGTAGAAAGGATATAGTTGTATGGAAATATGACAAAAAGAGGTATTTTTTCACTAACTCATTTGTGCAAGTGTTGCAGAAAGAGACTATTCTCCCGAAAGACATCACAAGTTACAACTTCACTAGTACCATATATGGAGAGACTTGGTTCCTCCAAGAGTTGAACTTTTTACATGGTTCGTTTTAGTAGGCAGGGTCAACATGAAAGAGAGACTGAGTAGACTCGAGATTATTAATCATAATGATAATATTTGTGTTTTGTGTAAAAAGATATAGAATTTGTGCATCATTTATTTTTTGGTTGAGTTTACATGGCAGGTGTGGTGCGCTTGATTGACGTGTGCTAATAGAGCTTGAATCATGCCGGGGACTGTTAAAAATGTTAGGATTTGGTTGAATTAGTCCCACATTGCTTAGAATAGCAAATGGAGTGGGTGGCCTAGGCTATAAATATGAGGCTAAGTTTTCCATTTGTTTTTGCACCAGTCGGAAACACTTAAAGCTTGTATCTGACTTTTCTTTTCCTCTATACTCTTTAATTAGAGAGTGTTGTGAGGTGTAGTTAAATATTTGCTTTGAGAGTGTAGGTGTACTGGGGTGCCGGTGTTAGAGAAAAAGAAGTCTATGTGTTGTAACAATTTTCACATAGTGATATTCTCTGGTTGTCATTTGACAACGGCCGTGGTTTTTTCTCCGGTAATTGGAGTTTCCACGTTAAATTCTTGTGTTGTGATTGTGTCTATTTTATTTCTCTGTTCGGTGGGATTTATTCTTAGTACGCTCTGTGGTTGCAGCCTAGTCTGACCTTCCACATCAGAAAAAAATTTTGTCCTGTGGCTTGAGGTTGAGCTTTGGTTGCTGTTGTTGTTGCTGGAAGGCAGTGTGACACTGTGAGAGTGCAGTTTGGAAAGGTTCTGGCTAAGGAAAGACCTGGTATTTAAGTGTGTCCATTGTGACCCACTTTTCTTTTCTGGGGACCCTTCCTAGTACACGGTCTACAGTTGAGTTATACTATTCCAGTATACGGTTGCAACAATGTCAGGATATTCAAGTGCTATGAAGCTTGAAATAGAGAAATTTGATGGAAGAATCAATTTTGGCTTGTGGCAAATACAAGTCAAGGATGTGTTGATACAATCAGGTTTGCACAAGGCGTTGAAGGAGAAGATCTCTGGTTGCTCTCTCTATGAGAGAATATGGTGTTCTCTAGAAGACAAGAAGTATCCTCATGGTATTACCGCACTGCCATGGATAAGGATAAGTTGTGGCAATCGGGTCCACAATTGCACACGGGCATTGGTTGGCGTTGAGATGCAAGGTGTGTGGCGGAGTTAGGTCGATGGCTGAAGAACTTCCAGAAAAAATCAATTTGGAAGTTGCACCATGAATTTTCAAGAAGGTTTCGATCTGTACCAAGGCAAAATATTTGGAGTGGTCTAATTCCAAGTGAGTATACTTTCATGGTGGAGTATAATAGTTCTCTGAACTATGATTGTCGGTATAGACAATGGCAGCAAGAATTGTCGGTGTTGACAATGGAAGCTGAAGATGTGTGACTATTTCAATCAAGGTGGAGATTGTTAGGATTTGGTTGAATTAGTCCCACATTGCTTAGGATAGCAAATGGAGTGGGTGGCCTAGGCTATAAATATGAGGCTAAGTTTTCCATTTGTTTTTGCACCAGTTGGAAACACTTAAAGCTTGTATTTGACTTTTCTTTTCCTTTATACTCTTTAATTAGAGAGTGTTGTGAGGTGTAGTTAAATATTTGCTTTGAGAGTGTAGGTGTACTGGGGTGCCGGTGTTAGAGAGAAAGAAGTCTATGTGTTGTAACAATTTTCACATAGTGATATTCTCTGGTTGTCATTTGACAACGGCCGTAGTTTTTTCTCTGGTAATTGGAGTTTCCACGTTAAATTCTTGTGTTGTGATTGTGTCTATTTTATTTCTCTGTTCGGTGGGATTTATTCTTAGTACGCTCTGTGGTTGCAGCCTAGTCTGACCTTCCACATCAGAAAAGAATTTTGTCCTGTGGCTTGAGGTTGAGCTTTGGTTGCTGTTGTTGTTGCTGGAAGGCAGTGTGACACTGTGAGAGTGCAGTTTGGAAAGGTTCTGGCTATGGAAAGACCTGGTATTTAAGTGTGTCCATTGTGACCCACTTTTCTTTTCTGGGGACCCTTCCTAGTACACGGTCTACAGTTGAGTTATACTATTCCAGTATACGGTTGCAACAATGTCAGGATATTCAAGTGCTATGAAGCTTGAAATAGAGAAATTTGATGGAAGAATCAATTTTGGCTTGTGGCAAATACAAGTCAAGGATGTGTTGATACAATCAGGTTTGCACAAGGCGTTGAAGGAGAAGATCTCTGGTTGCTCTCTCTATGAGAGAATATGGTGTTCTCTAGAAGACAAGAAGTATCCTCATGGTATTACCGCACTGCCATGGATAAGGATAAGTTGTGGCAATCGGGTCCACAATTGCACACGGGTATTGGTTGGCGTTGAGATGCAAGGTGTGTGGCGGAGTTAGGTCGATGGCTGAAGAACTTCCAGAAAAAATCAATTTGGAAGTTGCACCATGAATTTTCAAGAAGGTTTCGATCTGTACCAAGGCAAAATATTTGGAGTGGTCTAATTCCAAGTGAGTATACTTTCATGGTGGAGTATAATAGTTCTCTGAACTATGATTGTCGGTATAGACAATGGCAGCAAGAATTGTCGGTGTTGACAATGGAAGCTGAAGATGTGTGACTATTTCAATCAAGGTGGAGATTGTTAGGATTTGGTTGAATTAGTCCCACATTGCTTAGGATAGCAAATGGAGTGGGTGGCCTAGGCTATAAATATGAGGCTAAGTTCTCCATTTGTTTTTGCACCAGTTGGAAACACTTAAAGCTTGTATTTGACTTTTCTTTTCCTTTATACTCTTTAATTAGAGAGTGTTGTGAGGTGTAGTTAAATATTTGCTTTGAGAGTGTGGGTGTACTGAGGTGCCGGTGTTAGAGAGAAAGAAGTCTATATGTTGTAACAATTTTCACATAGTGATATTCTCTGGTTGTCATTTGACAACGGCCGTGGTTTTTTCTCCGGTAATTGGAGTTTCCACGTTAAATTCTTGTGTTGTGATTGTGTCTATTTTATTTCTCTGTCAAAGGTGTTTTCTCAAGGGAGAATGGTGTCTTATTCCCAACAAAAAAGTCTTTTGAGAGTTGGATTGGAATACCAGGTTGTAAGTCTGAGCAAAAGAAGTGGCTGATAGGCTTCTTTGCGGTTATCTGAAACATTTTGTTAGTTATTGGAACGGAATAGCAGAGTCTTCCAGAGTTCAGAAACAGGTGTTGAAGAAATCAAGACTAGGTCATTTTTAAGTTACAAGGATTAGTGTGGTGTTAGTTGTTGATGACAATGTCAGAAATGACAACGAATTATACTTTTTGTTTGTGTTTAATGTCTTGTATTTTGTTGTGCTCTTTGTTCTTACATATTCCATTTTAATGTGTTGAGCTTTTTTTATTAAAAAAAAAAAGTCTTTCTTCCTTGGTAAATCATTTTGGTTTAGAACGATTTATTTAATTTCTCTCTTTTTTGTTCTTGATAAATCGTTGTTGGTGGTGAGAATGATTTACACTGGCCAGTAATAAATCATTATAGCTAAAAGAGGATAGAAATTATGTGAAATTAAACTATTCAACACAAACGCGTAATACTATTGTTGGTTTAATTTGTAGATATAATTTACCCAAAAAAAAAATATTTTCAATAATATTATGCTTGAAAATATTATATTCGAGTATTATAAAAAAATTGTTTGCTCTCTGTTACAAATGGTTGTGAAATATTATTTTTTTAATATTGTCAAGAATAAATTAAGTTATGTTATTTTATTATACATATTTCTGTTAATAAATTCTTAATTTTTAAAATAATTTCAATTTTTGTTAAAAAAAATCAGTCTTTTTATAAAGGTGATAACAAGGTTAATTTTTGCTCTATCCGATTTTGTCTTACCTTACAATTATTCATATAGAACTCATATCGTTCTTACTCGTAAATAGTAAAAGTCTATATTCTAACTCGTCCTATATTAATTATTAAAATCCAACAAAAAAAAATTAAATTTCAAAATTTATATAACTATAATTATATACATAACATAAATTAAACTAAAAAATAAAAAATGATACAATATCAAATAATATTATTAATCACAAAATGTTAGCCTCCTAGTATTCTCCTCTAAAAATACCACTCCTTTATCACTCTGTTGATGTAATTATAACTAGGATTTAATTAACTTGTATCTTAAGAATGTATGTTATGATTAATAAATTGAAAATTTTTTTATTAAAAATATAATAAATTAATTTTTCAATGTATTTTTGTATTTATTTAATTTTGTTAATAATAATTTTATTACGTTTCTTTCTTTAGGACACATGTTAGTTAAACCTTTATAATTATAATCTTACAAGAAAAAAATTGTTATACTTATCATCATATATAAACGGTTTAGTAGGTATTTGTTTCAAAGTTAAAAAGTATATTTTAGTTTACAATAAATTATTGGATTTTTTTAAATATTTTCAAAATTAATAAATGATGACAAATATGTTTAATTTTTACTAAACACATTTTTTATAATAAACTCTCAATATCAATCAAAGAAAGAGTTTTTTTATAAGAAATATAAGAATTGAGAGCATAGTTGTAAAAACTGAACCGGACCGGCCAGTTTGACCGAAAAACTGGACCTTAAACCGGTTCAGTTTATCTTTTGGACCGTTCAAGGAAGAAAATCGGTATAAACCGATAAGAATCGAAGAAACCGATCGAAACCGGTGAGAACCGGTACAAACCAATCTAACCGAACCGATTTGTTGTGAAAATTGTCAAAATACTAAAGCAAAGGTTCAAAACTAGAACCTTTGGAATGCAGCCTCTTTCCCTTGCCACTGAGCCACCATGCTCCTTACTATTACATATGTCAAATAATAATTATATAGTATACATTCAATTATATAATATTATAAATATCTAATTTAATTTAATTTTTAATTTTTTTGTATTAATTATATTTTAATTATGTGCCATTATTAATATAAATATAAAGTTCACTAAAAATTTATTAATTTGCTTGATCTATTTAAATGCTAGTATTGTAATTAAGATTATTTGTTTTGATGCTAGTGTTAAAATCTACTGATATTATAGTTATATGACAAGCTTTATGAATGAATGGTTACTCTTATTGTGTCAAATTAAGATACTATTGTAGTAGTATTGATAAATTCTACGTTTTTCTATTAGTTATTTTTAGAATTTGAGACTTGATTTTTCATAAAATGTTAGTGTAGATATGTATTTCAAATTTTAATTTTAAGTTTTTGATTATTTTTATTTTTTATTTATATGAGACCGGTTTTATCAGTTCAACCAGTAATTTATCGGTTGAACCAATAAACCAGTAAACTAGTAGGTTGACCGGTTTGATCACCAGTTCGGTTTTTACAACTATGATTGAGAGATATAATAGTAATTTTATATTTTAATCTTTAATTTATTCCTTTAACATGATAATATTAAATATCCATTTCTTGGGACAGAATAAAAATTTCAAGTTTTGGTAATAAATTGTTTCTCGGAATAAATTATTCCTAAGAATTAAAATTTTAAATTTTAAATAAATATGAGAAAATATATTTTAATAGACAATTTTTTAAGAATAAATTAAAATTCCTTAAAACAAATGTTTACTTATATAATTATTTGGAACGCAAGACAATGTTTGGCTTTAAGTTTTTCCTTATACTTTTAATTTGTATCTATAGAAATATTTCTCCTAGCTATAACATTAATCAAAGAGGGTAGAATTTTCTTTTTTGTAATTACGCTACTTGTCCACAATCTAAATTTTTAAGAAGCTATAGCACGGATAAAACATTTTCATAATGCATTAGTCAACGATATATATAGTGACAATAAGGACGACAATAAGTGCGTGGTATTATGACAGTTTATTTTGTAGTGTCCCTAAATCTTATCGACACAAAAAGAAAATGTTTTTAACTTTTTATAGGATTTTAGGGTTATATACCTATAGGCTTTTTTTTCCTCTACACCTTTCGTGCTATCATCACTAAAAGTTAACTTTCTTAGTGTATGGGATTTAGAGAGATTCTTAAGTATAATAAAAAACCTAAAATACTTGGACGGATTAAACATAATTGTAATTGTAATATCTTTAAATTAATTTTTACTGTATCTCAATCGTCAAATCAAAACAAGACACTAGAAATTAATTTAATTTCTTATTATTATATACCACTACAAGAAAAACACTTATTATCGTCGAATTGAGCATCGCAGAGTAGTAGCGGATTTACCGGCAGTAACCACGTCAAATTCGTAAGGTTAAGTAACTACCAGTAGATTTTTTTTTCGACGGTAAATCCACCGGTAATATTTGGGGGAAAATAAATTATTAGATTAGTATATCATTTACCGTCAGAATAATTGAATTTAGTGAAACGATGTATTTTGGTGACTCGCGATGGTTTGCAGTTAGAATTTTTCGATGGTAAATCAAACGATAAAAGGGGCGTAAACTCAAATCATGAACCTCTTTCCCCTTATTCGAACCTTCACTGCCATCACCACCATCCCCCCCTCTCTCTCTCTCTCTCTCTCTCTTCAACTGTCGTCACCATTGTCTGCCGCCACTGCCGAAACGATCGTCATTGCCACCCTCTCTCCGTCATCATCAACCCTTTACGCCTACGTCTCCTACTTCCCCTCCTCCTCTCTCTCTCCTTCACCGTCACCACCGTCTGTTGTCACCATCATCTGCCGCCATCGCAACTTTGGCGACCAAGGCTGCAACATCCACTTCTTTCCTTATTTCTTGCTCCGTTCTTCACTATAGGTTCTTGAGCAACTCTTTTCCAATTCCTTTAATTTTAGTTTAATTTAGTTTAGGTTTGAGTTGAATTTCAATTTTAATTTTGAATCAGTTTCAAAGTTAGTTCAATTTAGTTTTCTAATCTTAGTGGATTTAGGTCGATTAATTTAGGTTAGATTCAATACATTAGGTTTTGAATTGTTGAAGTGTTTGAAATTCTCTAATTTTGTTATTTGCTGCGTTGATGACTGTTTTGCTGAGATTGTTTGATAATTGTTTAATTTTAGTTTAATTTAATTTAGGTTTGATTAGAATTTTAATTTTAATTTTGAATTAGTTTCAAAGTTAGTTCAGTTTAATTATCTAATCTTAGTGGATTTAGGTTGATTAAGTTAGGTTAGATTCAATAGATTAGGTTTTGAATTATTGAAGTGTTTAGAATTATCTAATTGTTTAGTTGCTGCATTGATGATTATTTTGCTGAAAAATTGTTGTTGATATTGTTTGATAATTTGATATTTGCAGACATATCGACAGGTAGAAGTGTTGCGGATTAGGCTGCTGGTCGTGGTCGGAGTACAGGGAGGGTTTCTTTCGGTACCCCAAGGACTTCTGGATCCTCTCCCTCTACTCCGACTACCTCGACGATGCCACATGTTGCGAATTTAACGGACCAGCCGTTCATCATGGTCCCTAACCCCAACTATCTTTATTTTAAAATATTTAAATTCAAAAAGTCTTTAGTTATTTATAAAATGAATAATGCTATAGAACTAATACTATTATAGTCAATTTTAATCAATATTATATCAGGTGTCAAACAAGTTTAGTATGAAATTCACACTATAAAAAAAATTCAAAGATTAAAATGATGTAATTAGTTTTAAAAGTAATATTTTAATAAATTTATGTTTAATGATTTTTATATTTTGTTGAATTATAATTATATATAAAAATAAAAAAGAACAATAAATGTAAAATTTAGTAAAAAAATTATAATTAGAAAATTAGGAACAATGATTGATTTAGCCACCAAATAGTCTGGCCATTATCAACGACGAAAAATTTGGTTACTAACGCTTGGTCACTAATTAGTGATTGATTTCCTCAGTAACCGATTTAACGACGAAAAATTTGGTCACTATTTAGCAACCGATATTATTTGGTGAAAGTTTGATAGCTTTAGTTAAAAATTGGTCGCTAAAATCAATCACTAATGATTAGCGACCATCTTTGATCGATGTTTTAAATTTAGCGTCAAGGTTTTAGTAACTGCTAGAACCAGTCACTAAATCAGTCGCTAAGAGTTTAGCAATCAATTTTCAAACAAAATTGGTCATTATATTGATAATTTCTTGTAGTGCCACTAAATTGAATTTTTGTTGAGTTTGAATTTTGGATGTTTTTGTTTTTAAGAGTTTCAAATATTTTTTATATTAAATTTTGGCTGCAATGTTGTACAAAGTATTTGATAGAAGAAAAATGGTATGATAATTCATATTCACCCAATTTAAATTTTAAAATAATATTTAAATTTACTGCAAAAAGATCAAAATTGTGTAAACAAACTAAACATTAATACACATCGTTTATTTTTTTTTCTTATCAAATTTCCTGTATGGATTAAAACTTAATTAAAATATGAATTCAAATGAGTATGAATTATATATTTATTTACTTATCGGGTTTGAATTGAGATTAATATATAGTTCGACTTTAATCCTATGGGTTCATAATGGCTTAAAATTTGGCTTGATAATACTTTTTGTTTTTATTTTTAAATTCTTTTTAACGACACTAAAAGTAAGGCTTTATTATTCACTATACGAAGCTAGAAAAACAAGATGTATCATATATCGAAAGGGACACTAGGAAAGAAAGGTGGAGGATCACACAACAGAACCACAACTTTCAAGACCTGATACCTTTCTATCAAGGACATGTGAAGCAACATTAATATTCCTGTTTACATAAGAAAAATACCCCACTAATAACAGATAGAGGTGAAATAACAAAATTCATATGTGATTTAATTTAAAGTTTACGTGTCCAAAATATTTCACTATAAAATATAAAAATAAGTGATACTTTTACCCAAATTACATATTTAACGAGATATTAAAGCGATAGACCAACACTACAATAATAATTACTTCCTACAAGTAGGAAAGATAACGGATTTCTAAAAGGACAGGAGGTCCCGTTCTTCATGACACAATACCCCATCTCAGCCATTCATGACATGTAACAAGAATTATATTTGATCTTTGCTGGATACTCAAATTTCTATAGATATCCATGGTTTTCTAAAAAAAGTTGAAAACAAATTGAAAAATGAAAAACATAATTATTAATCATAATACAAATATTTTTGGATTTTTTACTCTTTTTTATGTAAATTACTCTTCGTTAAGAATGAAGTGGCTGAAATTGAATTAGGTTGAGGAAAAGATGTCTCATTTAGTAAAAGAAAGAAAAATAATAATGATTATTTGAAAAAAAAAATATTTTTGTACATAGACAAAGTTGAACTTTGATATTATCAAATCCAAGGATGGGGATGTTGGGAATAAGTAGTATGACCACAATCTAATCAATCACATGTTAAATAATTTGTTATTGTTATTATATTAAAATATTAATATAATAATACCCTTGATTAAATTTAGAGATTTATCATTGTGATAGTGATCACAATATTGAGAGATGAATTTTTTATAATTTAATCTAAATTGTTCTTGATCATATGATTATTAAAAAAAAGGACATTAATAAACCGAAAAGATCAATATACATATAATGGTCTTCATTGGATGAAGATTAATAGATCTCATTTATTAAATTACATATATAGATGGTGCATATAAAGATATGACCATTAAACTTACTCATTTTGAAAATTCCTAATGGTTATAATTACCGTATATTTGTTAATAGAATATTCTCAAGATGAACATAGTAATAGAGTTTCCTTTGACCTGCGACTGTTGGTGGACGAAATTGTGATTTCTATCTTTTGAGCTTTAGTATGTACACAACTCCGTTCAACTAACCAGCAAGTGCACTGGGTCGTCCAAGTAATACCTTACGTGAGTAAGGGTCGATCCCACGGAGATTATTGGTTTGAAGCAATCAATGTTATTTTATTTGGCTTAGTCAGGATACCAATAGGATTCTTTAGCCTCGTATTTTCGTTGCCAATTAGAGCGTAGAATAAATAGTTATTACTTTAATAATAGAGAATAAAAGCGTTACTTGTTGTGCAGTAATGAGGAATATGTTGGAGTTTTGGAGATGCTTTGTCCTTTAAATTTCTACTTTCCCTAGGCGTCCTTTTCTCACACGCATTGTTCCTTCCATGGCAAGCTCTATGTAGGGTGTCACCGTTGTCAATGGCTACTTCCCATCCTCGCAGTGAAAGCTATGCACGCACTCTGTCACAGTACGACCAATCACCGGTTGGTTCCCGCTCCTACTGGAATAGAATCCCTCTTTTGCGTCTGTCACTAACGCCCAGCAGGTTAAAGTCTGAAGCACGTCACAGTCATTCAATCCCGGAATCCTACTCGGAATACCACAGACAAGGTTTAGACTTTCCGGATTCTCATGAATGCCGCCATCAATCCGGCTTATACCACGAAGATTCTGTTGGGGAATCTAAGAGATATTCATTCAATCTGATGTAGAACGGAGGTGGTTGTCAGGCACATGTTCATGGATTGAGGAAGGTGATGAGTGTCACGGATCATCACCTTCTCCACAGTTAAGCGCGAATAAACATCTTAGATAAGAACAAGCGTGTTTGAATGGAAAACAAAGGAATTGTATTAAATCATCGAGACGCTGCAGAGCTCCTCACCCCCAACAATGGAGTTTAGAGACTCATGCCGTCACAAAGTATGTAATTCAGATCTGAAAATAGCATGAGGTTCAAGAGATGTCTGTAAAAGTTGTTTAAATAGTAAACTAGTAACCTAGGTTTACAGAAATTGAATAAACTAAGATAATTGGTGCAGAAATCCACTTCTGGGGCCCACGAGGTGTGTGCTGGGGCTGAGACTAATGCTTTCCACGTGTGGAGGCCTTTCTTGGCGTCAAACTCCAGGTTTTGACGTGTTTTGGGCGTTCAACTCCGGATCATGACGTTTTTCTGGCGTTTAACTCCAGACAGCAGCGTGTACTTGGCGTTCAACGCCAAGTTACGTCGTCTATTCTTGCGCAAAGTATGGACTATTATATATTGCTGGAAAGCCCTGGATGTCTACTTTCCAACGCCGTTGAGAGCGCGCCAATTGGACTCCTGTAGCTCCAGAAAATCCATTTCGAGTGCAGGGAGGTCAGGATCCAACAGCATCAGCAGTCCTTTTTCAGCCTAAGTCAGATTTTTGCTCAGCTCCCTTAATTTCAGCCAGAAAATACCTGAAATCACAGAAAAACACACAAACTCATAGTAAAGTCCAGAAATATGATTTTTGCCTAAAAACTAATATTATTTTACTAAAAACTAACTGAAACATGCTGAAATCTACATGAAATTACCCCCAAAAAGCGTACAAAATATCCGCTCATCACAACACCAAACTTAAACTGTTGCTTGTCCTCAAGCAACTAGATAAATAAAATAGGTTTTAACAGAAATAAAGAAGTAATAATATTTTAGAGTTTTAAATGAAGCTTAGATTCTTATTAGATGAGCGGGGCTTGTAGCTTTTTGTTTCTGAACAGTTTTGGCATCTCCCTGTATCTTTTAAATTTCAGAATGATTGGCATCCTTAGGAACTCAGAATTCAGATAGTATCATTGACTCTCCTAGTGTAGTATGTTGATTCTTGAACACAGTTATTTTATGAGTCTTGGCTGTGGCCCTAAGCACTTTGTTTTCCAGTATTACCACCAGATACATAAATGCCACAGACACATAACTGGGTGAACCTTTTCAGATTGTGACTTAGCTTTGCTAAAGTCCCCAGTTAGTGGTGTCCAGAGCTCTTAAGCACACTCTTTTGCTTTGGATCACGACTTTAACCACTCAGTCTCAAGCTTGTAACTTGGACCTGCATGCCACAAGCATATGGTTAGGGACAGCTTGGTTTAGCCGCTTAGGCCTGGATTTTATTTCCTTGGGCCCTCCTATCCATTGATGCTCAAAGCCTTGGATCCTTTTTTTTTTTTTTTTTTTTTTAGCTAGTGCTCATGGCTTGTTTTTTTTTTTTTTTTTTTTTTTTTTTTTTTTTTTTTTTTTTGAACTGCTTTTTCTTGCTTCAAGAATCAATTTCATGATTTTTCAGATCATCAATGATATTTTTCGTGTTCCTCATCCTTTCAGGAGCCAATATTCATCAAATTCAAAGTACAATTTATGCACTGTTCAAGCATTCATTCAGAGAACAACAAGTATTGCCACCACATATAATTAATTATAGTCTTTATTACTAAGAACTCAAAATATAATTACTTCTTTATTCTAAAAAAAAAATCTACTACTTTATTCATGCCTGATGATGATGAAAAGATAAATTATAGCTTAATTGGAAATAAAATCAAAATAGATATGCTAAGTACTACTACTCCTATATAACTTCTAAGGTAAAATCTTATAATAATACTATCACAGAGTTAAAGCTGGAATTAGAACTTAACAACCTGTATTTTGGGAAGTGGATGTTCCTTTAGTCTGTGGGATGCCTTCAAGAATTAATTTCTGATGCTTCAGCTCCCTTAAGTTCACATCCTTGCTCTTCCTGTTCTCTTAGGTGCCATGATCTTAATGAGTTTTAGCTCAGTGATCATGGCAAATCACACCAAACTTAGAGGTTTTTAGAACTCTAATTTGGGATGAGAGATGATAATTTGAAATATGTTGGTGCAAGAAATCATGAATTGAAACATAAAAATTTGGAAAAAATATAAAAACGAAATTGTACCTCCTCCCACCATCCTGGCGTTAAACGCCCACATGGTGCATGGTTTGGGCGTTTAACGCCCATGTGATGCTTCTCCTGGGCGTTCAACGCCCATGTGATGCTTCTTTCTGGCGTTGAACGCCAGGAAGTCCTTCTTTACTGGGCGTTTTTTCTAAACGCCCAGAATGCTAGCAGATTGGCGTTAAACGCCCAGAAGGTGCATCTTTCTGGCGTTTAACGCCCAGAAGATGCTCCTTTCTGGCGTTTAACGCCCAGAAGGCTACCCTTACTGGCGTTAAACGCCCAGTGGGTGCTTCTTTTGGGCGTTTAACGCCCAAAGTGTTTCTTACTGGCTTTTTCATGCCAGTGAACTTCCAAATTTCTCTGTAACTCTTGGGACTTCAGTTAATTTGTTATTTCACCTTTGAAGATACTTAGACCTAAACCTGTAAAGAAAGAAAATTTATTTAATTAGTAATTAAACTTTGTATATGGCTGGGTTGCCTCCCAGCAAGCGCTTCTTTAATGTCATTAGCTGGACTATCACTGATTCTTCAATTAAGTCTCAGTCTTGAGCATTCTTGCTCAAAATTGCCTTCAAGATAATGTTTAACTCTTTGTCCATTGACAATGAACTTTTTGTTAGAGTCATTATCATGAAGCTCTATGTAGCCATATGGTGATACACTTGTAATTACATATGGACCTCTCCACCGGGATTTTAATTTCCCGGGGAATAATTTGAGCCTAGAGTTAAATAGCAGAACTTTCTGCCCTGGTTTAAAGACTCTGGATGACAATTTCTTATCATGCCATTTTTTTGCTTTTTCCTTGTAAATTTTTTGCATTTTCAAAAGCATTGAGTCTAAACTCTTCTAGCTCATTTAACTGGAGCAATCGTTTTTCTCCAGCTAATTTGGCATCAAGGTTCAGGAATCTGGTTGCCCAGTAGGCCTTGTGTTCCAGTTCCACTGGCAAGTGACACGCCTTTCCATACACAAGCTGGTATGGAGAGGTCCCTATAGGGGTCTTAAATGCTGTTCTGTATGCCCACAGCATCATCCAAGCTTCTTGCCCAATCCTTTCTGCGGTTAATTACAGTCCGTTCCAGGATTCTTTTAAGTTCTCTATTTGAGACTTCTGCCTGCCCATTAGTCTGTGGGTGATATGGAGTAGCCACCCTGTGGTTGACTCCATAACGACTAGAG
Source organism: Arachis stenosperma (assembly GCF_014773155.1). NCBI lineage: Eukaryota > Viridiplantae > Streptophyta > Magnoliopsida > Fabales > Fabaceae > Arachis > Arachis stenosperma. The sequence goes on from NC_080378.1 coordinate 96,502,766, forward strand.
CAGAGTAGAGCTGCTTATTACAGAAATGAGTACCCCCATCACTGATTAACACTCTGGGGATACCAAATCTGCTGAAGATATGTTTTGGAGGAATTTTAACACTGTTTTAGTGTCATTAGTGGGTGTTGCAATAGCCTCCACCCATTTGGATACATAATCCACTGCCACCAGAATATAGGTGTTTGAGTATGATGGTGGGAAAGGTCCCATGAAGTCAATACCCCATACATCAAACAACTCAATTTCCAAGATTCCTTGTTGAGGCATAGCATAACTGTGGGGCAGGTTGCCTGATCTCTGGCAACTATCACAGTTAAGCACAAATGCTCGGGAATCTTTATAGAGAGTAGGCCAGTAGAAGCCACTCTGGAGGACTCTTGTGGCTGTTCGTTCACTTCCAAAGTGTCCTCCATACTGTGATCCATGGCAATGCCAAAGGATCTTCTGTGCTTCTTCTTTAGGCACACATCTACGGATTACTCCGTCTGCACATCTCTTAAAGAGATATGGTTCATCCCAGAGATAGTATTTTGCATCTGTGATTAATTTCTTTGATTGCACCTTACTGTACTCCTTGGGTATGAATCTCACTGCCTTGTAGTTTGCAATGTCTGCAAACCATGGCACTTCCTGGACGGCTAGTAATTGCTCATCCGGAAAGGTTTCAGAAATTTCAGTGAGAGGGAGGGACGCCCCTTCCAGTGGTTCTATTCGGGACAGGTGATCTGCTACTTGATTTTCTGTCCCTTTTCTGTCTCTTATTTCTATATCAAACTCTTGCAGAAGCAGCACCCATCTGATGAGTCTGGTTTTGAATCTTGCTTTGTGAGTAGATATTTAAGAGCAGCATGATCAGTGTACACAATCACTTTTGATCCTACTAAGTAGGATCTGAATTTGTCAATGGCGTAAACCACTGCAAGTAGCTCTTTTTCTGTGGTTGTGTAATTCTTCTGTGCATCATTTAGCACACGGCTGGCATAGTAAATGACATGCAGAAGCTTGTCATGCCTTTGCCCCAACACTGCACCAATGGCATGGTCACTGGCATCACACATTAATTCAAATGGTAATGTCCAGTCTGGTGCAGAGATGATTGGTGCTGAGACCAATTTAGCTTTCAGGGTCTCAAATGCCTGCAAACACTCTTTATCAAAGATAAATGGCGTGTCAGCAGCTAGCAGGTTGCTCAGAGGTTTGGCGATTTTTGAAAAGTCCTTTATAAACCTCCTATAGAATCCTGCATGCCCCAGAAAGCTTCTGATTGCCTTAACATTAGCAGGTGGTGGTAATTTTTCAATTACCTCTACTTTAGCTTGGTCCACCTCTATCCCCTTGTTCGAAATTTTGTGCCCAAGGACAATTCCTTCAGTCACCATAAAGTGACATTTTTCCCAGTTTAAAACCAGGTTAGTCTCTTGGCATCTTTTCAGAACAAGTGCTAAATGGTTAAGGCAGGAGCTGAATGAGTCTCCAAATACTGAAAAGTCATCCATGAAGACTTCCAGGAATTTTTCCACCATGTCAGAGAAAATTGAGAGCATGCACCTCTGAAAAGTTGCAGGTGCATTGCACAGGCCAAATGGCATCCTTCTGTATGCAAATACTCCAGATGGGCATGTGAATGCCGTTTTCTCCTGATCCTGGGGATCTACTGCAATTTGATTATAACCTGAATATCCATCCAGGAAGCAGTAGTATTCATGACCTGCTAGTCTTTCTAGCATCTGGTCTATGAATGGTAAAGGAAAATGATCCTTTCTGGTGGCTGTATTGAGCCTTCTGTAATCAATGCAGATACGCCACCCTGTAACTGTCCTTGTAGGAACCAGTTCATTTTTTTCATTATGAACCACTGTCATGCCACCTTTCTTAGGGACAACTTGGACAGGGCTCACCCAGGGGCTGTCAGAGATAGGATAAATAATCCCAGCCTCCAGTAATTTAGTGACCTCTTTCTGCACCACTTCTTTCATAGCTGGATTCAGCCGCCTTTGTGGTTGAACCACTGGTTTGGCGTCATCCTCCAACAAGATCTTGTGCATGCATCTGGCTGGGCTAATGCCCTTGAGATCACTGATGGACCACCCAAGAGCTGTCTTGTGTGTCCTTAGCACTTGAATTAGTGCTTCCTCTTCCTGTGGCTCTAAGGTAGAGCTTATAATTACAGGAAAGGTTTCACCTTTTCCCAGAAATGCATATTTCAGGGATGGTGGCAATGGTTTGAGCTCGGGTTTTGGAGGTTTCTCCTCTTCTTGAGGGATTTTCAGAGGTTCTATTATCTTCTCTGATTCCTCCAAATCAGGCTGAACATCTTTAAAGATGTCCTCTAGCTCTGATTCCAAACTCTCAGCCATATTGACCTCTCTTACCAGAGAATCAATAATATCAACACTCATGCAGTCATCATGGGTGTCTGGATGTTGCATTGCTTTGACAACATTCAACTTGAACTCCTCCTCATTGACTCTCAAGGTTACTTCCCCTTTTTGGACATCAATGAGGGTTCGGCCAGTTGCTAGGAAAGGTCTTCCTAGAATGAGAGTTGCACTCTTGTGCTCCTCCATTTCCAGCACCACAAAGTCAGTAGGAAAGGCAAATGGCCCAACCTTGACAATCATGTCTTCAATCACGCCTGATGGGTATTTAATGGAGCCATCAGCAAGTTGAAGACATATCCTGGTTGGTTTGATTTCTTCAGTTAAACCAAGCTTTCTGATAGTAGATGCAGGTATTAGGTTGATACTTGCCCCAAGGTCACATAGAGCTTGCTTGGTGCAATTACCTTCTAATGTGCATGGTATCATAAAGCTCCCAGGATCTTTAAGCTTCTCAGGTAAGCTTTTCAGAATGACTGCACTGCATTCTTCAGTGAGGTAAACCTTTTCAGTCTCCCTCCAATCCTTCTTATGACTTAAGATCTCTTTCATGAACTTAGCATAAGAGGGTATTTGCTCAAGTGCTTCTGCAAACGGAATCTTTATTTCAAGAGTCCTGAGATAGTCTGCAAAGCGGGCAAATTGCTTATCCTGTTCCGCTTGGCGGAGTTTTTGAGGATAAGGCATTTTGGCTTTGTATTCCTCAACCTTAGTTGCTGCAGGTTTATTACCTACAGAAGTGGGTTGGGAAGCCTTGTTATCAGCACTTGTATGTGACTGATTCCCTACTGGCATTTGAATACCAGAGGTAGGAGCTGGAGTGGCGTTAGACGCCACTTCCTTGCTTGTTACTGGCGTTTGAACGCCAGAACCATGCTCCTTTTGGGCGTTCAACGCCAGATTCAAGCTTGTTTCTGGCGTTGAACGCCAGGAATCAGCATGGTCTGGGCGTTCAGCGCCAGCTTTATCCCTTTCTGGGCTCTGCTTGTCCTCAGAGGGATTTTGATTAGCTATTCGTTCATGTCCCTGCTTCTTGCTGCTTTGAAGTGGGGTATTTAATGTTTTCCCACTTCTTAATTGAACTGCTTGGCATTCTTCTGCTATTTGTTTTGACAGTTGTTTTTCTGTTTGCTTTAATTGCACTTCCATGTTCCTGTTTGCCATTCTTGTTTCCTGTAATATCTCCTTGAATTCGGCTAGCTGCTGAGTTAGAAAGTCTAATTGCTGATTAAATTCATTAGCCTGATCCACCGGACTGAGTTCTGCAGTTACTGTTTTAGCTTCTCCTTTCATGGAGGATTCACTGCTTAGATACATATGCTGATTTCTGGCAACTGTATCAATAAGCTCTTGAGCTTCTTCAATTGTTTTTCTCATGTGTATAGATCCACCAGCTGAGTGGTCTAGAGAAATCTGAGCTTTTTCTGTAAGCCCATAGTAGAAGATGTCTAATTGCACCCACTCTGAAAACATTTCAGAGGGGCATTTTCTTAGCATCTCTCTGTATCTCTCCCAAGTATCATAAAGGGATTCATTATCTCCTTGTTTGAAGCCTTGGATGCTTAGCCTTAGCTGTGTCATCCTTTTTGGAGGGAAATAGTGATTCAGGAATTTTTCTGACAGCTGTTTCCATGTTTTTATGCTGTTCTTAGGCTGGTTATTTAACCACCTCTTAGCTTGATCTTTTACAGCAAATGGAAACAGTAATAGTCTGTAGACATCCTGATCTATTTCCTTATCATGTACTGTATCAGCAATTTGCAGAAATTGTGCCAGAAACTCTGTAGGTTCTTCATGTGGAAGACCAGAGTACTGACAGTTTTGCTGCACCATGATAATGAGCTGAGGATTCAGCTCAAAGCTACTAACTCCAATGGAGGGTATACAGATACTACTCCCATATGAAGCAGTAGTGGGGTTAGCATATGACCCCAGAGTCCTCTTGGACTGTTCATTCCTACTTGCTTCCATGATTGAATACAAGTTGAGAATTTATAGTTTGAAATATGGTGATGGAATAAATAAAAGTGGAATATATAAAAATATTTTTTTTAAGTAAAATAAAAACGAAATAAATAAAAGAAAGTGGAAATATTTTTGAAATTGAAAATTGAATTTTTAATGTAAAATTTTCGAAAAAGTAGTTTTAAAATTGGTTAGAAAATAAATTTTTTTTTTTTTAAATTTTGAATTTTATGATGAAAGAGAAAAACACACAAAAGACACAAGATTTAAAATTTTTAGATTTAGTGCTCCTTATTTTCGAAAATTTTTGGAGGGAAAACACCAAGGAACACCAAACTTAAAAATTTTAAGATCAAGACACAAGAACAACTCAAGAACACTTTGAAGATCCACAAGAACACCAAGAACAAAAGTAAGAACACCAAACTTAAAAATTTTAGAAAACTTTAATAAAATTTTCGAAAATTATATTAAAACTAACAAGAAAACACCAAACTTAAAGTTTGGCACAGGATTAAATCAAGAAAAATTATTTTTGAAAAAGATTTTAAAAAAAAGAAGATACCCAATTGCCAAGAACATAAGCCAACGCTCTAGCCAACTGAGTTAAAAATGTAACGTATTTTAACGATGTATAAATTTTTTTTTTGTGGATAAAAGTATAATTTTTTTAAAAGTTAATGTTTTGAAAAAGCACAAGAAAAACAAGAAAAGACACAAAACAAGAAAAACTCAAGATTAAACAAGAAAAATAACCAAGAACAACTTGAAGATCAATGAAGAACAAGAATACTAACACGAAAATTTTAAAGAAAATATACAATATGCAATTGACACCAAACTTAGAACAAGACACTAGACTCACGAAAAACTAACAGTTAATAAGGAAAAAGTAATATTTCGAAAAATATTTTTGAAAAGGGAATAAAAGACTCAAATTTAATGACTCTGTAACATCAATACTATATTCCTAATCTAAGAAATAAAATAAGCCTTCAATTGTTCAAACTCAATAATCCCCGGCAACGGCGCCAAAAACTTGGTGGACGAAATTGTGATTTCTATCTTTTGAGCTTTAGTATGTACACAACTCCGTTCAACTAACCAGCAAGTGCACTGGGTCGTCCAAGTAATACCTTACGTGAGTAAGGGTCGATCCCACGGAGATTATTGGTTTGAAGCAATCAATGTTATTTTATTTGGCTTAGTCAGGATACCAATAGGATTCTTTAGCCTCGTATTTTCGTTGCCAATTAGAGCGTAGAATAAATAGTTATTACTTTAATAATAGAGAATAAAAGCGTTACTTGTTGTGCAGTAATGAGGAATATGTTGGAGTTTTGGAGATGCTTTGTCCTTTGAATTTCTACTTTCCCTAGGCGTCCTTTTCTCACACGCATTGTTCCTTCCATGGCAAGCTCTATGTAGGGTGTCACCGTTGTCAATGGCTACTTCCCATCCTCGCAGTGAAAGCTATGCACGCACTCTGTCACAGTACGGCCAATCACCGGTTGGTTCCCGCTCCTACTGGAATAGAATCCCTCTTTTGCGTCTGTCACTAACGCCCAGCAGGTTAAAGTCTGAAGCACGTCACAGTCATTCAATCCCGGAATCCTACTCGGAATACCACAGACAAGGTTTAGACTTTCCGGATTCTCATGAATGCCGCCATCAATCCGGCTTATACCACGAAGATTCTGTTGGGGAATCTAAGAGATATTCATTCAATCTGATGTAGAACGGAGGTGGTTGTCAGGCACATGTTCATGGATTGAGGAAGGTGATGAGTGTCACGGATCATCACCTTCTCCACAGTTAAGCGCGAATAAACATCTTAGATAAGAACAAGCGTGTTTGAATGGAAAACAAAGGAATTGTATTAAATCATCGAGACGCTGCAGAGCTCCTCACCCCCAACAATGGAGTTTAGAGACTCATGCCGTCACAAAGTATGTAATTCAGATCTGAAAATAGCATGAGGTTCAAGAGATGTCTGTAAAAGTTGTTTAAATAGTAAACTAGTAACCTAGGTTTACAGAAATTGAATAAACTAAGATAATTGGTGCAGAAATCCACTTCTGGGGCCCACTAGGTGTGTGCTGGGGCTGAGACTAATGCTTTCCACGTGTGGAGGCCTTTCTTGGCGTCAAACTCCAGGTTTTGACGTGTTTTGGGCGTTCAACTCCGGATCATGACGTTTTTCTGGCGTTTAACTCCAGACAGCAGCGTGTACTTGGCGTTCAACGCCAAGTTACGTCGTCTATTCTTGCGCAAAGTATGGACTATTATATATTGCTGGAAAGCTCTGGATGTCTACTTTCCAACGCCGTTGAGAGCGCGCCAATTGGACTCCTGTAGCTCCAGAAAATCCATTTCGAGTGCAGGGAGGTCAGGATCCAACAGCATCAGCAGTCCTTTTTCAGTCTAAGTCAGATTTTTGCTCAGCTCCCTTAATTTCAGCCAGAAAATACCTGAAATCACAGAAAAACACACAAACTCATAGTAAAGTCCAGAAATATGATTTTTGCCTAAAAACTAATATTATTTTACTAAAAACTAACTGAAACATGCTGAAATCTACATGAAATTACCCCCAAAAAGCGTACAAAATATCCGCTCATCAACTGTCATAGTAATTAACAATGTATTTATTAGGGCAAAGTACGTAAATAAATAAATTGATCAAACCCCTTACCTAAATACACAAAACTGATATTCCTTACCTGATTGTGCAATTTGACACTTCTATGTAAACCGTGGGAAGCTACCACGGTTTACAATTTTAACATAAACCGTGGCAACCTACCATAGTTTATGAATTGTGTGATTTGTGTGTAAACCGTGGCAAGCTACCACGGTTTATGAAGGAAAAAATTTGATAGTAAACCCTTGTAGGTTACAACGGTTTAGGAACACCAAAATTCTATATATATGTGGGTGACATTCTACTTGCACAAAAGATCATTCTCACAATGGCAAGTGAGGAGGAGAGTGTTCTTGCCTTAGTGCATTGCTCTGGGAAAATTAAAAAAAGCAAAAGCCATGGTGTGAAGTTCACAGACAAAGAACCATTGAGTGCGTTCATCAATTCGTCAAGCACTTTGTCAGATCTAAAGAACAGCATCTTGCAGAAGCTTGGCGTCTTTGGTACGAAGTGGGTGAAGAAGCTATTCTACAAGATTCCCATCGCAGTTGTCTCGACGGGTGTTCAGTATGATACCTTTGTGCTAGCGGCTGATGAAGATATTAGGGTTCTGTTCCATTGTGTTAGGAGTTTTCTAGAGATCCGAATTCACGAGTTGTTTGCGAAGTTGGAGGTTGGTGTCGATAGTTCTGGGGCATCAGCTCCATTTCATAGCTCGACTGCCGTGGGAGGTGCATCTAGTTCGATGCCTGCGGTCAGACCGTATCTTCCGCTGGTGGGTTCCCCTACGTTCGCGGCTGATTTAGAGCGAACGGTGGTTGTTGGTTCTGTACAGTTGGAGAATGAAGGAATATTTGAGCAGCCTGATGTCGTTGGCACCGGTGGTGGCCAGTTACCTTATATGGAAGGCTTTGGTGAACCTGATAGAGTAGAGAATGCAATGTGTGACGATGACTCTGACCAGGAGCCTGTCGATATCATCGGGGACAGCGATGACGACACAGGCGCCAATCCACATGCGCAGCATGGGCCTTCAAGTTCTGCTTCTCAACAGTACCCTCCACACTTCTCCACACTAAACTTGGAGGTTCTTGGTCAACAGGAGGACGGTGGTAACACGGTCGGGGGCTCTTCTACAGAATTTTAGATTGGGCAATCTTTCCAGAATAAAGATGAGGTTGTGCTGAGTGTGAAGGACTATAGCATCCGGCGAGGTGTTGAGTACAGAGTCATCGAATCAGATCATCTGAAGTATCATGGAAAATACAAGCAATTCGGCAAGGGTTGTACTTGGTTGATTCGCGTTGCGCTGTGTGCACGAAAGGGCACTTGGGAGGTTAGGAGGTACAACGGGCCACACACATGCTTGGCAACCTCTATTTCCAGTGATCACCGTCAGCTGGATTACCACGTTATCTGTGCGAGGATTCTTCCGTTGGTTAGGGCAGATGCTGCAGTTACGGTAAAGGTACTGCAACAAGCTACAGAAGCCGATTATGGTTTCAGACCTAGTTACATGAAGGTTTGGATGGAGAAGCAGAAGGCAGTGGCACAAATATATGGAGATTGGGAAGAGTCGTACACGGAGTTGCCACGTTGGATGCTAGGAGTACAATCAACAATGGCCGGAACAATAACCGTGTTGAAGACCTCTCCTGTTCGGCTTCGTGGTGAGGCTGATGAGTCGACGGTGTACTTTCACCGATTATTCTGGACATTCCCACCCTGTATCGAGGAATTCCGTCATTGCAAGCCCCTTGTCAGTATTGACGGTACCCACTTGTATGGCAAGTATGGAGGGACACTGCTGTTGGCGATTGCGCAGGATGGGAACTCCAACATCCTCCCCATTGCATTCGCCCTTGTGGAAGGAGAAAATGCAGAGTCGTGGTCATTCTTCTCGTCCAACCTACGAGAGCATGTGACTCCTCAGGAGGGTATCCTTGTAATCTCTGACAGGCATAACGAGATCAAGGCAGCGCTTGAGGCACCTGAGACTGGGTGGCTGCCGCCTCGTGCATTCCGAGCGTACTATATTCGGCATGTGGCAGCGAATTTTGCCCTAACTTTCAAAGGTAAAGATTCAAGGAGGATGTTAGCGAATGCTGCCTATGCAAAGACTGAAGCAGAGTTTTATTACTGGTTTGACATCATGCGGACTGAGAATCCAGCAATGTGTGAATGGGCCAATCGGATGGAGTACGACAAATGGACCCAACATGAGGATAGTGGTAGACGGTTCGGGCACATGACAACCAACATCAGTGAATGTGTGAACTCGGTGCTAAAGGGAACTCGAAACCTCCCGGTCACATCATTGGTTCAGTCAACTTACGGAAGGCTTGCTCAACTTTTTATGGTACGGGGACAAACAGCAGAGGCACAACTCGGATCTGGTAATGAATTTTGCCAGGAATTGGCCAAGGCAATTGATCGGAATCTAAGAGACTCAAGGTGCTTCACTATCACGTTATACGACATGCATCAATCGGAGTACACCGTGGCCGAGACAACACCAACCGGGCGCTTCTCGCTGGGTAGCTATAGAGTTTTCCTTAAAGATCACAGATGCGACTATGGCCACTTTCAGGCGCTGCATTATCCTTGTCGCCACGCCATTGCATGTTGCGCCTACTCCCGCCTTAATTGGGCGTCATATGTTCACGAGGTCTATCGTATGAGTGAAGTTTTCAACGTTTACAAGCAGGGTTTTGTTCCGCCTATTCCGGAAGGCCTATGGCCTCCATATGCTGGGCCAACCATCATTCCTGATCCTAACATGAGGCGTGCAAAGGAAGGTCGTCCAAGCGCAACCAGGATCCGTGGTAGTATGGATCAGTCTCTGGAGAACCAGCCGAAGCGCTGTGGGCTATGCCGTCAGGCTGGGCGTACGCGGAGGAACTGTGACCAGCGAAGATATACTACCGGGGGGGGGATGCGTAGATCTCATTACCTTGTTGTTTTAGTTGTTTTATTAATTGTTCAGTTGAGTTATGTATGGTTGGTTAAGTCTATGAATGTCACCATGTTGATTTTCTGCATTAATTTCATATGAATAAAATCCGTTTATTTTAGATGTTTGATTGCATCAATGTGGTATCATTTAGACTGCGCATGATAACTGTGACGGAAATAATGTATATCTTAGAATCTCAAACCGCTTAAACTATCAAATACATAGCAGATAACATATCATTTAGACTGCACACTGTGATCAAATTTTTTCCTTTATAAACCGTGGGAGCTTGCCACGGTTTATGTTAAACATTCTCCCTTCATAAACCGTGGTAGCTTGCCACGGTTTACACACAAATCACACAATTCATAAACCGTGGTAGGTTGCCACGGTTTATGTTAAAATTGTAAACCGTGGTAGCTTCCCACGGTTTACGTAGAAGTGTCAAATTACACAATCAGGTAAGGAATATCAGTTTTGTATATTTGGGTAAAGGGTTTGATCAATTTATTTATTTATGTACTTTGCCCTATTTATTATACTTTGATTCCAGACACCTAATACCCTAGGGTGCTAGTTGAATGGATATTGGGTATGATTTAAATACTTGTAGAATTAATGATTAGTCAATAAGAAATCCGTCAACTCTCGGTAAAGAGTTTAAGCTCTATGATTATAATGACTGAGATGAATAAAACCTTGGCCAAGGGGATTGAATGAATGAAAAAATGAGTTTATTAAGTAATTAACACTTCATTATAATAATAGTAATAAGTTAGAGTTTGACAATTAAACCAAACTCTAAGGGTTAACCAAGAGCTAGAAAGATGGAAGGAATTATACTTTGTTCTTCTGAGGTTCTTAGTAAAAATAGATTACTTCATACTATCGGGTCGTTGAGGAGTGTTGCTAGACGCCAACCTTGATTAGTAAATTTAGTATGACTAATTTACTACCCGCTTAGTATTGAACTTACGGGGTCACTGATAAACCCATATTTCATGGTTTATCTTGTGCTCAATTGAGTGGTTTTTATCAACTCTTTACCCACTTATTCATACTATTTGCATGGTTTTACATTTGCCTTCCTAATTATGTGCTTTGATTGAAAACATGCTTCTTTGAGCTTATTATTAATCCTCTCTTATGACCATTAGATACCTTGATATGTGTGTTAAGTGTTTTCAGATATTATAGGGCAGGAATGACTTGGAGGATGGAAAGGAAGCATGCAAAAGTGGAAGGAATACAAGAAGTTGGAGAAACTGCAAAGCTGTCAGCCTGACCCTCTCGCACTAAAACGACCATAACTTGAGCTACAGAGGTCCAAATGATGCGGTTTCAGTTACGTTGGAAAGCTAACGTCCGGGGCTTCGATTTGATATATAATGTGTCATAGTGGCCCGGACGCTAGGCGACGCGACCGCGTGCTCCATGCGGCCGCATCGCGGTGACGAAAAACCAGCATGGCAGATTTCTTCTCCAGCGATTTCTGGGCTATTTTCGACCCAGTTTTCGGCCCAGAAAACTCAGATTAGAGGCTATAAAGTAGAGGGATTGCATCCATTCAGATCATGCACTCATAATTCACTTTTCATATTTTTAGATGTAGTTTTTAGTGAGAGAGGTTCTCTCCTCTCTCTCTCTTAGGATTAGGATTAGAATTAGGATTAGGATTTAGGACTTCTCTTAGTTTTAGGAGTGACTCTCAATCCCAGGTTCTTTGTATTTATTTATTTTTCAATGTTCCATGTTTAAATTGATCTCCTTAATTAATGTTATTTGAGATATTTCAATTTGATGATTACTGTCTTTTATTTATATAAATAATTTGGATTTTCCTGTTTTCCTTTTGCCTTTGGTTGAATAATTGGTGACTCTAAAGTTATCAAACTCATTGTTGATTGAAAATTGGATTTCTTCATTTCATTAATTCATATTCCAATAACTCTGGCCTTTTCCAAGGAAAGACTAGGACTTGAGGAATCAAAATTAATTTATCCACTTAACTTACCTTCATAGTTAGAGGTTAACAAAGTGGGAGAAAATCCAATTCTCATCACAATTGATAAGGATAACTAGGATAGGACTTTCAGTTCTTACACCTTGCCAAGAGTTTATTTTACAGTCATTCATTTATTTTTATTGCTTTGAAATATACATGTGCCCATTGCCCAACTAACCTTTTACCTTAATCCAAAACCCCAAACACACTTTTTCATAACCAATAATAAGAACATACCTCCCTGCAATTCCTTGAGAAGACGACCCGAGGTTTAAATACTCGGTTAACAATTTTTAAAGGGGTTTGTTACTTGTGACAACCAAAACATTTGCACGAAGGGATTTCTGTTAGTTTAGAAGCTGTATCTACAACGCGAATATTTTTAATAATTCTTTACTAGCAAAAATCCCTAATGTCAAAATGGCGCCGTTGCCGGGGCATTGCAAACGTGTGCCTTATTATTGGTTATTGTAAATATTTTTCAAAAAAAAAATTTAAAAAAAATTTCTTCCTATCTTTTTCAAAAATTATATCTTTTTCAAAATATTTTCTTTTTATTAATTTTTGTTTTTATTTTCTCTTACTACCATGAACTCTCACCCCTTTGGCTATGAGTCTGGTTATAATTATGTTGCAGGAAGAGGAGATTATAATGACAACATGCACCATGGTTGGAACAATCAAAGATGGGAGGAGCCACAAGGATTTGAACAACCATCGTGGCAACAACCACCTCCAATGGACTATCAACAACCATTCTACAATGCATACCAAGATGATAGATATGGTGGACCCCCTTGTAGTTACCAACAAGACCCACCATATACCTATGAACCCCCTCCTCTTGAATATAATTTTGAACCACCATACTCACAAGCCCCTTTCCGCCATTCACCTCCATATGACCCTAACCCTCAACTACCATACCAACCACATTATGAGCCATATGAACCATATATAGAACTACCCCAATACCAATCCAATTACTCCCACAAACCACCACTCCTCCATACACATTATCCATATTCATCAAAGTCAAAATCACAGGTTAGCCTCGAAGAATCAATGAAATAATGTACTGCAATCCTTCATCAACTGGAGCAAGCAATAGTGGAGAAGTTAAAGCAATTAGCTTCCCGACGTTCGGATACTCAAGAACGTAGTATGAAGGAGATACTAGAAACTCCAGAGGATAACGAGGAACATGGCTTTGTATTGGAACAAGTAGAGGAAGCCATAATAGTTGCATAGGAAAAAGTGGTTGAAGACTTAGGAGATGCTGAACCTCCATGGGAAAATCAAGACATAGAGACTTCGTCCAAGACAGTTGCATTTGATGTTGAGGAGGGTGTACAACCTCCAAGGTATATCACAGTTGAAGACTTGGAAGAGGTTGATCAAGAGATGGAGATTCAAGAAGAAGAAGCACAACCTCCCATGCCCTTGGTGGGCAATGAAGAAAAGATTGAATTGGAAGAAAGCTACCAAGAGGAAGAGGTTGAAATTGAAGAAGCTTGCAAAGAGGTGATAATTATCAGAGAAGAGTACAAGGGAGTGGAGCTTGCAATTTCATTAAAAATACCTCCCCCTAAGTTGCCATCATCCTTCATAACATTCAAGTGGGTAAAATTCATATCCCTTAGCTTTCTAATTCCACTTGAATATGGGCTACTGGAGACGGATGGTCAACTTAGAGCTCTCTGTGGCATTAAGAGTAAGAAGAAGATGGTCGGAGATAAGATTTATTCTGCAAGGTTCAACATGGTTGTGTGTTCAACATTTAAACGCAAAGGTTGGTGTAGAGCTCAACTGAATGGGTCTAGGAAGTTGTCTGGCTGCTTCAGTGAGAATTCAGACTGTTTGCCACCCGGCTGGAACAGTATTGCTCAACAAGAAGACGGGTGCAAAAGCAAGATTTGGGACCCCGGAATTCACTCTAGAAATCAACACTCTTGGGGCCTTGTCACTTGCTTTAACTTGCTTGAAGGCTTTCTGTGCCTTGTTTGGGACCCCGGAGGCTACTGGAACTCGAAACATTGGTAGAGATTTCTGGATGAGTTCAAGCATAAGCCGCCATAACAGGAAGCTCCTCAAATGTCCAACTTAAGGACTTTAACTAAAAGTGCTAGGTATGATCGTTCTTTTTCAATTTATTCTATTTTATTTTGTTTGTTTTTTAGTTTTATTTTATTTTATTGAACCTGGAATCATGCATAGCATTCACATTAAGCATTGCATTCTGCATACTGCACTCTGTATCTTTCAAAAAAAAAGGGAAAAACACGCATGCGACGCGGCAGCGTCGCTGACGCGTCCGCGTCACTAGTGCGCGAGGAAGAAAAGCATTGAACAGAGAATCACGCGAGAGCGTGGTTGGAGCCGCGCCTTTAGCATCATTTGACCCCACACGACCACGTCGCTCACGCGACTGCGTCATGTGAAACTTTGGCCTCCCACGCGACCGCGTCACCCACGCGGCCGCGTGCCCTGAAAATCGACGTCAAAATGGTGCATGGCCGAAAGTTGTGCTGGAACTGGGCTGGACTCGTGCTAGAAGCCCAAGCCCTCCCATGCGAATGCATGCCCCACGCGGCCGCGTCATTTTTCAAAAATGGCCATCCATGCGATCGCGTCACCCAAAATTTGGCAAAATAAGATTTTGAACAGAGAGTTGTGCGAGCGCGAGGCTGCCCTTGCGCCAGTAGCATAAATTGAATCACGCGACCGCGTGACCGACACGATCGCGTCAATCAGTATCAGCGCAAGTCGCGCGACCGCGTGCCCCACGCGGCCGCGTCGCTTGCGTCGCACAGCTTATCCTTATTTACCAAATATCTTATCTTTTCTTCCCCAATCCTAATTTCTTCTATCTTTTCTTCTTTCTTTTTTCTTTCTTACTTATCTCTTCTTCCTTTCTTTCACTTCTCATTCTTCTTATCTCTTATTTTATTTAATTTATTTGTATACTTTCATTCATTGCATTATTTTCATTGGTGTTAGAAATTTATTTGGGTCATTATTTCTATATTTTTGTGAATTATTTGACAATTATATATTACTTTTTAAAGGGTTGCTTGCATGTTCAATTTATTATTTTCAAATAGCTCATTTACCATGCATGTTATGTGTTTATAAAAATGCCCGTACGGCATTGTGCACTATTTTTAAGATTTCTTTTAATCTATTACTATAAATGCTTGCTTTTCACAAAACCCTTTTTATATTTTATTAATTAAATATAATTGTTATTACAAACATGATTGTTAGTTTGAAAGACTTGGTAATCTAAGTTGGACATTGAATGCTCGATCTATGCTACTCATGCCTTTGCCAGCATGCCAATAAACATCTTGCATATTAACTGTCCTCACATGCTCTTACTATATTTCCATTGATGATTTTTCACATGTAGTCATGACCATGTGCTAACGTCATTTTTCTTTTTGTGCATTGATTACCACCTTTCCCGCTCTCTTCCTTGCTCTATCTCTTTAATTTTATTTACTTTCTCTTTCCTTTTTCAGGATGGCCACCAAGAAGGGTACGGAGAAAGCTACTCCCAAACCACCGGCAAGGAAAGGAACAAAGAGAGCACCAGCTGAGGAACAACAACCCCCGTCCACTTGTACATCTAGCATGCACCGAGGACGGTGCAATCTTTAAGTGTGGGGAGGTCGATACCGATCTCCACGGGTTAGTTAGTTCCTTCTCAACACCAATTTTTGTTTTTCATTGTTGCATTTGCATGTTTGATTGCAAGTTTATTTTTTTTTGTGCATATTTTACCACTTGGTTAAAGTAATATTCTTCTTTTTCAAGAAATTTTTATAGTATTTCACTAATTTGAATAAAACTTTTTGAAAAACTTGTTTGAAGAAATATTATTTTGGAACATAGTTTAGAGCTCGAACACAAAACCAGTGAGATTTTAAGCCTATTTGATTGGTTGCATTTTATCAACCAATATTTTATTTTTGGTGTGTGTTTTTCTCTCTAAAATTGTGATCTTTGTCTTGCTTAATTCTATATTTCCATTATTTGATATATGCATACACTTATATGATTGAGGCCCTTGTTTCACTGAGCTTACATACCCATATGGCCTTAACCTTTTCATTATCTATTGCAAACCAATTTTGAGCCTATTTTACCCCTTTGTTCTTTATTTTAGCACATCATTAACTCTAAGCGAAAAATAATAATGTCCTTAATTTGAATCCTTGGTTAGCTTAGACTAGTGAGAATGCTTATGAATTAAGTGTGGGGAAGAGTGGGTTTGGAAACATCTGGTTTGAGAATTGAGTATGTTAGAATTTTCTAAAAATGTGAAAGAAATGTTTAGGACATGTTCATGCATTTAATAAATTAATCATATGCATTGAGAAAAACAAAAAAAATGTATAAAAAAAAGAAGAGCAAAATAAGTGAAAGGGGACAAAATGCCCCAAAGTAAGTGGTGAAAGCAATGCATATGAGTTATACTTGAAATTAGAATGCATGAATATGTGGAAAATATAGTTAATGGGAAGCCAGATTTTATATTATGATTACATGGATTGTCCTAAGTTAGGTGGAATAGTTTATGTTAATTAAGGATTCAAATTTTAGTCCACTTGGCCAAATACAATCCTACCTTGACCCTAACCCCATTACAACCCTTAAAAGACCTCTTGATTTGTGTATTGGTGCATTAAATTTTTGTTGATTGGTAGATGAAGAGCAAGTCTTAGAAAGCAAGATTAGCAGAGAATTGAGAGAATCGAACCTCAAACACCTGAGCGATTAGAGTGATATACACTACCAGTGAAGGTTCGATGCTCGATTCCTTGTTCCCGGCTTTCATGAGCTATTTTCTTCTGCAAGTTTACTTGTACTTTATTTTGTGATTTGAATTAGTGAGATCCAGTTCATGTTTATTCTTGGAGATTTATTTACTCTTAACCAAGTATGTAGAAACATTTTGCATGTAGTTGCATTCATATTTATAGGTTGCATTTCATACATTCTACCATTCCTCTTCATCTTTATAGCTTCTCTTGAGCTTAGCATGAGGACATGCTAATATTTAAGTGTGGGGAAGTTGATAAACCCATGATTCATGGTTTATCTTGTGCTCAATTGAGTGGTTTTTATCAACTCTTTACCCACTTATTCATACTATTTGCATGGTTTTACATTTGCCTTCCTAATTATGTGCTTTGATTGAAAACATGCTTCTTTGATCTTATATTTGCTTATTATTAATCCTCTCTTATGACCGTTAGATGCCTTGATATGTGTGTTAAGTGTTTTCAAATATTATAGGGCAGGAATGGCTTGGAGGATGGAAAGGAAGCATGCAAAAGTGGAAGGAATACAAGAAGTTGGAGAAACTGCAAAGTTGTCAGCCAGACCCTCTCGCACTAAAATGACCATAACTTGAGCTATAGAGGTCCAAATGACGCGGTTCCAGTTGCGTTGGAAAGCTAACGTCCGGGGTTTCGATTTGATATATAATAAGTTATAGTGGCCCGGACGCTAGGCGACGCGACTGCGTTCTCCATGCGGCCGCGTCGTAGTGACGAAAAACCAGCGTGGTAGATTTCTTCTCCAGCGATTTCTGGGCTGTTTTCGACCCAGTTTTCGTCCCAGAAAACTCAGATTAGAGGCTATAAAGTAGAGAAATTGCATCCATTCAGATCATGCACTCATAATTCACTTTTCATATTTTTAGATGTAGTTTTTAGTGAGAGAGGTTCTCTCCTCTCTCTCTCTTAGGATTAGGATTAGAATTAGGATTAGGATTTAGGACTTCTCTTAGTTTTAGGAGTGACTCTCAATCCCTGGTTCTTTGTATTTATTTATTTTTCAATGTTCCATGTTTAGATTGATCTCCTTAATTAATGTTATTTGAGATATTTCAAATTGATGATTGCTGTCTTTTATTTATATAAATAATTTGGATTTTCCTGTTTTCCTTTTGGCTTTGGTTGAATAATTGGTGACTCTAGAGTTATCAAACTCATTGTTGATTGAAAATTGGATTTCTTCATTTCATTAATTCATATTCCAATAACTCTGGCCTTTTCCAAGGAAAGACTAGGACTTGAGGAATTAGAATTAATTTATCCACTTAACTTACCTTCATAGTTAGAGGTTAACAAAGTGGGAGAAAAATCTAATTCTCATCACAATTGATAAGGATAACTAGGATAGGACTTCCAGTTCGTATACCTTGCCAAGAGTTTATTTTACAGTCATTCATTTACTTTTATTGCTTTGAAAATATACATGTGCCCATTGCCCAACTAACCTTTTACCTTAATCCAAAACCCCAAACACACTTTTTTATAACCAATAATAAGAACATACCTCCCTGCAATTCCTTGAGAAGACGACCCGAGGTTTAAATACTCGGTTAGCAATTTTTAAAGGGGTTTGTTACTTGTGACAACCAAAACGTTTGCACGAAGGGATTTCTGTTAGTTTAGAAGCTGTATCTACAACGCGAATATTTTTAATAATTCTTTACTAGCAAAAATTCCTAATGTCAGTCACATACTAACGAGTGTTCTAATCTTTGTTGTAGAATTATTTAATTATTATTTTGATTTGATCAAATAACTAATTATATTAATTTAAATGGAATATTATTGTATTCTTTGCTAGGACCAAGAATATAATAATAATATGATAATTGAGAATATTAAATGAGATTTGAGAATAATTAGTTATTCTATTTCTAAATTTAAATTATAAATTTGGATGAGATCCAAATCAATTATGTTTTAAATTGTTATGATATGATTCATAAAATTTGAAGGATCCAAATTTAGAATTTCAAGATATGATTTAAATTTGAATTGAGAATCAAATTTAAAATTAGTAACAAATCTCATACTATATATATGTATGCCAAGAATACAGAAAATATGGTGAGAATAACAAGAGTTTTATTCCTTTACCTCTATACACATAAATGTATGTGAGCCTAATTTTTGGAGAAGAATTTTATGGTGTGCAAAGAGTTGTGAAGAGTTCTCAATTTAGATAAGATATCCATTGGTCAAAGAGTTGACAGCAAAAGGTTGATCTCGGTGTATATTACTAGCGTACTCAGGTATTTAGATCTGATCTACTATATATTTATTATTGGAATAAAGTTTAAACACAAAAATAGATCTTTAGGATCACTTTTTTTTTTCTTTCACTACGTGTTTTGAACACATGGTAATCCTTCAGTGGTATTAGAGCTTTGGCTTTTTTGTGTTTAAAATTTTATTCCTATTTTCTTAAAGTTTGTAAATTAATAAGATTAATTCAAATATTTTTTTAAGCATGCGATGCAGTTATTTCCTTTGAGATGGTTTTTTAATAAATTAATAGTTAATTTATTTCAATGTTAATTATTTAATTGTGATTAAATTATTATTTTTTTTGGTTATGATTTTAATCAAATTTTATTTGATTTTTTTTATCATGACTTTGAAACATCACTTTAAAGGAATAAAAATATTTATTTTTATATATTAGTGTATATATTGAGAATTTCAAATTTGATTTGACAGTTCTATAAAGCTAAACGTTAGTCTATTAAAAATCAAATTTTGATTTGATTAATGTGTTTTGAACACTATGATTTTAAAAATTAATTTTTTTAATGTTCTTGATTATAAAGAGCGGCCTGACAACCAGGAGTTTTATTTTTAAGATACTAATCAGTATATACATTTGATGTATTAGGGATTTAATTTTATATTTTTACCTAGACAACCAGGAGTATAAAATTTAATCCATGAATACTGGTAGAAATTCTCTAACAATGGAGATAAGTCCAAAAAGTTAGGAGATTGCCAAAAAATAAATTTATCTCTTGTTTACAAGGAACGACCTGACAATCAGGAGACCTGTAATCACGAATAGAATTTATTGATGTATATGATGATGCATAAGGAGAATTAATTTTATACTTGAACCTAGACAACCTAGGGGTATAAAATATAATTCAGTTAAATGGTTGTCTGACAACCAGATAATTATTTGGAATTATAATTGTATGTGATCCAATTTAATCATGTTCATTTAGAATTGGTATGAGTAACAACTTGACAACCAAGGTACTCATTCATGATTCTAAATAATTTTAATAGAAATATAGATTTCTTAATTTACTTTCATATTTTTAAATATACCCATTTTTTTTGGCATACTTGAAAGTAATATATTGACTAACATCTGAAAATTGTTCTCATGTATGAAAGTATTATCATAGAGATGATAATTTTATTAAAATAATATCCTCCAATAAAATTGATTTTGAAATGGTCAGAACTTTTAAAGTATTTGTATTATTTTACATGGGTTGTTTTGACAACCATAAGTTCTAATTTCAAACGCATCTCCCCGCTATTTATTAACGAACATCTTGAGAAGATGTGGTGTCCAAAGTAAGATAGTATGATTATAAAAAAAATTGTTTAAATTAGTGGGAGTTGTAACACCCTACCATACAGAGTCTTATGCTTAAGTCATAATTCAGAGATGGCAAGGTATTACGACCTCTAAAATAAAAATTTAGTACGTATAGTAGTATGAATGAACGATTATAACTGGGAGCCTTTGTAGAAAAAGGGGTAAACAAAAAAATCGCAACTCGAAAGCGCAACACTCCGATCGATAACGTAACGAACAAGGATAAACCAACGCGAGATTATATATATATGCAAGGAAGTGTCAAAAACAGGAATATCAAGACTCAAGATCCGGCTGCGAAGATAACCGGTTCGAGCATAGCAATATATATACATATGATAAAATAAGGAAAACCCCAAAGGAAACCCAAAGTGACACAAATACATAAAACCTATTCTCCAAAATCTCCCATAAGAGGAGTCATCACAGTTTGCATTATTTAATGGAGATAAAAGTATCTAAGCGAAACATATAAACCAAAACATGGTTCCGAGAACAAAGGATCTTCGCAAATCTAGAAGTCTCCATCATGCCTCAGCGGGAAACCTCACGTCCTGCATCTGAAAACCACAAAATCCGCATGGGTGAGAACCAGAGGTCCCCAGCATGGTAACAGCTTCCACATATATAATACATAATAGTAGAGGAAAGCCGAAGGCAATCCTAGAGCTTCCTCCAGATAATTCAAATCTTATAAACAAGCTAAACCATAAAGGGCATCTGACTAAAGATTCTTCAGTCTAACTAATACTTCCCTTTCCAATTCCTTCAGACCTCCCAACCACCAGCAGGAGTATAATGTAGCAAACACAGTTATATCAAACAAAGAATATACAAATAGGAGCAGTTAAGGCATTTAGACAATTAGCAAGTAATATGCAGTCAAATAGGCAATCTCAAACAATTCACATAGTATGCATATGATGAATGCCTGTCCCTAGTGGCTGATGATATCATCTTGTCGGTTATAGAGCCAACCCGACAAGTCCTGGTCGCTAACCATTGGACTGTCCCTCTGTCACGCATCCCCAACTCGAGTTATACTCGTTATAAACTTGATCATAATCATGATCTATATCCATCACCCTCACTGGTGAATATTTACGGGGGCGAGCTCATCCGGGTCTTTCACAGTGCCCGGCCACACTTACGACATAGGGTCAACAGAGTATCAAGTCTCAACCTGGAGCACGTGGTGGCTAGCCACTGCTACTACCCAGGGAAACTTGTATCTCAGATAGTGGAAGTGCAAATCTCAATTATCAATAATTCAGCATATACATGCATGAATTCTCATCCATGGATCAACATCCATAGCAGCCATCCGGCTCACGGTTCAGTCCAGAACCAGCCAATATTCATATCATACACAGCCATTCCGGCTCACGGTTAAATCTATAACCAGCCGTTTCATTAACAATTACAGCCTTTCGGCCCATGGCATAACAAGCACTTCTACCACCATCCTCCGCATCTCACATAATCATCTCTGATCCTCATTGATCATTCATTTTTCCCTTGCTTCCCTCTCAAGTTACCACCTTCACTAGCCCTTTTCTAATAGCTAGGCATATCACAATGATTTAAGACATAAATGGTGAGATCGGAGGCTTAGAAGTATGAGATTTGGCTTTTAAAACTCAAAAATCAACTTTGGGATGAAAACAGGGCCACGCGTACACGCACTCCACGCGCACGCGTGGATGGCCTCAAAAACTCATCGACGCGCAAGCGTCATGCACGCTAACGCGTGGATTAAAAATTTGCCAATCGACGCGCACGCGTCAACCACGCGTACGCGTGGGTGCTCTTGTGCCCCAGGCACAAAGCTGGCACGGTTCTGGCACAACTCTCTGGAAAATGGCTGGGCATTGGGTGCAGCAGAATCGGCGCGCCCGCGTACATCACGCGCACGCGTGGATAGCACTTTTCGGAAGAACGGCGCGTACGCGCTAAGTGCGCCCACGCGCAAGGGATCATTCTGCAAAAAATTTTCTAAGTTAAAAGCTGCAGAATTCACAGATTTAAACCCCAATCTTCCAACGGACATAACTTCCTCATTTTAAATCGTTTTTCACCCGTTCTTCAAACGGCATGGACATCCCGGATCCAATTTCATTTCTAAACAGATTTGGTACACAACAGAGATCCGTAGTCCAAGTTATGTTCCACTAAAGTATGCCCAAAAACCATATTTTCATACAAAACCACCAAGTGCCATTTTCAAAACAAGCCATTTTCAACTCTTTTCAAAATCAATCAAAACATGCCAATTTCATCCCTTTTCTTTGAAATCAATCAAAATATATTTAATCCAACATCAAGCCTCCTCAACTCACACATTGAGACTTTACCACAATTTACCAAAATCACTATCTCATCATTTTAACCCACTTCACCCAAGTGGCTCAACTCAAACATATTGACATATCATATACTCTTCTTCATGCCAAATTCTCAACAACACCAATCCCAATAAATCATCATTGTACACAATTAATATCATACTCACCATCAACATGGTTCATTCCACAATTCAACCATATTCAATCATCAAGCATATATCACAACATGCATATTTCTCATACATCATACCATTAAGGCATCAATAATCATCATCACATATATGACCACATCATATATATCAACCATTCAACAACATCAACAATTCAATGCCTATCTTAGGGCCTCTAGCCTAAGTATTTCCTACCACATTACATATTAGATATGAGAAACCGAAACCATACTTTAGCCGATTTCCCAAGCTCAATCGGAGCACTTCTAAACCACTTATTCACAAGCTCTCAAGGCCTCAAAACCTCCAAGAACAGATTTTTCACCACCAAACCCTCTTTAAGCTTTTCAATATCACCAACTCAAGCTCCAACATTCACATATATACAACCTAAGCCACAACCATCATACCCATACACAACATCTCAAAACCCAAACATCATAAAACAACAAATTACACTAGGGTTGATAATCTTACCACACCCAAGGTCCAAGGAGACAAGATTAACCTTCTCCTTCAAGAGAGTTGGGTCCTATAACATCAAAGAGCCCAAAATCTCAACATTTTTGCTCATAAAACTCGAAAACAAGGCTGGAATTTCGAAGAGCAAAATGTGGCTTACCTCAAGATTGATTGTATGGGTTTTGTAGAGCTCTCCGCGGTGAACGCGTGGCCGCAAACGGAGCGGCAATCGGAGCTCTAGATCAAAAGTTATGGTGGTTTGAAGATCAAGTGAGAGATAGAAGTTTAAGAGAGTGTTCTTCCCCCATGGCCTCTCTTTTTCAGCGTGTTTTTGAGTGTTGTGAGGAGAGAGAGTGCTGAAAACTAGGGTTTTGGTTTAGTTATGTTGGGCCAAGGGCCCACTTTGAGTCCGGTTGGCCCGGTTTGGCCCGTTCGGTCCAATCTTGGTCCGAATTCTATAAAATTGGTACCGAAATTCTTGTCTCAATCTCCTCTATCACATTTAGCCATAAAAATCACATTTTAGACTTTCTAGAATAAATTCTCATTTATTGGTTAATTAGCCGTTAATTAACCGGGTTTTACAGGAGTATTGGGTAATATATTTTAAATTAAACAACTTTAGAAGTTGAAATTCCATTAAGCAAATGACTTTTGCAAGAATTGTTTTTGCAAGTATTTTTGGAAATTTATTTTGTTACAAACGATTTATAATTGGCTCTAATATGATTAAGGTTTGTGACCTTTTTGAAAAAATCAATATAAGTATTGAGGATGTATATCAAAGTTGCTCTTAAGGGTTGGTTTGACCAATAATAAAGATATTGAGTATTTTTATTATAAGAACTTAAAATAAAATATCTAATTATCTAATTGATATTCTATTAAATAGAGAATAAGATTCACTCCATGCATAAATACTAGTACTTAATGTATTCCATCATGTTTAAGAAACATGAAATTTGATTTAGTTGAGTATCACTATTTGTTAAATATTTGGACTACATTTTAGAAATATTGCTAAATTAATAAATTTCTCATTAAATCAATTTTTTACCCATATGAAATATGAAAAAGGCATAAGCTGAAACTCAAGAACATCAGAGTTTGGAGATGTCTTATATATGTTAAGAGATTGCACAATAATAGAATTGAATTCGATCCAATAAATGAGATTTATTGGTTACCCTAAAAAATAATGAGATTATTTTTTATCATTCTTCTTATAATAAAGTGTCTGTAATAAGAGGTTAAACTCTTTTTTAGAAAAGGAAATCCATCTTAAAAAAAGAGTGGGAGTACAATTACTTTTTTTTAAATTGTTTACCACTCAATAGAGGATATACTTTTTCTAGGAAGTATATAAGGTTTGATCGTCAAACTAACTTTTCGAAAAAGTAGCCTGTTTGTATAATGATACAATTCTATAAAGATAGATGTAATTGTTACTTAGATTTTTTATAATCATGTTTAATAAGGATTGTCCTTAAAATAAAATTATACCCTATTGTAGTGGGAGACTTCATGTTTTGAGAAAACGTAATATTTATGATGCACTAGATATATTTTACAAAAGGTCAAGCAAACATGCTCAAGAGCAAAGGTGTTTAAAGTCAAAAGAGTTTTGATAAATATAAATGTGCATTGAAAAATTATACAGATGATTGATTGGCTCTCGTACAAGTGGGAGATTATTGTGATAATAGTATGCCCAAGATCCAATCAATCATGATTGGCTCTCGTGCAAGTAAAAGATTGTTGGAAATAAGTAGTATGACCACAATCCAATCAATCACGTGTCAAATAATTTGTTATTGTTATTATATTAAAATGTTAATATAATAATGTCCTTGATTAAATTTAGAGATTTATCATTGTGATAGTGATCACAATATTGAGAGATGAATATTTTATAATTTAATCTAAATTGTTCTTGGTCATATGATTATTAAAAAAGGACATTAATAATATGAAAAGATCAATATATATATAATGGTCTTCATTGGATAAAGATTAATAGATCTCATTTATTAAATTTTATATATAGATGGTGCATATAGAGATATGACTATTGAACTGACTCATTTTGAGAATTTGACAATAATAATGGTAATAAGTTAGAATTTGACAATTAAACCATACTCTAAGGGTTAACCAAGAGCTAGAAAGATAGAAGGAATTATACTTTGTTCTTCTGAGGTTCTTAGTAAAAATAGATTACTTCATACTATCGGGTCGTTAAGGAGTGTTGCTAGACGCCAACCTTGGTTAGTAAATTTAGTATGACTAATTTACTACCCGCTTAGTATTGAACCTATGGGGTCACACACTAACGAGTGTTCTAATCTTTGCTGTAGAATTATTTAATTATTATTTTGATTTGATCAAATAAATAATTATATTAATTCAAATGGAATATTATTGTATTCTTTTCTAGCACCAAGAATATAATAATAATATGATAATTGAGAATATTAAATGAGATTTGAGAATAATTAGTTATTCTATTTCTGAATTTGAATTATAAATTTGGATGAGATCCAAATCAATTATGTTTTAAATTGTTATGATATGATTCATAAAATTTGAAGGATTCAAATTTAGAATTTCAATATATGATTTAAATTTGAATTGAGAATCAAATTTAAAATTAGTAACAAATCTCATACTATATATATGTATGCCAAGAATAAAGAAATATGGTGAGAATAACAAGAGTTTTATTCTTTTGCCTCTATACACATAAATGTATGTGAGTCTAATTGTTGGAGAAGAATTTTATGGTGTGCAAAGAGTTACAAAGAGATTCTCAATTTAGATTAGATATCCATTGGTCAAAGAGTTGACAGCAAAATATTGGTCTTGGTGTGGAGACGCATAACGCCTTCGTACCATTAAAGGAGAAAAAGATTTTTACTAGTGTACTCAAGTATTTAGATTTGATCTACTATATATTTATTATTGGAATAAAATTTAAACACAAAAATAGATCTTTAGGATTACTTTCTTTTTTTTCGCTGCGTGTTATGAACTCATGGTAATCCTTCAGGGAATGGACCAGTGACGGAGATGTGATAATTGCTGCCATTTAGATATTGTTACTGAAAATTTGATTTGCTTTTCTTTTCATTGGATTTTTTTTTACGGTATTTCTCAATTCGATAGACTAATAATTAATCCGTCACGGATTAGAGCTCCATTTAAGAATTTATCGTAAGTCAATAAATTATTACATGCATAAAGTAAAATTCGAACTCCCAATACTTATTTAAATAGACTATTAAACTAATCATTAAATCAACCTAACTTAATTTTCCGTCAACGAGGTTGAAGCTTCAATTCGTTATTTGGAATTTAAGTTGGTCCAACAAGCTTGTTTTTTCTATTTGTAGCCGAAAGGAGATAATATTAAGGTTATAAATGCATTACATAATGTACATACACATAATAACTATTTTAGTCTTATAATATGAAAATGCAGAGTACTTTTGCATAGGTTTAGAATTTCTCAGCGAACACATGTTAAAAGAAAAAAAAAAATTTAGTGGCTCACTCACTAGCCAAATTTACTCTTGTCATACTAAGTACAATGCGGATAAAAAGGCACTAGCGAAAATTTGTAATTTAACCAATTTAAAAAAAAATTGCTAGGAATAATATAGACAAAATTATTTTTTATAGATTCGGTTTTGGTGATTTGTAATTCAGTGGCCCTAACAAATAATAAACATATGGGTGATGAGCTAAGACTTCTTGCAAGAAACTGATGCTAGCATCATGCAGATAATGAGAAGCTATAGCAGCGACACGCATCGTAGGGACCGGGCACGAGCACTTGGCGCTAGCATCACGCAGACAGCAAAAAACTAGGATTTCGCCACGTGTTATATGTTGGGCCAGTTGAGATCTTGCTTCTCCTGCAACCAAGCTTCTGGTGAACCGCGAGAAAAGTTTCATGGAGACATGCGTGGGCTATGCACACTAATTATAGCTGTCTGCCCCCGCCCTGCCAAACC
This sequence comes from Arachis stenosperma, assembly GCF_014773155.1. Taxonomy (NCBI): domain Eukaryota; kingdom Viridiplantae; phylum Streptophyta; class Magnoliopsida; order Fabales; family Fabaceae; genus Arachis; species Arachis stenosperma. The sequence goes on from NC_080378.1 coordinate 96,530,158, forward strand.
GTGTATGTATCCCTTCTTCTCGTAATGTGCATTCTTTTTTAATACATGGTGAGCTTTAACATTAAGAATGTAGTGTGCAGTACTGAAAAAGTGTAGTCGTGATGAGTTTCAATTGTGAGATTAGGAGTGATATATTGAGGTTAATATATAGAAGTTATTAGTGTTGTGTTTGAGTGTGTTTTTAGTAAGGTTAATAGTAATTTTATGGATTGTTCACTATAAATCAGTCAGTTTTAGTCACATATAATATTAAATTATTATTGTTTCACATACAACGAGATATTAAAATTGTTAAATCAACCTGTTAAAGAGACTTTTTTGTTATTTACGAATTATTGACATCATATCACCTACTTTTACTATCAGAAAATTGTTTATTACTGACAGATTTATGATAAATTTAGTCTTTATTACAGACAAATTTTTACTCACCGATAAAATTACTGACGGATTTTATTCATCGATAAGAGCCTCGTCAATAATAATTTAACGACAGATTTTTTCGTCGATAATTTACCGACAAATTTTTTTTTTCGTTATCAACAAATTTTCTTTAGTAATCATCTCATTTATTTCGCTAAAACATCAAATTTTCTGACAGATTTTTTGTCAGTAACTAATATCAAACTTTTCGACAAATTTTTTATTGGTAATTAGAGTCTAGAAAAGCATTTATAATTCTACATATAGACAAATTTTTTATCTGTAAATCTATCAACAATACAACTTTTTTTAGATTTTTCCATCACAAAACAAATCTATTTTCATACAATATAAATATAAATTAATCAAAACAAATTTTTATCCAATTTTCAGTTGATATCAAACTTGTATTAAAACACTCATAGTATTTTAAAAATAAACAAATTCATTATATAATCAAACTAAAAAAAATATTAAAATATGAATCAATTCAAAACATAAATATAAATGTATTAATATATTATGTTCATCCATATTAAAAAAATATTATTAGTTATAATTTTCAGTGTTCATCTTCATTCTCATCATCGTTATAGTCTTCATCGAAAGAGAGGAGTAGCAGGTAGTAGGTATAACACTTGAGCTGTTGTAGGAGAAGGTCTTCACCATAAATGTCAGGCAGCTGCTTAGTATTTGGCCTTATGCATCGAATGAAGTGAGGCGTGGTGCACTCCAACGGTCAATCAAATTGAACAATTGCACATATAATCTCTCAATCTTATCTCAGAGTATCAGTGTATTTTACATATGAAATATATGTAACAATATTAGTATCTTAAGATGATCCCTTAAAATGATTTCATGTTAACATTTATTTCATGCTTTGTTTCCTTGTTCTTTTAGGATTCAGAGTCTTAGAATTATTATTACAGGGATTAGTTTTTGGAGAATTTTAAGGTACAGATCACTAGAAGACAAAAACCATACAGATTTTAAAGATTTTTGCTTAAACCACGCTTTTTATCATAAAGCCACATTTTTAAAAGTGTAACAAAGAAAAGCGTCATCTAATGGAAAATCTTAGTAGATTAGAAGATTTAAGAAAAGAAATATCTAATTTATCACAATTAATAGATCAAAAGCTAATGATTTTAACTAATGTTAATTGTAATGATACTGAATTTTTAAAATCAATACAAAATGATTTTTCTCAAAATCTTAATTTTACTTTAAGTTTTATTGAAGGAATTCAAAAACCTGAAAAAACTTATATTTCACACGGAGTTTCTAAAAAATGTTATCATGGAGATAATTATCCCCATCTTCATCATACTTTTAATCCACAATTAAATTCTATAATAGATATGCTTGAAGAGATATTAGTTTCTATAAAATTTCAGAAAAATAAAGAAAAAGAAGAGTCTAATATAATAAATAAAATTGAACAGATACTTGATAAACATTTCCATAAAGAAATTCCTAAGAAAGAAGAAGTCCAAAATAAAATCGATACAACAAATCTAAAGATTAGACCACCTCTAAAATTATGAATATTGATGAAAAATTAGAAGAAGTTACAATGCTTTTTAAACAATTAAAAATGGCTCAAGAAGACAATCTTATGGAACAAGGTTTTCAGATTAAAGAAGAGCCAGAAATTTCTGAAAGAGAAGAATATGTTTTAGACTATTCAAGTGATGAAGAACCAGTACATCCAGTACAAGTAAAGGATGAAGCTGGAACATCTGGGAATAGTAATCAAACCCAATTTAAATGGGAAACAGGTTTTGAAAATTATGCTTTCAAAAAAGGGTTTATAAGCAAAAATTCAAAATATACTAAAATACCATCTAAATATATTCCAAAAATTCAAGAACTAGAAGGGGAAAGAATGCTTGATCTAGATTGCAAAAGGAACGAAAAAGAAATTTTCGAAGATTGGATGAACTCCTTTTTATTAGAAGCTTATACAAACCCAAAATTAAATGAATTATCTGGATTAGATATCTGGAATTTCATAGGTTTCCACACAAAAGGAACTATAAGAAATTATATGTTATCAGTAGATAATAAAATAATAGAAGAATTAGATGAAAAGACAACAGCTTATGATAAAATAGCACACATAATGAGAATTTTATATAAAGAATTCTTTGGAAAAAATGTCATAGATCATAGAAATGAAATTTCTGAAAAAGAGTATTTAGAAGCAAAAAATCATTTGGCCAATATTCAGATATTCGATCTTTGTTATATAGAATCCTATATTTGTGAATACAGAATATATTATAAACTAAAAGAAGAAGATAAAAACATTATCTTAGCATGTATATTACAAAACTTCCATATCCTGTTAATGAAATTATTATGGGAAGATTTATAAGAGAAATAAATAATAAAACAATTGAAAATAATTTCGGTGGAGCAACATTTGCTATAAGAGAGGAAATAAAAGAACGCTGTATGCAAGAAGCTACTTAGAAAAAATTTAATAATATAATTAGAATTTGTTGTCAAGACAATGAGGAAATTCCTCAAAAATATGGTTCTAATAAAAATATTCGAAAATACCATCCTTACAAAAATATTCAAAGAAAAAGAAAATATTACTTTAGAAAAAGAAAATATTATCCAAATTGGAGAAAAAAGAGATATTTTAGGGAAAGAAGTATCAATAAAAAACAAAAGAACTATTGCCCAAATAAAAAAGAAAACTGCAAATGTTGGTATTGTCAAGAAGAAGGACATTATGCAAATGAATGTCCAAAAAGAAGGATAAAAAGACCTAACTAAACAACTGGAAGTTGCAAAACTTGTTTTATGGAACCTTTAGAAGAATCTGATAATGAACTAAAATATATTTTTGAATATGTCTCAGAAACAGACTCAGAAACAAACTCAGGAAGTGAGTAATAGCGCTACATTTATTACTGTAAAAATTACAGAAAAGTTTATTAATGCCTTCATAGATACAGGGGCAACAAAATGTTTTGCAAGTTCAAATATAAAACTTAACTGGAAAAAGTTAGAAAATCCACTAAGAATTAGAATAGCCGATAAATCCATACACAAAGTCAATTTAAAAGCAGAAATGGTTGAAATCTTCATTCAGAATTACAGATTCATTATTCCATCTATATATAAATTAGAATCTGGAATAGATTTTATTATAGGGAATAATTTCCTAAAACTATATCACCCTTTTATCCAAGAATTAACATATATAGTTCTAAAAGCCCCATATGATTCTTCTCTAAATCAAAAGGCAAAACTAATAAAAATCCCGACTACTACTATAAATGAAATTTTAAAATTCAAAATATTTTCAATTTTAGAAGAATGCTATTTGAACTTATACTTCCAGATAAAAATTCCAAAAAATGACCTTGAAAGTAAAATAGAAGAACTTTTAAATGAAGTATGTGCTGAAAATCCTTTAGATATTAAAAATACAAACAAAGAATTAATAAGTATTAAATTAAAGGATCCTACAAGAGAAATAAATGTTCCAAATAGAATTCCCTATTCAGCTAGAGACAAGGAAGAATTTTCATCTGAATGTAAGGATCTTTTGGATAAAGGAATTATAAGACTAAGTAAAAGCCCTCATGCGGCCCCAGCTTTCTATGTTGAAAACAATAACGAAATTAAAAGAGGAAAACGAAGAATGGTTATTAATTACAAAAAAATGAATGAAGCAACTATAGGTGATGCTCATAAGCTCCCAAGAAAGGATTCCATTCTAGAAAAAATCAAAGGAGCAACTTGGTTTTCATCGCTCGATGCAAAATCAGGATATTGGCAACTTCGTTTAGACGAAGAAACAAAGAAATTAACTGCTTTTACTTGTCCAACAAAAGAATCAACAGGAGTATTACTCTACGAATGGAATGTCTTACCATTTGGACTAAAACAAGCTCCAGGTATTTATCAGAGGTTTATGGAAGAAAATTTAAAAGATTTAAATGATTTTGTTCTAGTTTACATTGATGATATACTAATTTTTACAAAACAAGATAAAGAAGATCATCTTCAAAAATTACTAATTGTTTTAGAAAGATGTAAGGAAAAAGGTTTAGTCCTTAGTAAAAAGAAAGCTAAGATAGCAAAACAAGAAATAGAATTTCTTGGATTAATTCTATCTACTGAAGGGAAGTTAAAACTTCAACCAAATGTATTAAAAAAGTAGATTTATTTCCTGATAAAATGGAAGATAGAAAACAATTACAAAGATTTTTAGGATGCATAAATTATATTTCTGAACAAGGATTTTTAAAAAATATAACAGATTATACTAAAAACTTATTTTCAAAAATAAGTATAAAAAAGATTTGGAAATGGGAAGAAAAAGATAGCCTGCAGATTCAAAAAATTAAAGAACTTTGTAAAATCTTCCAGAACTTTATATTCCAGAAGAAGATGACTATTTAATAGTAGAAACAGATGCTTCAGACAAAACCTGGTCAGGCTGTCTAAAAGCTAAAAAAGCTGAAAAAAGCTTGAACAAAGAAAAAGAATCACTAGATTCTAAACATTCCTCAAAGGAACTACTATGCAGATATATTTCTGGAACGTTTACACCAACAGAACAGAGGTATACTACCCATGAAAAAGAAACTCTAGCAGCAATAAAAACTATTAAGAAATGGAGGATTGATCTACTTCCAAAGGAATTTACATTACGAACAGACTCAAGTTATTTAACAGGTTTTATTAGATATAATTTACAATCTGATTATAATCAGGGTCGTCTGGTAAGATGGCAAATGTTTTTATTACAATATCCGATAAAAATCGAGTACATTAAGGGAAATAAAAATATTATTGCAGATACATTGACAAGAGAATGGAGTTCATTGTCAACACAATGAATCAAGAAATCCAGAAGCTTGAACAAGAGCTTGAAAGATGCAATCACTGTCAACAGCTAAGAGCTCAAATTCAATCCATTAAGAAGGCCATGGAAGCCATGAAGGTAACCCAGCAGTCAACATTACCTGCTCCAATACCAATGCTGACAACACCATCAGAGTTCAGCCAGCTAAGCGTGGTGGACCAACCAAAAATTGAAAAAATTTCTGAAAATAAAACTTTGGCAGAAATAATTAAAAAATCGACTCAGGACAAAAAATATTATGTTATTTACAATGGCCCAATGAAAGGAGTTTATGATGATTGGGCAAAAGCAGCCCCATTCACCCATCAGCCCAAAACTATTCACAAAGGAGGATTCTTGACAATAGATGAAGCAAAAGAATCCCTCAGAGAATATGAAGTGCTCCACCCAGAGCAAATTCTAAAAAGAGCTGACAAAGCTCCAGTCCAAGCCCAAAGGACTCCAGTCCAAGTTCGAACAGGAATGCTAAAAAATATTCCCACAAAGGCCGAAATAAATGACAAGAAAAGGGTCTGCAGATCAAACTGTAGAGAAACCCTTAATCTGATTCTAAACTGGACTCTAGAAAAAAGAGCAACATTGGGATATTATCCCATAAACAAAGAACAGCTAACAAAGCTGGTAATCTTCCCAGAGGCTTCACCCTCTGATACATATCAATTTTTCCAATACGGATTAATTGATACAATCCTAATTTTTGACAATTTAAATATCATTAAAGAATTTCCTGCAGGTTTCATAGATGCAGTGAAAAAGTTTAAAAGTATGATTGATGCAAGAGAACCAAGGGATATATCCCTAAAATTCACAAGTAGTCAACCAATTTTCAATGAAGAAGGAGAATGTCTAATCCCAGCATTTCAAGTAGTTTTCATGTCAGTCTTCCCCGGAGACTTTCAACCAATAGAACAAGTTCAAGATCTATCAATTTATAGTGACGAAGGAAGATTGGCCAGTACATTGGCAAGAGTCTTCGAGAGAGCCCAAAAAATAAACAAAGAATCCAGAACAAGAATAAACTATAAAGCAGAAACACTCTAATTGTTTCTAGTAAGAAAAACCAAATTGAATCAAGAGAAATGAGACTCCTAGTAGATTTCGAATCAGCATTTTACAACTTTTCTGGATTACTGGAAAAGCTTCCTGACGGGATAAGAAGGAATCTATGCCATTTACTAAAAGACAAAGAAGACCATAGGTGCCAGCTATGCACCTCAGAAATGTCTGAAGAAAGCAACAATGCTGAAGACCCCACCCACGTGGGAAAAGAAGAGGATGAGACATCTGAGTCATCCATCAACATTATTGTTGAATGACGTAAGAGCTTACGTCACAAAAGCACCAATAATGTAGTTGGTGCAAACTAAGTGCTCAGTGACGCATGCAATAACGTCACAAGAAGGGTAAGGATGGAATTTGTCCATCAGACCCAACCATTATAAATAGAGTGTTAAGTCATTTGTTATAGCATCAGAAAATCAGAAAGCAGGAAGCTTAGAGTATTCACAGGCCAGGAGGGCAAAGAGGAAGTAGCTGAGGCGATTCTGGAGTCTGATCCATTAGAAAAATAATTCTAAGATACTCCCCTCTGGAGTTAATTTGTAAAATCTCCCCTCTGGAGAAAAACACCTATTGTAAGATAACGTTAAATAAAAGTTCATCTCCAGAAAGGTACATCTTCATCTCAATCTTTTTATTATGAATTACTTAGAAAATTTGGAAATAACTGAAGAATCTGATTATTATAAAATAACTGCTTTACTTGATAATGAAAAACAAGCTATTTTAAAATCAGAACTAGATCTCAAAGCAAATGAGAATTTTAAACAAAGCTTTTTAAAAGAAATTTTTAATAGAAAGAACATAATATATTATGGAAAAATGCAGTTTGAAGCACCTGTAAAAATAGAATCTGCTAATGGAGAACTTGAAATAGCTCTAATAGATGAAGAACAAATAAATGAACAAATAAAGAAAATTAAAGATCAACAAAAAAGATCTAAGATTGGATGGATTCATATTAGTACTATCCAAGTTTTAGTAAAATCAACATATATGAAAGGAATTAATTCACCAATAAGTTTAGCAATCTGTGATAAAAGAATTATTGATCCCACAGATCAAATAATTGGAATTATTCATGGAAATTTGGCAAATGTAAATGTTAAATTTAATACCCATATTGGATATGCTATCCCCTTATCAACAAAGAATTTTGATAGATCCATAAGCTTAGCTTATAAATTTCACAGACAAAGTTTGATGGAACAAAACGACGAACCTTTTCAATTACATATGCAATAAACTATGCATTAACCAATAGTCATCATAGTATAGAATTTAAAAACAAAGAAGGAATTTATATTGATGATTTATTCCAAAAGGTTGTCAAAACTGAAACACCAAGTCGCAAACCTATTGAAAAACCAGTTTATTATTAAGGGATCCATCAAGAAAATCATGTTCTTCTAGTTTTCGAATAAGAGAATCTAAAATCAATAGTCCTCTAAGTTTATCTCATTTAAAAACTGAAGAAAAAGATTCTGAAATAAAAGAGTTAACAAAAAGAATTGAAAAGTTGAATGAAACTCTGAATAATAAGTTATGACGATAAATAAAGAAGAAATATATGTATCTTATCAAAATAAGAAACAAGAACTCGTTGAAAGAGAAAATCACTTGAAATACTTAAGGTTTTCTGAAATAAATCAAAGAGTTTTCGAAGCTTTAGTATTATCTTATAATAATCTGAAAAAAGAAGAAGTCGAAGAATTAGAAAAAATAATAGAATCTTTAGAAAATAATCATGAATCTATGGCAGAAGATGCTGAAATTTCAATATGAAAGTTTTCCAAAAAAGACTTATTTCCTTAAAAAATACTAAAAGAAATATGAAAACAAGGGTTTTGGCTATAGCCATGAAAATAAGAAAACTAACAATTGAATCTTCAGAATTGGAAGTAGAAATTAAAAAGATAACTAAAAAAATAATTAAAACAAGAAAACTTTTACAACATGTAAGGACCAAGAAAACAGTTAAAAATCTAAAAGAAAGTATTAAGAATAAACGTATTTTTCATAGTCGAAGATTACATTATCTTCATATTCAAAGCATGATTGCATTACAAGCTTTAGAATCAAGAATACATGTTCAAATATTCAAGTAATGCAACCTGAATCTTTACAAATTGTTCAAATTGAATCCGAACAAAATTTACAAGAGCCTTTATCACCCATACAAAATCCCATAATCTAAATGCCTGGTATAGCAAATCAAACACTACAAGATTTAAAAAATGATTTAGATTTTCAGAAAAATAAAAAAAGATATTATGAAATAAGATTACAGAATAGTAATATTTACACAAGAAATAGAGAAGAAGTAGAACAATTTTGTAAAAATTGTATAGATTGTATAACAAGAGAAATAGAAAAATTGCTAGAAGAAATAGAAGAATATAATAATACAAACCCAACCAAAGAAAGATATTTCAAAAATTGCAAGAAAGATATTTCAAAAATTTGTTATTAAATATGAGCAAAACAAAATTTTTAAATACAGTATTTCAAATTTTGATCACAATTGCAAAAATTTTTTATCACAATTGCAAAAATTGGTATCAGAGCCAAAGTAACGATTCAAAAGCAACATTTTCCATTTAAACAACACTTTTTTATGACACGCTTTAAAGCCACTAAAAGACAAAAATCTGTAAATCTGTACAGAATTGCATCTGTACACTAGTAACCCCCTTAGTTTTTGTATATGGTTCGATACCAGATCACATTATATCAATATTACCTTATTATTCTTAGTCTGGTGTTTTCTTTTTTTTTTTCTCTACCAAAAATTCATCATCTTTGACAAAAAAAAAAAAGATTAAGTGTTTATTTGGATGCCATTAAATTGATAATTTTTTTTGTTTTCTTAGTGTATTTAATAAATTTTTAATAGTAAAAATAAAATCATTAAAAAAATAAAAAATATCTTTTTTGAGAAAATACAATAATTTACATATTTTTTTAAATATTTTTTTAAAAAAAATATTATTTGTGTAATAAATAAATAAAAAAAAAATTTATATGATTATACCCAAATGTAATTAATAAATAAAAAAATCTTTTTGTATGAGATATCTAAATATAAAATTACTTTTACTCTTTTATAAAATCTTTTGAAAAAAATAACTTAAATTTTTTTTTAAAAAAACTCACCCAAACAAATTCTAAATCTATATAAATTAAAAATTTTACAAAAACAGTACTAACTCTATGCATAGTCACTTTTTTACGAACAAAATTACTTTCTTCTAACTTTTTTCAACTGACAAAGTATATTTTTTATTTTAAAAAATTATTAAATTTATTAAATTTTTTCATCTCGCTATTAGAGAAAAAGTTTTTAACATTTTTAAAAAAATTATCCCGCTATATACGAGATATATAATTTCGAAATTTAATTTTTTTAATAAAATTATTTTGCTATTTGCAAAAGGACTGGGACTACCATATCTAAATATATCATCTTCTAATTTCATCTTAACGCTTAGCTCAAAAAATCAATACATATCAAAATTTTTCGGCCTAATATAGAATCATGACAAATTAAAGGAGATAGTAGTGAATAGAATTGAAATGACATAAGTAACTAAGATATGCATGAAGCATGGGCATCCTTTAAAGGTTGGCATAATATTGATTTGTTTGAGATATACATTATAACACTTTAGAAGAACTACTTTACCCTAAAATTAAGTGGCAAATGTGTAAACAACAACCTTATGTTCCCTTCAACAATAAAGGAAACTTCAAATAAAATAACTTCTTTTGTATTGCAAAAAACTACATGAATTTGTTGCTGTTCTGTTTTTTTCAATTTTATATTTTTGAAGAAAAATAGCAAAGATGGAAATATATATATGCCATAATTTAGTTTTTAGGATGGTTGAGACTTGGGAGAGATGTTTGATTTATAGTTAAAAAAATTATAATGAGGATTACAATCCTATAGAAAGAGTTTGATTAATAATTGATCAGAATCAAAATAAATAAATAAATAAAGACAAAAAAAATGAAATAACATATATCTATCTATCAGTCTAAAGTTGCATGTGAGACGAAAATATTTAATACTAAAAAGGAAAGAAAAAGCAAACTATACAGATATATTATATAGAGTGAATAATACAGTAAAATCTGGAAGATTAAACTTTTATTTTTGATTTGTCGTGTCACAAGATTTTCAAAATGCTTTAATAAAATGTTTGTTCCCTTAATCTATCTAATCATACTTTTATCTTCGTGCCCCACCCCTGAGATTCTGATATGATCAGATCAAGTTTTAAAGCGGAACGTATTAAGTAGCACCCATATATATATCCAGGTATTATGCATGCTCATGCTTTAACTTGCAAAGAACATTTTTTTTTTCAATTTATAATTACGAAGGTTCTGAATAGTTTTATGAAATCTTGGCTAAATAAATTTAAAATATTGAAATGGGCATAATTCATTCATTCCGGAAAAAAGTATCTCCTGGTAGATTCTTCAGATAACGCCTGTAAATTTTCTATTATATTATTTAATTATTTTAATGCATAAATTATCGGTTGACAAATAATTATTGTAAAAATATTTTATATAGACAAAAAAAATTAATTATTATATATTTATATATAAATATATTATTTAATTAATTTTTATTTTATATTTTATATTTTAATTTATATTTTATATAAATACTTAATTTTTTATATATATGTAACATAATTAATTATTCTATTATTATTTTAAAGTACTGTCCGAGAATTGCTGGTTCACTGTACACAATATTGAGATTGAGAATCTATATCTATATATGAATTGGCAAAGCCCAACGTGGCGGATTCTGCAGGCTACGGCAGGTATAAAATTAAAGAAATATTAAAAAATAATTAAAATTTATTATTTTTAATTATTAATATTTAAAAATATAAAATTAATAACTAAAAATAATAAATTATAATAAGCTTATGATATTCCTCTAAAATTTATATCGATCTATACACGGAAGACATTGTTCTCATAGATATGATCTTTATCTCCTAACAGATATACTCATATTTGAAATTTAAATGATGCCAATTGTAGAGAAAATAATTAATGTTCGATAGGGATGACAGCGAGACAAACAGAGTGGGTTTTTGAAGTATTTTTTATTTTAATAAACAAAATAAATATAATAATTACTGAATTATGTTATAAAATAACTAAATAGATAAATAAAGAAGAGGTAATAAATATAAAATAAAGAAATATAAAGAAAGAGAAAGAAGTATTGCAACATAAAGAGAAAGAGAATTGTTTATTGTTTTTGTGTATCTCATCAACGGAGGCTTAACCTCCTATTTATACATGTACAAGAGTCTTCTTTTTCCTCTTTCATTAAATGTAATTACATTGGTAATATGATACTTTACTATAGGAAAGTTAAGCCATCCAAGTCATACGTGGTCAATGGTCATCCATATCCTTATCACAACACTCTCTCCTGGATGACCATTCAGGATTATTGCCTCGTTAAAACCTTACTAAAGAAAAACCCAATGGGAAAAAACCTTAGTGAAGAAAAAAAAGTACAATATCCTTTAGTGACGGGGACTGCCTCATTAAAAACCTTGTCAAGAAAAATCCAATGGAAAAAAAAACCTGACCAAGGGAAAAAGAGTACAGTCTCCCCCTCTTGCCGACATCATTTAATGTCTCAAAATCGGCACATCCCAATCTCATGTACCAATCTTTCAAATGAGGATTTTGGGAGTGACTTTGTGAATAAATCTGCCAGATTGTTACTTGAGCGATCTGTTGGACATCAATTGTCCCTTGATTTTGAAGATCATGAGTGAAGAAGAATTTGGGAGAAATATGCTTTGTTCTATCACCTTTGATATATCCGCTTTTAAGTTGAGCAATACATGCTGTATTATCTTCAAACAGGACAGTTGGAGCTATCTTTTGATCAATCAGTCCACATGATCACAGAATATATTGAATCACACTCCTGAGCCAAAAACACTCGCGACTTGCTTCATGTATTGCTAGTATTTCAGCATGATTAGAGGAGGTTGCTGCTATCGTCTGTTTTGTGAACCTCCATGATATAGCTGTACCACCATATGTGAATATGTATCCTATTTGAGATCTCCCTTTATGTGGATCAGACAAATATCCAGCATCTGCATAGCGAACTAATTGTGACTTGGATCCATAGGGATAAAACAATCCCATATCAACCGTTCCATGAAGATATCGAAAGATCTGTTTGATTCCACTCCAATGTCTTCTGGTTGGAGAGGAACTATATCTTGCTAGTAAATTCACCGCGAATGATATGTCAGGTCGCGTATTATTGGCAAGATACATTAGCGCTCCAATGGCACTAAGATATAGTACTTCAGGACCAAGGATATCTTCATTCTCTTCTTTAGGACGGAATTGATCCTTTTCCATATCCAAAGATCTTACGATCATTGGGGTACTCAAATGATGTGACTTATCCATATAAAATCTTTTCAAGATCTTCTCTGTGTATGTCGCTTGATGAATAAAGATCCTATTTTTTGTATACTCGATTTGCAGGCCGAGACAAAATTTAGTCCTTCCAAGATCTTTCATCTCAAACTCTTCTTTTAGAGTTTTTATAATTGTTGGAATCTCTTCAAGAGTCCCAATGATATTTAAATCATCAACATACACAGCAATTATAATGAATCCAGATACAGTTTTCTTTATGAAAACACATAGACAGATATCATCATTTTTGAATCCGTTTTTGGCCAGATACTCAGTAAGACGATTATACCACATTCGTCCAGATTGCTTTAGACCATATAAAGATCTTTGCAATTTAATTGAGTATAACCCTTGTGAATATTCACTGGATGGTTTAGATATCTTTAGTCCTTCAGGGACTTTCATATAGATATCCCGATCTAATGAGCCATACAAATAGGCTGTTACCACATCCATTAAATGCATATGCAGTTTATGATATGCAGATAAACTGACCAAATAACGCAATGTTATCGCATCCACTACAGGGGAATACGTTTCTTCATAATCTATACCGGGCCTTTGTGAAAAACCGTGTGCCACAAGTCGGGCTTTGTAGCGCACAACTTCATTTTTCTCATTTCGTTTTCTCACAAATACCCATCGGTATCCAACAGGTTTTACATCTTCAGGTGTACGGACTACATGTCTAAAGACTTCACATTTTGCAAGTGAGTCTAATTCAGCCTTCATGGATTCTTTTCATTTTGGCCAATCATTCCTTTGTCAACATTCTTCGACTGATCTTGGCTCAAGATCCTTACTTTCATGCATGATATTTAATGCCGCATTATATGAAAATATTTTATTGACAATTGTCTTATTTCGGCCCCATTTCTCTCCTGTAAAGACATAATTTATCGAGATCTCATCATTTTCATAATTTTCAGGTACCTGAACGTCTTCTGGTGTTAAAACTATATCAGAATTTTGGACAACTGCAGGTGTCTTTACAATGTCTTTTTCAACAGGAATAGTATTTACCTCTTTTCTCTTTCGAGGATTTTTATCTTTGGAATCGATAGGCCTGCCACGCTTCTGGCGTGTATTTGCTTCAGTGGCTATTTGTCCTACTGGGACATCAATTCGAATTGGAGCATTTTCTGCCCTGCCACGCTTCTGGCATGAAGTTGCTTCAGTGGCTACTTGTCCTACTGGGACATCAATTCGAATTGGGGCATTTTTCGCTGGTATATAAGATTTCGTTATCCTCTTTGTATCGAAAAATGCATCAGGCAATTCATTTGCTATTCTTTGCAAATGTATAATCTTTTGAACTTCAAGTTCACATTGCTCTGATCGATGATCTAAATGCATCAACGATGATGCATTCCAATTAAGTTCTTTTTCAGGAAACTTGTTCTCTCCCCTAATGTTGGAAATTTTGATTCATCAAAATGACAATCCGCAAACCGGACTTTAAATACATCTCCCGTTTGTATCTCAAGATACCTTACTATAGAGGGAGAATCATATCCAACATATATCCCCAATTTTCTTTGGGGTCCCATTTTGGTGCGATTAGGTGGTGCAATGGGAACATATATCGCACACCCAAATATTCTTAAATGGGAAATATTTGCTGTTGGCCAAAAGTTAATTGCATAGGAGAGAACTTATGATAACTTGTTGGCCTCAAACGAATAAGTAATGCGGCATGTAAAATAGCATGCCCCCAAACCGAAGTTGGGAGATTTGTTCTCATAAGTAAAGGTCTAGCAATCAATTGGAGGCGTTTAATAAGTGATTCTGCTAACCCATTTTGTGTGTGAACATAAGCTACTAGATGTTCAACACTTATTCCATTAGCCATACAATAAGCATCAAAAGCTTAGGAAGTAAATTCACCAGCATTATCAAGATGAATTGCTTTGATTGGATTTTCTGGAAATTGTGCTTTTAATCGAATGATTTGAGCCAGTAATCTCGCAAACGCCAGGTTGCGAGAAGATAATAAGCACACATGTGACCATCTCGAAGATGCGTCTATCAGGACCATAAAATATCTAAAATACCCACATGGTGGATGAATAGGTCCACATATATCACCTTGAATCTTTTCTAGGAATTCGGGGGACTGAAATCCAATCTTTACTGGTGATGGCCTTAAAATTAACTTCCCTTGAGAACATGCAGCACAACAAAATTCACTAGTTTTAAGAATCTTCTAGGTTCTTTAGTGAATGTCCATGGGAGTTTTTAATAATTCTCCTCATCATGGTTGTTCCTAGAAGACCCAATCGGTCGTACCAAGTTATGAATTCATTTGGGCTAGTAAACTTCTGGTTTACAATGGCGTGTGATTCAATTGCACTAATCTTGGTATAATACAACCCAGATAAAAGTGAGGGCAACTTTTCTAATATAATTTTCTTATTTGAATCATGAGTTGTGATACATAAGTACTCATGATTTCCCTCATTCATAGTCTCAATATGATATCCATTTCAGCGAATATCTTTAAATCTCAACAAGTTTCTTCGAGACTTGGTAGACAATAGTGCATTATTTATTATAAATTTTGTTCCTCCAGGAAACAAAATTATAGCTCTTCCGGAGCCTTCTATCACATTGCCTGAGCCAATAATAGTATTAACATATTTTACTTTTGGCACAAGATGGGTAAAATATATATCACTTTTAAGAATAGTGTGCGAACTTGCACTATCCACAAGGCAAATATCTTCAGAATATGTCCTTGCCATTTTTCTTCAAAAAAACAAATGATAATAATAATAAAATGAGTAGAAGTACATGCACAGTAAAATTATTCACATGAATACTTAACAAACACATACATATATCAAACTATTCCATCGTTGATCAAGTAGCCAAAATTTCCTTCAGAATCCTTAAAGAAATTAGATACATCATAATAAATGGTGGAATTTTCATCATTTGAAACAAAATTTGTTTCCTTTCTTTTGTCATCCCTTTTCAAGGATGCTTGATAAAGATCAACTAGGTGCCTTGGGGTACGACAGGTACGTGACCAATGGCCCTTTCCACCACAACGGAAGCATTTATCCTCAATTGATTTACTTTGCCCATTGTTTCTTTCTTTATCCCACTTCTAGTGAGATCCTCTCTTGTGAACATAATTTATTTTCCTTCCATAATTTTTCTTGTTATTAAAATCTTGCCATTTACCTCTTCTAGGGTTATAATTTGCCACATTTGCTTCAGGAAATGGGGCAGCGCCAGCTGGGCGCGCTTCATGATTTCTTAAGAGTCACTCATTGTTGCGTTCAGCAACAAGAAAGTAAGAAATTAACTCAGAATATTTTTAAAATTCGTTTCTCGATACTGCTGCTGTAGGAGCACATACGAGACATGGAAGGTCGAGAAAATTTTCTCTAACATATCGGGCTTGAGGAAGTATCACCGTCTTTCGATGATTGTACCTTTCTTCAAGGTCTTTCCACAGATCTGCAAGATCTTTTAATGTATGATATTCATTTTTCAATCATACTTCAAGATGACGAAGAAAGAAAATTATAGCTTTGGTTTTATTCTTCTAGGATTATTTTCAGCCTTAATGGTATCTCCAAGATCCATTGAATCAAGATGGATTTTAACATCTAGTATCCATGATAAATAATTATTTCCAAATATATTAAGAGTATTGAATTCAAGATGAAAGAGCTTCAACATAATGAAAATTTGTTACCTAGAGTCTTCCTAAAATTTCGTTAGAGCTTCGTGCTGATAATACGTGTTATAAAATAACTAAATAGATAAATAAAGAAGAGGTAACAAATATAAAATAAAGAAATATAAAGAGAGAGAAAGAAGTATTGCAACATAAAGAGAGAAAGAATTGTTTATTGCTTTTGTGTGTCTCATCAACGGAGGCTTAACCTCCTATTTATACATGTACAAGAGTCCTCTTTTTCTTCTTTCATTAAATGTAATTACCTTGGTAATATGGCACTTCACTATAGGAAAGTTAAGCCATCCAAGTCATACATGGTCAATGGTCATCCATATCCTTATCACGACAAATTAAATAATTTTAAAAATTATCAAAATCCGTTAGCCTCTCTTATATTGTTTATACTGTGAACATGCTAATTTTACACGTATCTCAATTACAGTATAAACGAGATAAGGCTGGACGATGACTATATATATAACTCGTTGACAGCGTTTGACCGGGCACCAATTTGAAATTTTTAACCACTTTCTACTCTATTTTAACACTTTCTGATCATATAATCGATAAATACGACAATGGCACACGCAGCTGGTAACGATGGAGACATCAACAGGCTAAACGAGACTTTGCATTATGCCGGGGCAACCGACTTTGCGGTTAGTTCTGTTGTGTTGAATTTTATGCAATCCCATATAGATATATGTGTGTATGTACCATGGTTAGGGTAATCGTCAAGAACTAGAATATAGTTTGTATAGTTAGGAAAAGATCATTGGTAAAAATTTGGAACTCTATTTTATTTTCCTTGTGTTAGGTTGGTACTACATCATTATTAGTTTGGAACTTTATTTTATTTCTTTTAGTTTCGTCAAATTTATAATTAGATTTTTATATTTTTTAATTTAGTTATTATACATTTATACTACTTTTAATTTTATAATTAGATTTTTTATATCAAATATATTAAAACTAACAGAATAATATTTTTTTCAAAAATATGTAACTAAATATCTAATTATGTTCTTAATTATAACAATAATGCTCTACATCCATATAAAAAATGCATCCAAGTTATCCAAGCAATATTGGTCATCCCATCCCCCCTCACTTGTTTTGTCATACATGCGCTACATATAACGTGCTACAACCTAAAACTTTGCTCAACGTAAACCTCCTTCTCTGCTCGCGTTCTTCCTTATTAATCTGCATTGCCTTTGTCGTTCTCCTCTGGTCACGTTCATCTTCTCGTTTTCTTCTTTCGATATGGTTACATTGCATTTATCTTCTTCCTATTCTTCTTCGTTTTCTTCTTCGATCTGCACTTCTGAATCGAAATAATGAATAACTCAACTTCAAATCAGTTGAATGAGAGCGATTTGGATTATTCTTCTGAAACGAATCAAACTGACGAAGTTTGGATTATTCAATTTTGAATTGAATTGAATGGACGAAGGTGTACTGAATTGAATTGAATTCATAATTTGTAAATTGTAGGCAGAGCTGTTTGAATTTGATTTTATATAATAGATTATGTTTCGTTCACTCAGTACTATACAAATGTTTCACCATGAGTACTGTGTTCGGTTCATTATGCATAAAGCTGTTTGAATTTGATTTTATATAATAGATTATGTTTCGTTCACTCAGTACTATACAATTGTTTCACCATGAGTACGTGTTCGGTTCATTATGCAGAAAGCTGTTTGAATTTGATTTTATATAATGGATTATGTTTTGTTCACTTAGTATTATACAATTATTTCACCATAAGTACGTGTTCAATTCATTATGCAGAAAGATGGTCGAATTTAAATTTTATATAATGGATAATGTTTCATTCATTTAGTATTATACCACTATTTCACCATAATAACATGTTCGATTCATTTCTATTCTATACAATTTAAAACTCTTCATCCTCACCTTCTACTGCTTCTTCACCAAAGAGAGAAAGAGGAAAAGACAAAAAAAAATACAGCAGCAACAACAACAAAAGAATGACGATAAGGAAAAAACACATGAAGAAGAAAGAACGCGAAAAAGAAGGAGGAGAATGAGGAGGAGGAGGAACGCAAAGAAGAAGGCGAAGAAAAAGAATATGCTCCGTGCGTAAACGAGCGTGAGAAGAAGAAGAAGAAGTGCGGGAGAAGAATAAGAAGAAGAAGCGCGGGGGAGAAGAGAAGAAGAAGAGAAGAAGCGTTGAACAAGAGCGGTTTCGTGTGTGTTGGGAGCATGTATTTCACGTTTCATTTAATGGTATTGAATTTTTTTTGGTGTTGGACCAATTTAGATGAACTTGGATACAAAATTACATGGATGTGCAGCATGACTGTAATTATAAATATTTATAATTTATAAAAAAATATTTATTTAACTTTAATATTTTTTACACTAAAAAGATCTAATTACAAAACTAAAAACAGTGTAAGAATTTAGTAAAACATATAGAAATCTATTTAAAAATTTAGTGATATTATAAGGACCATTAAACTTCAAAGAACCAACAAAATTTTAAAATTATTTATTAATAATTGTGAACATATATTTTTTCTTTAGAGGCCTCACCTTCTACTGCCCCTATGAGTGAGTCATACCCTTCCTCCACCCGACGTCATCATCCCATATCTGAGGGTGACTGGATTCGGCGACACGGTCCCTCTCAGGGATTTCACATTCAGCAATTTCCTGATTACGGCATTCAAGGAGCAATGACGTCTGGAGACCCACACGTCTCATCTCCCGTGGGGTGAGGTCATTATCACTCTGTAGGACGTGGCGTAGCATCTAGGGCTACGCGTCCATGGGGACCCTGTTGGGGGGTGCTTCCGTGACTTCGGTAGGTGGTACCACATGAAGACGTGGCAGTTGGTGGAGCGACTGCTGGGTGCCAGGACTCCGGTGGCTTCACAGCAGGCGGCGCAAAGGAAGGAGTCGTTCACGCTGAAGCTTGTATGGCTGTGGGACCATGTTTGCCAGATGCTTCCGACGGACAACCCAGAGACCCTCCGACAGTACTGCTACATCATGTTACTTATCGGAGGATATCTGATGACGGATAAGTCGAACAACTTGGTCCACTTGTGTTGGCTCCCACTTCTTGAGGACTTGGGCAGTGTTGGGCGTTGTCTTGAGGCTCGGCCATGCTGGCCTAGACGTACCAATGACTGTGTTTGGTGGCACACCGAGGCGTCACAGACATTTCTAGCTGCACTCCGCTGTTGATATCCTGGATATACCAGAGATTTTCTTAGTGGTGTCCACCGGAGCGAGGGATCTACATGTATCCTATGGCTGCGAGGTAACAATTGTTTATGAGCAGATGGTTGATGAGATATTCTTCGACGATGCCTTCTAACTTCACACCGCTGACCCAACCTCATTGCAATGCCTGGCCGAGGCATTTCAAACTGGCAGAGAGTAGGGTGTTGGACAGTATCAACATCCATCTGTTCCTGCGCATACCTCAGCATGGATACAAAAATTATAGTTTTTATGATTATGTGAGTCTTATGGATTGAATTGAGTTATTTCGGATAAATGATTGATTTATTGATTGATTAAATTGGTTTCTGAATTGTGATATAATGATTATTGATCATTTGAACGCGTATTGATAATTGAGGTTGAACTATTACGATTTACTGGATTGGTTATTTGGATTTTGGGTTTTTGTTGATTTCCTTGAGTTGAGTTGGAGTTGTTGAGATAATGATTTATTGGAAATGATTTGAATGACCGAGAGATGTTTGGTTTGGTTGTTGGGACCCTTGAAGTGTGGCAAAGTCCAAATTTCAAAGGTGATGCTGCCAAAATTTTTATAAAATTCTGAGACTTTGTTTGAAGTATTATTTAAAAGAAAATTTGATTTAAGAATCATATTATTTGATTTTGGTTTATTATGGAAAGAGTCATATATTCAGTTCGATTTATTGAGAAAAGAATTATGTTGTGAGTTTTATTTATTAAGAAAGGAATTATGTTTTGAGTTTAATTTATTAAAAAAATTATTATATTTTGAGTTTAATTTATTGAGAAAAGGATTTTGTTTTGAGTTTGATATGAAGAAAAAAACTTATGATTTGAGTTTGATTTATTAAGAGTTTGAATTAAGAATTTTTACTATTTGAGTTTGATTTACTAAGAAAAGAATTATGTTTTGAATTCAATTTAATATGAAAAGACTTATGTTTTGAGTTTGATTAAAGAGTTACATTTTGAGGAGTTTTAGTGAATTTACAGAATTTGAATTTGATTAGTGAAGAGAGATGATTTTTGGATCTTTTGAGAAGTTATTAAACTTGAGAATGAAGTTGAAAGTGAGTTTTATACAATTGATTCAAATCTAAGAGTTATGCTTTTGGGAATTTCAAATGGAATTGAAGAATGGATTATTGAAGTTAATTTGAGACTTTTGATTTGGTAAAAAGGAGTTTTATGAAAAAGGAATGGATTTAACTTACTTTTTAAAAAAAGATTTTTGAAATTTGAGCTTTCGGAGTAAATGCAAGGATTGTGATTTTGTCCCGCTTGCTCTTGATCGGTATTTGAGCTTCCAGGGTAGATGCAAGGATTGTGATTTCATCCCACTTGCTTTCGATTGGTATTTGAGCTTCTGGGGATAAGATGCAAGGATTGTGATTTTGTCTCGCTTGCTCCCAGTCAGAATTTGAGCTTCCAGGATAATATACAAGGATTGTGGTTTTGTCCCGCTTGCTCCCAATTAGAACTGAGAATTTGTTGACCCTCCATCGCAAGATGTGACTGGGCACTTATACCTTGAATGATTCCCCCAATGGATATTGATCAATGAATATGAATTCGAGCTTTGGGGATGCACGCACTGAGGGACTGTCCAGGGTTTTAGCTACCAAACATGTCGGATTTGACTATATAATCGACAGATGAGCTCATTGGCCATAGGGTAGGCATGCATCATTTACATTTGCGTGTATTTGTTTGGGTGTACATCTTGTATTTGGCTTGCCTATTTGAATAATTGTTATACATGCTAATTGAACTAATTATTACTTTAATTGTTCTCTCTGTTTATGTATTCTTTGTATTGTTTTGATTGTGTTTGAATAATTGAGAGATCCCTTATGCTGCTGGTGGTGATGCTAACGGTTGTTCCTGATGTGATACTGGCTATAATTATTTTCTGGTTGTATTTGCCTTGTACTATTTGATGCTGGTAATTGATTCTTTTTTTTAGACTAAGTTTTAATGGTGATTTGATTTGAGTTGGGTTCTGACTTGATTTGATTTGGGCCGAAGTCCGTAATGACATTTGATTATATGTTGAGCCGCAGGCTGAAATTGATTATGTTATGAGATATTAATTGAGTTTTGAAATCCCTTTAATTAAAGAAGTGAACTTTGAATTTTTGGATAATTATATTTTAATATTTTGAATAGATTCAAGACACGAGTGATAATCACTGCAGTTGAAATTAATTCTTTTCTTATATGTATTCTCTTACTACAATTCTTAAAAATCCTCTACTGAGAACTAACGAGGACGATATTCTTACCCCCTACAAATTTTTTTTTTCAAGACGAACGAAGAGTTTTAAGAAATTCCTTCTTCGCATCTGGTTGTATTGTATATTATTGTTTATATTATAATTTTCTCTCGCACTTGTTATTGTGTTGTAAGAGAGATAGGAGTTGTAATGATATGTATGCTTATACTATTTATAAATTATTTGTATATAAAGTCTGGTATGTCTATATGTAAGTGTATATATATATGAGAACTGTGATTGAATTGGGTTATATATACATGTTTGAAAAGAAAAAGTATTTCTAGTTTTTTAAAGAAAACAACGATATGATTTTGAGTTAAAGACTCATATCTTATTATTAAATATATAAAAGTCGTCGTAATATTCTCGCTATCAAAATAGCGCAATCGGAAGCATGACATTCTAATAGTCAGTGAGGGTGTTACACACTTCATATCCATAAAATAACGTAACACACACATAATATTCATTAAAAAAATTTAGCTGAAATGATGAGTACAAGTAATAAAGTTGCAATGCAACAATAAACTTCAATTATTAAAAATATAATTATTTATACTTTTTATAAATTTAAATTTTAAAAAATAATTTTATAATATAATATTAAAATTTTTATAACCTAAAAATTTAGAGTTTGATCTTTATTAATCTTAAAAAAATAATATAAAATAAAAATTTACTCAAACCATTTAAAACAAACACCTAAATATTTTAAATATCCTATCTCGTATTCATCTACACTCACCTTTCTAAAACTCAATTCTTTCATAATATTTAAAAAATCATATGTGAATTATTTAATAAATAAATACAATTATATAACTTTAAGATTCTTTAATAATTTACAAACATATGATAAAAGGTGAATTTTAGCATGTATGTCTATATTTATAATAATTAAAGTGAATATATAAATATTGTTAAAAATTAAAGTTATATTTTTTATATTTTAATAATATTTTTAAAAATACTGTAATTATCTGAACTATCGTAGCAAGATATATTAAAGGTAAATTCTATAGTGCTTACCAACATAATCATCATGTCATGTGAATTGTATGTGTTGCTGTTGAGATGTGACACGTGTTTGTAGAAACTAGTCAAAAGCACTGTGTTGATGCGGTAACGGTAAGGGAGTTCATGGTGGTTCTATTTTTCGTTTGGCCTAAATGTATTAATTAATGTAACTGAAGTGTTTATATTAAGTAGTAATATGGGCGGGTCCAGTGCCTGTGTTACTGGGCCATGAGGGTTTTGACCTCAGGTAGTTAGATTTTTTTGGCATTTTGAATTGTAATACTAGTTTGGTCTAGTAGTGTTGGCATAAAAATATTGAAAGTAACTTTCTGGTTCAAAAGTCCGAAGCACCTGTGATATGGACTTATCGAAATCCTAAACCATCCTGTTTGCTAAATATTCTAAACTCCGATGTGTTAACTAATTACCCTAATTATGTAAACTCATTTAAATCATAAACCTCAGTCTAATGCATACTGTATGATTTATTATGCACGTATATCACCGTATATACTACTTTATATGATGCAACGACTATATGTATCAATAATTTATCAAAAATCTATTACCCTAAAAAAAATCACAGTGAATCATGACTTAATGCACTTTAACACATTTGCCCTTTAAATCTTTTTTCTTCATAAACATTATAGAAAGGAATAAATTAAGAATTCATATTAATATTTAAAAAAAAATACTTGATTTTTTTTATGCAACAAGAAATGAATTTTTTTCTATATTCTTATATTGAAACATGTTTGATGGATGAAAATAATTTTTTATATGAGATATCTAAATACGAATTAATTTTTATTTTTTTATGAAGAAATTAAAAAAAAAATCCTAAATTTGTTTGTTGATATTTTTTAGTAGATGATCTATACTTTGTGAAGTATTTTTAGATTTTTTAAAGTAAATTTTGAAACAATTGTCTTTTTGATATACATAATTGTAAAATTAAATTATAAATAATCACATTTTACGTTATTTTCAAATTTTTTTTATAGTCCTGATAGTTAAAAAAGGTCATTCCCTTATTGTTATTATTATATAAAAGAAATAAAAAATATTTAAAATTTGGTTTCTGAAAAGAACATGGTAAAACATGAAATACATTTAGTTAAAAAGATTATAATTTTATTTTATATGAATCAACTTAATTTTTAAATGAGCTAAGTTATTATTGTTGAGTTAACATATTTTTATTTTAAATTTATCACATATTCATGTATAAAATATTTGTACTTTTATTATTATTATTATTATTATTATTATTATTATTATTATTATTATTATTATTATTATTATTAATTAATTAATTAATTAATTAATTAAAAGGTACTCTCTATTGACATATTATAGTACACCTTATGCATGTTGAGTTGTTTATATGTAATTTTTTTATTTCTAATATATTAATATATAATTAATTAATAATATAATATTACATCTAATGATAATAGTATTAATTTTTTTGAAAAAAATTGTGGGTCCATGACTACCTTAGGTTCTCCTTTAAATCTGGTGCTGATCATAATATGTATTACAGTAGAATTAGTCCTAATATAGTATCATTTATTCAGAGGAGTATTTTTTATAGATTTAGTTGAAATTAGTTATAAATATTAAGTTCTAGTAAAATTTGTTGTTACTTGTTAGAGTTTATAGTTAATAGGCTAAAATTTCATGTGTAGTTATTTAACAAATACACTTCGATGTATAAAGGTTTGGATCTTAGGAATTTGTTGTAATTTCATTGTTGGAGTTTTTTAAACGCGAAGTTCTATGGTGAGTTAAATAGACGATGTTTAGAATATAGATTGAGCGGTTGAGTGTAGAATTCTAACTTTTAGTAACTTTAATCGTGTCTTAGGGATAACTTACACACCTCTGTTTAACTAGGCTCTTGCATCATGGCAAATTTGGACGTATCTTTTTGGTCTAAATCAAGTTTTATCACGTTTTTGGATTAGAATTGAATTTCATAGCTAACTTAATAAAATCTGTTGCTGCACTAAAGAGGATCCGAAAAAAATACAGCAAACAGTTCTGCTTTTGATAAATCTATAATAAATTCAATTTCAACACCCCTAATCTTTCGAAGAAACAAATTTCAGATTAATGTCAATTGAAAATTTTGCCCTGTTTTAGTAATTGATTATGAATTTTCTGCGAACAGCCCCACTTCCAAGAGACATAACTAAGTCTACAAAATAGCTATGGAAATGAAATTTGTACTAACCTAAATTAGATTCACATATTTTCAAAATCTCTTTGAAAAAAACTCAAAATGCCCAATAAGTAAAAACTTATAGTGAGTGGAAGTTGATACTGTAGGACCAAAAAACCAGAAGCAACCACCAAATTTTAAAAATTCACATCTTCCAAATCACTTGGCCAAATTTTCTGAAGTAAAACTAGTAACTTATGTTCACAATATCATTTTTTACACTTGCGTGGTAAGTGATATGTTATTATTTTCAGAAAAAATTTAAGATATCAAGTATTAATTTTTGTTGTTGTTCAAATTATTAATGAATAAAAAAATTTGAATGATTAATGAATAACCTCAATAGTGTTGAGAAGTTGTTTATATTGTAAATAAATTATAATTTTGGAGCCAAATTTTTCGGAATTAAAACTAAGAAAATTAACAAGTAATATATTATTACTAAATTATTCAATACAAAAATTTATAATTTATTGAACCTATTTAATTTATAGACTAATTGAATTTAAATTAGTTTATATATAATGCTAAAATTTTAACGTATTGTTACTACATGTAACACTCGCAGCTACGCAAATTTGTACCTGTCTATCAATCTGTTTATTTCTTAGTCTTATTTAATTGGAAGTAAATACAGAAATTTATATTTATTAAACTCTTGTGGCTTAATTTTGATGGCTAACAGTTTTTTTATTTTTTTTAATTTTATATTCGAAACCATATATTATTTTTAGTTACCTTAATACTTGATGATTTTTATAATGTATAACCGTTATTCTGGAATGTCACCATTGTGGATACATAAATTGTATTGATTCAGTTCTAATTTTTATAAAAGTACGAGGATTACATTGAAATTTTAATATTGTATGTAAATTTTAGAAAAAAGGAATGACAGTTCTATTTTATCCTGGAAACATTTAACATTAGGAAATATATGCTTCTACAGCTATAAAGTAAACTTAACTTCTTGTATAGTATTTAAATTTCTTAATTATGTAATTTAATTTACATAAAGGTCACATATTGTTATTGATTCTAAAGATTAGAAACAGAAGGATAATATTAGTAGATGTTATTTACAACGTAAAATAAAATAGAAAGCAAAAAACATCATAACACTATACAATTAGTTTTCGTCGTTAGTGGTCATCGAAGCAAGCACATTTTTGGCACCGATGCTCTCTTTTTAGGCTTTCGAAACCTCCGTTTCTAAGACGTTATGGGCCCACTCCTTGTATAACATGCGTTCACGTGCTTAGAACGTGCAGAATATTGTATTTAAGAAGGGACACCGGTTGATCTTCAGGTATTAACATAGATTGAGTCAAGGTACATGGAGGTAACGATTTCGTTTTCGAGAAAAAGTTGAGTTTTTTAGGAAGGGGATCATGTCTGGAGGTAGGTATCCATTTTATGCTATCAGAAAGGGGAAGGATCCTGGTTTATACACAGACTGGGATGACTGCAAAGATAAGGTGCTTGGTGTGAGTAATAGCGAGTACAAAGGATTCAAGGGATTCACGGACATGTGCAGCTGCCAATTATTTTGTGTGAATTGTATTTTGTTTCTTTGGATACATTAGTGACCAGCTGATTATGTTGCTACGTACTTAGTATCACTCCATGCTATGTATTGTTTTGTTCCATGATCACATATGAATATATACTAATTAGTTCATTCTCAATGCCTCATATCTAAATCCTTTTTGCCACCTCAGACTTAACAACTTCTATTGGCACATCCGAAAAGCATGGTACAAAAAATAAGGAAATTCCAGGTTAGTTATACTTGTTAGGTACTACGGGTTACCATGATAGTTCGCTCCATGGATTACGAAATTTGCAGTTATATCACACTTAAACATGTTGGTTTTAATTTGTCGGTGAACGTAACGACATAACGGTAAAGGGAGAAGACGCATAACTGCACTTTATTGGTGAGAGAGAATAAACTCCTGTTTCTAATTACAATCGAGCAACATAAGATTGATACTGCAGTCGTACATGTAAAATGATAGAACCACACATCATCCATCCTTGATCGCCTTCTGCAAGCCGCTTAACATAATTAAAAATTAGAAACAAAGTAAAGTTGGTAGTAAACTTTTCACATGGTCTTACGATTTACAATCATATATCCGTCTCATTGGGACATCCTTCTTCATAAGAAACATTATCTAAAATTCACACAACACAATACCCATTACATATGGGAGAAAAGACTAACAGATGTTAATACTTTTGGCTTCAACCATAGACGTCAGAGTATCCTGTTCAGCCTGAGTACCATCCTGATCAGCTGCATATTCACAATCACAAAGTCATGTTTATATTGGCGATAGAAAAGTGCATATTTCTAATGTCTCCAAGTACACATTCAACAATACCACACGTAATTCCAAACAGAATGTGACTACCACGACATCACAACCACGAGAAAAAATTACATGCAACAATTTGGCAATAGTCTTACTGCCTCATCGTTATCATTGCGCTATGCATCAGCCGCTGAAGTTTGTGTTGGCACATAATTTTTGCTCTAACACCCAGCATATCCATGTTATGAACCCCGACATGGCAAGGCAAGGCTTGTCTTCATTTGTGCATTGAGCAACCTGATCATTGTAATTAGCCCTAACTACGACGTCGTCACCAAACTTGGATGATCGGAAATCATAACAGCTATTATCAAAACATAGATATAATGGATTTATGCATAGATTAGTCATTTAATAACACGCTACTTCCCTATGTTATTCACAACACTTTCAATATATCCGCATTTTCTCAAAACACGAATCAGCATGACTGCAACGCAGCCCACAATAAAAGTAGTGGGATACCTAACACAAATTACAAACTTCAACTCACATAAGAATGTTAAATTAGACATAAATTTACTAACCAGCTGTGCATCCATCTTCCATTTCCATCCCTTGAGTAGTTTTTTTCCTAGACAACATCTCTTCGTGTGACCAGGGTTCCTACATTCGGTACACTGTCTTTTGCGCTCCCGACAGTTCCGGGTTTTTGGAGCTCCCTTTGTCCGCACAACCACCAGATTACGAATCAATCCGTCACCCTTGGTAGAAAACACATTGACCTCAGTTGCAACGTAACCCTCCAGGTGGACACAAAGATTGCGTATTCCTTTCATTTCCTTTCTAAATAGATCATACTTCTGTGACCCGAAAAAGAACAGCCAATGGCAAACCGAATGAAACGCACCATGACGTAATAAGCAGGCCTGGTCAGCATTGACATCTATCTTCTCCTCATATGCTTCAAGTGCCTTGGCCTTTTTAGTCCATCGCTTGAGAACTAATCCATTCGGAATGTTAGGAAGGTGCTCATGCTTCATGACGAAAAACATGTGCTTGCAAGGGTAGCCATGTTTGTTCCAAAAGTTGCAGCCACATTTCATTCTTCCCATATTCTTATCGTATAAAACTACGATCTCTCTTCCAGGTTGTCCATACTCATCGATAGTGTAAATCTTCGTAGTCAAAAACCTTTGTAATCCAACTAGATTGATTGATGCAACTCCTACGATCTCGTTTCGAACATCCCCAAATATTGCACGTGTATAAACACTCGCAACGCAGCTAGTGACTCCAAGCTTGTCGTCATCGCTGGAATGCTGTCAATTGATCTAAATTGCGCCAACAACTCATTGTTTCGATAGTCACGGACCATCAGTTCCAAATTTTGAACAAGTTCAAGCATCCCATGCTTCGACTGAAGGAAGTTCTTTGCAACGCTATTTATACCTTCACACTTTGACGTCATTCTTATACCAGCACAAAATTTACCCCCCAGGTACGCATTCGCCCACATCTCCTTCTTCCCGAATACCTGATTTGCCCAGAGGCTATCTTGCAATCTAAACTCCTCAACAGCCTGGCTCCATTCTATCAAGAATTTGTTAACCGCAATGTCTGCATAAAGCCACCGAATAAATTGCGCGCGCAATCCTGCATCTTTTACATTTGACGTGATATTTTTCTCAAAGTGCCACCCACACAACCGATGGGTTGCTCTAGGCAATACCACTCTCACAGCTTCCCGCATTACTTCATCACCGTCGGTTACAACCACAGACAAGCTCTTCAATAACCAAGTATATGACCTTATCGTCTCATCCAACACTAGCCCAAAGCTGAAGATCGTGGTCTGCTTGTGATTGTTTGATCCTGAGAAAATAACCAGTGGTCTGTTATACTTATTTTTTTTGTAAGTCGAGTCAAAAGCCAGAGCATCGCTAAAATATTGGTAGTCCAACCTACTTACCCCGTCGGCCCAAAACATATTTTCAAGCATCTATCCTCAGTCAAATTATACCGTGCCATAAGCATAGGATCAGCCTCTGCCTTTCCTTCTAGGTAGGCTATCGCAGATTCAGCATCTCCGTCAACAATTTGCTCGCGCCTTTGCTTGTCAATATAATTGTATGCGACCTTCTTTAGAAATCCTACCAATGAATACTCACCTGCCAATCCTGCCATATATCGTATTGTTTTTGCCGTCGATATCCTGCACTCACGGAATCATCAATTTGCGCTTTCGCCCCTTCAGTCAATGACCTATACTTTGGGATTAGGTACACCATTACCTGGGAAGTTAATTCATGGTTGAGGTTGTTGTTGATCTTCCTTACTCGCCATATGGAAGCACTCTTATCTAGGTGAACAGAAAACTTCACCTTGCAATTTGTTCTCGTCTCAGGTTTATGTACTCGCCTCCTATCCAGTCTATTATAGTGCTTGGGATCTCTCAATCCCTCCTTATTAAAAAAAAAACTCCTCTTCCTAACATTTCCATCATCGTCTCTTTGTGAGTCTCCTTTTCAGACACCGAACCCATGATATCTACCAAAATATTTGTAAAACTCATCATACGCATCATCATCAGTTCTAAAGGTCTTTTTCATAATATCTTCAACAGTCAAACCCTCAAAGTGTCCTCCGCCACCGCCTCATCACAGCGTCCGTTTTCTTCATTATTTTTTCTCTCACCACCATTGTTATGCACCGCATCCATCTACATTTTAGAAAATTAGAATCTTCAAAATCCATCAACTCAAATAAATTTTTTTATATTATCTTATCATTTTAATTGAGATATTTAAATAGATGTTATTAATTAATTTTATAATAAAATTAATATTTACTGACTTAAATAAAAATAACATAAAAATTAACAAAATATATTTTCATATCAAAAGCAAAAATAATATATGAAAAATATATCAAAATATATTTTATTAAATTATATTATTTATAACTTCTTTGGTATGCAGAGTATTCTTTTATTTAATACTATTTTAAACTATAAACCTAAACTATTTATGACTTTATTGTTAATTATAATTAGTTTTTTTATTTATTTTGTTTTTTTTAATGGATCAATGACTCATATTATAATAAATTTATAGTAACAAATTAATATCTGAGTAGTAAAGAGACTACCAACAGGAAATAAAGGGTAGAATTGATTATAAAAAAGTAAATTTAATCCTAACGTTAATTTTCAAAAGCAGAAGCAGCAATTTATAACTCCTTATAAAGGCACGTTTACTTTAGTATTTAGACTAAATAGGCATCCAAACACAAGGAGGATGCATTCAATGCACTCAAACGTGCTTCTCTTCTTTCCCAACGCTAAACCAAACACAGCCATAGCCAAATTTCTAAAAAGCCCAAAGGCACATGCAAAGTAATCACAAATCACAACAACAATGGCTAACAATTTCAATAACACGCTAAAAAATTAACAATCATAGTACCTAACGCAAACCCCATTCCCATACACAACATCAACACCACATTCCCACATGTACGTCAACAATAACCACATCAATGAATGTAATAACAGTTTACCATAAAAATGTTTTAATTAGAACAAATAATCAGTTTATTGGTATTCAGAACAAGAGGACAATACCATCAGTGGTGACCAGAACAAAAACCAATACAGTCAGTGGCCAATAAATTCAATTTCAGAAGCCCAGCCTTCATTAAGATGTTCCAGAACAAGAAGACAATACCATCACTCACAATCGGAATAAAAAAACTCGACACTAATATAAATTTTAGACGGTCAACTTTAATTATTTCTTTTCCAGAAATTTAATTATTTTCTAGAACAAAAAGGTAATACCAACACTAGTAATCAGAACAACAATCGAAGCAATAATCATAAGAGTAATTTTCATTTCAAAAACTCAGCTCTAATTAACTTTTTTCCGGAACAAAAGTACAATACCATATCTTATAACTAGAACACTAACCAAAATAATAATCAGAAAATCAATCTGAATTTCAGAACCTCAAACTTAATTAATTTTTTTCCGGAACAAAGTTACAATACCATGAATTGTAACCAGAACAATAATCAAAACAACAACCATAACAATTATCAAAACAGCGATTCAGAGTTTCGAAAATCACCATTAATTTTTTCCTAACCAAAAATGAAAATATTGGTTTACCTGAGCTTCGGAATAGGGGAAGGACCAGTTGAGCAGGGGTGGTGGTAGCTGGCACGGTTAACCTCCGCGATGGAGACTAGCTAAATGATAATGGAGAGAAGAAGAAGAACAGGGACACCAATGCGGAAACAAAGAACTAGATGTGCGTGTCGTAGCAACAGATTTGAGGGACAGCCACAGCAGATGGGCAGCTGGCGACGGTCACAACCGAGCAGGTGACAGACGACGACAACCTGGCCACGCACACGACCGCCAGCCGACGACCGACCATGACCTGGAGACCCTTGCGTCGGGGGAATGGAAGGGCCTTCGGCCACTTGGAAACAAGAGGATTGGCAACCGACCACAACGAACCAGCCGGCAACGGTCAGATCAAGGGCGGCGCGGTGAGGCTAGGGTTGTATTTTGGGGAGAAATAACGTTGAGACTGAGGAATCAGGAATGAGGCTCGAGGGGAGGGCAAGGGTTTCCTCTGACTGACGAACAGAATTTAGGTCTTCTTCTTTTAACCAAAACGCCAAATAAGAATGCCGTTTCATCATAGGTGCTTTGGACATTTGAACCAGAAAGTTACTTTCATTATTTTTATGGCAATACTACTAGACCAAACTAGTATTACAATTCAAAATGCCAGAAAATTCAACTACCTGAGCCCAAAACCCCCCATGGCCCAGTAACACAGACACTGGATCCGCCCATATTACTATTTCATATAAACAATTCAGTTACGTTAATTAATACATTTAGGCCAAATAGAAAATGGAACCATCATGAGCTCCCTTACCGTGACCGCATCAACACAGTATCTTTGACCAGTCTCTACAAA
The DNA here is from genome assembly GCF_014773155.1 of Arachis stenosperma. Classification (NCBI taxonomy): domain Eukaryota; kingdom Viridiplantae; phylum Streptophyta; class Magnoliopsida; order Fabales; family Fabaceae; genus Arachis; species Arachis stenosperma. The sequence goes on from NC_080378.1 coordinate 96,562,817, forward strand.
CACGTGTAAACCCTGAAAACACTTAACACACATATTACGGCATCGAATGGTAATAAGAGAGGATTAAGATTAGCAAAATTAAAGTCAAAGAAGTATGTTTTCAATCATAGCACAAAATCAGGAAAAAAAGTGTAAAACATGCGAATTCTATAAATAAATGTGAGAATAGTAAATAAAATCCTTACAATTAAGCACAAAATATATCACGAAATAGTGATGCATCAATGTATCACATCCCAATAGCGATACATACAATTTATATGACATGATGATTATATTGGTAAGCACTATAAAACTACCCTATATTAAATTGAGGTAGGATATAAAATTTCAAAATGAAGACGAAATAAAGCTAGCAGAGACCGTAATTGATAAGCCTCGTGTAATAATAAATGTAGGCACATCAACGACAAAGCAAATTTCAAACCAATTACTTCATATGCAATGACGATATATAGTGCAAAACAGATATATATTCACAATCGTCAACCATATACATTATCTAAATTCTAAGAGCCTAGACTAGCTAGTATAGCATCTACATACTTGAATAGACACAAAGAATATACATCCTTGAATGATGGTGCTTGTCAATTATGTTGTTATATTGGAAGAGCCAATGCGGATATTTTATTAGTAAACTAATTTTCCATTAATTTAAGATAGATATGACAATACTAATTTTATTCATGAGTGTTTAATTCGATCTAATTTATTTATATAAAATTAACAATTTAATTTGTAATAAATTAGATTAAGAATAAAGTAAGTTAAATTACGGGTAGAGTCAAATACGAATTTAGACTTAATCTAATTCAATTAATTCACATTCTTAATATATTATAATATATAATGAAATTGATAAAGATCAAACTCATATCTTCTCATTTTTGTAATTTTAATATAGATTTTATTATTTTTAATTTTAATATGCACTTAATCTTATATTTTTTATTTTATTAATATATTTATAAACTATAGAATGATTAAATATTATATTTGATTAAAAAAATTAATTTATTATGGATCAAGTCGAATAGAATCGGGTGTCAAATTTTAAAATATGAGTAAAATTAGAATTAAAAGAATAGGATAAAGTTAAATTTTAAAAAGACTATTAAAATTAGAATAGAATCTAAATCTTATGTTATATTATTCATTATCAATCTTAATATATGGATAATAAATTTTACTTAATTATGTGTGTTTTAATTAAGACATTTATTAAAATTTTAAGTGAAAGTTTTAAAAAAAAAGATTAGATTACCAATATATTCATTGTTACATTAAAATATCAAAATTTATATATAGGAGAAGCTATTGCCACACCTCTTTAATTTCATTTGTTTCCAGAGACGGATTTAGGGGATCAGCATGGGCTATGACCCCTAAATTTTCAAAACTTAAAATATATTTAATATAATGTTTAAAGTTTTTATCAATATAGTTTCTAGTTCAATGGTTAAAAAGAAGTATTTTATACTTCAAAGCATGGTTTAAATTCTATATCATGCATTTTAAATTTATTTTTTTTTGTTTTTTCAATTTTTTGTAATTCTTATATTTATTATTATATAAAAATACTTTAGTTTTTATAATAATTTTTAATTGAATATAATGAAAAAATATATACATAAAAATAAATTAGATTAAATTTTAATTTTTATAATATTAAAATCAAAATATATTAAATAAATTATTTATTAATATGAATATATCGTATATATTATATTCATTAATTTATTTTAAATACATATATTGAAAGTATTAAAAAAATAAATTTATATTATTTATGTTATATCTTTTATAATAAGAATAAAAAAATAATTTTTTTGTAATTCTTCTATTTATTATTATATAAAAATATTTTAGTTTTTATAATAATTTTAAATTGAATGTAATAAGAAAATATATACATAAAAATAAATTAAATTAAATTTTATTTTTTATAATATTAAAATCAAAATATATTAATTGATTTATTTATTAATATACATATATCTTATATATTATATTCATTAATTTATTTTAAATATATATATTAAAAATATTAAAAAAACAAATTTATATTATTTATGTTATATGTTTTATAATAAAGATAAAAATTAAAATTTTATAAAAAAAATTTTTTGATATAAATAATTTTTTTAAAATTAATTTTAATTTAAAATAATTTTAAAATATACAATTATTTTTTTATTTTCGCCCCCTCTTTATAAAATTTCTGGATGCACTACTTTTTGTTTCTATGCTTTTCCTCCGTAATGTGCCCGTTGCATGAATGAATAACTCTGATCTAATTAATAAAGAAATAATTATTTAATATATTTCTTGTTGGGTGTGCCAATAACCTCTATCAATTTATATATATTGCTAAAAATCTTGCAAAATATCTTTAAGGATAATGGTCAGGAATATATGTCGATACCTTATTAGCAGTTTTAGCACCATACTTGTTGGTTAAATACTTATCCATAATGACAAGAGTCCACAATTGAAACCAAATTTTTCCACATTTAATCGAAGTAGCTAGGCTCTAGCTAGCATTATGACTTGAATTAAGTTTGACTCTGATCTTCGTTCAAAAGTGCATTGAATTAAAAAAAAATAATAATAACAATAAAAAGACCTATATATATTCACAAGTGACATACCCTTTCATGATGTGAAAATATAGGAGGAGATTATATTGAATCATCCCACAACCCACTAAATAATTAAACCATTCATATTTGTTTGAGGGAGAAGAGGAAGATGACAAGAAGCTTAATTGTGATCATCATCATCATCATGGAGGATGGACGTTGACCAATATAGTTATGGTATATATACACTTAATACAATAATGGATTCGGTGACCTTATATGGGACGTTCGCTACTTATTATAAAAAAAAATATTATTATTATTATTATATATTAATATATATTTATATAAAATGACAGATCCAGAAATTTTAAACTGTGAAAACAAATATATAATATATAAGAATTATAATTTTTTTGGTAACATATCAAAGCATATAAAATAAAATAACATGAAAATATTGAATATAAAATAACCTTTTGTTTATTTATTATTAATATTAGTATATAAATAAGTACTAACGAGGTTTTAATTCACTCTTTTATAAATTAATTACATAAAATAATAGTAACAATGAGATTAACTAAGATGGTAAACAAATAATCTTTTAATTGGGAGGTTTTTTATTTGAATCTTTAAAATAGTGAAATACGTTTTTTATGAGTTATATATATATATATATATATATATATATATATATTATTAAAAGTATTTTAGAAAAGTCACCAAAAAAAGTATTTAAAAAAAAATTATACACCAAACTTTTCATATTCCATTATATATTTTATAATTGTCTAATCATTTTTTAATAAAATAAAGATCAAAATTGATTTCTGATAATAATAATAATAATAATAATAATAATAATAATAATAATAATAATAATAATAATAATAATAATAATAATATAATTTTGATGTAATTTCAATATAAAATAGTTTTACACATATATTTAAAATAATTATTTTTTAAAAGAATAAATTTGATTAAACAATTGTGTAATTATAAATAATACTATCAGTGCATTTAAATTAAACTCAAAGAACTCAGGGATATCATTCTGTTCGCCGAGGCCACTCTGGATCAAGCCAACATCATTAATAAATGTCTTAAGGCCTTCTGCGAGAGCTCAGGGCAGAGGGTTAGCAAAGATAAAACCAGGGTCTTTTTCTCGAAAAATGTGTGTTATAATGTTCGAACGGAAGTGAGTAATGCCTTGCAGTTTGCCAGAACCGAAGACCTAGGAAAATACCTGGGCGTCCCTATTCTGCACTCCAAAGTGTCCAAACATACCTTTGAGGATGTTATCAACAAACTCCATACCAGGCTAAACTCTTGGAAAGATTTCTCACTATCCCTTGCTGGGAGATTAACCCTGGTGAAATCTGTCCTATCATCTATTCCTTTATATCACATGCAATCTGCTGTTTTGCCTACTGCTACCTGTAATACTATTGACCGTGTTTGCAGGAATTTCCTCTGGGGAGATACTAAACAAACAAAAAAGATACATCTGCTCAATTGGGGGAAAGTCTGTGCGCCGAAAAAGTTTGGAGGTCTATGCCTCAGACATGCTTGTCAGTTGAACCAAGCCTTTATGATGAAGGCCGGGTGGAGGCTTATTGAAAGAAGAGATGCTCTCTGGGTTAGAGTCCTCAGGTCGAAATATGGCAGTGGAACTGATCTCATGCCTAGAGTGAGAGGAAGCGTAGCAACTCAAATTTTTGGAAGGGCATCTGTTCTGCGTGGGAGAATGTTCACCGAAGTTCCATTTTGGAGAATTGGTGATGGCTCCCAAGTTTGCTTCTGGGATCATTGCTGGGTTCCAGGTGTAGGACGGCTAAGCGAGAGCTCAAGCCAGGTAAGTAACAATAGTAATGATTCCGAAATGGTGATGGATTTTCTAAATGTTGCAGGGCAGTGGGATGTTTCCAAGCTACAGAGTGTGCTGCCAGAGGACATTGTCAACAAGATTGTCACTATTTCTCCCCCATCGCCGTGGAAGGGACCTGACTGTTTGGCCTGGTGCCACTCCCCGGATGGATCCTTCAGTGTTAAGTTAGCCTATCAGTCTCTTATGCCAACCCAAGACACCCCTAATATCTTGTTCAAGCTAGTGTGGTGTTGGCAAGGACCGGAGCGTATTAGAACCTTACTCTGGCTAGTTGTGCATAACGCCATCCTCACAAACTTGGAAAGAAAACGAAGACACTTGACCACTGATGATGCTTCCCCTCGGTGCCGAAACCATGAAGAATCAACCATTCATGTCCTAAGAGACTGCTTCCATGCTAAGAGTATATGGCGCCTGCTTAACCCCCTTGATGGAAATATATCCTTCTATAGTACTGACCTTGAACTGTGGGTATTTCAAAACCTCACCTCAGATAATAACTGGGCTTGTACTTTTGGTGTTGTTGTATCTTTTCTATGGTACTTTCGGAATAAACTTGTGTTCCAAGGAGAACTTGTTCCTACCATCAGTGCGTCTCACCAAATCCGGGCCCGGTCCAAAGAATTCCGGAAGGCAGCAAAGAAGGACCTCAATCCGAGAAGCACACAAGCTGTTAGAGAGTGCCTTGTAGGCTGGTCTCGTCCGGATGGAGAATATGTTAAACTGAACGTCGATGGATCCTGGTTCTCTCAGAGGAACAATGCTGCTTGTGGAGGTATTTTTAGAGACTCGATAGGAAGGTTCTTGAAAGGATATTCTTGCAACTTGGGCAATTGCACAATCATGCACGCAGAACTGTAGACAATTATCCACGGACTGAACATTGCCACTATGAATGGGTATCTAAACTTGGTTGTGGAGTCTGACTCAGCTGCTGCCATTAAATTCATTAACCATGGTTGTCCACCAGCACACTCATGTGCTCCCTTGATACAAGACATTCGGACCTTAACGGCACGCTTTCATCATATTACCTGGAACCATGCCCTGCGCGAAGCAAACTCGGTGGCAGATCTTCTTGCCAAGAAGGGACAGGACTTGGCCCTTGGGTTACATTTCTTCGACAATGCCCCCCAGACATTAGCTATGCACTTCTTGGTGATAGTTTAGGGACCCTCAAAATTAGGGGGTCTTAGTTTTTTGTTTTTCCTTTTTTAGTTTTGTAATCTATGTTTCTTTCATCTCTTTTTTTGTTGGGTTTTTAACCTCCGTAGATCATAAAAAAAATAACAATAATAATAATGACAACAACAAAAAACAATAACTGATAACAACAACAAAATTAGTTGGTTAGATGAATAGATAGATATATAGAAGTATTAAATATTTGGGTAAAGGAATCGGTTCTTTATGTTTGGATGAAATCCTGTTTTGATCTTTAAGGTTAAGGTGTCTTATTTGAATTCAAAAAGGTTTTATTTAACTTTAATATAGTCCCACCGTAAGGTCAAAATTAAATAATTAACGAAATGTCTTCCAGGACAGTAATACAAGAACAAAGTCGATAATATGGAGAATAAGTACAAGCTTCATAGATACAAAATCAACCATGATGCATCAATACATTTATTTATTATTTTTTTAATTATATAGAAAATATTTCATTTAAATTATAAGAAAAAATTAAAAAATATATTGATGAATACACGGTGATTTTGTGCCTTTAGAACTTGTATTTATTCTCTAAATTATTGTCCTTGTTTTTGTACTGCTGTCATGTAGCACATTTCGTTAATTATTTAACTTTAATCTCACGGTGGAACTATATTGAACCTAAATAAAACTCTTTTCGATTCAAATAAGACACTTTAAATTGTAAGGACCAAAACAGGATTATGGCCAAACGTAGAGACCAATTTATTACTTTACCCTAAATACTTTATTGTTTCAACTCATTTTCAAATAATTTTTAATCTAATTTATGTTTTAGAATTAATTATCAAAATATAAATTTTTTAACTAAATAAATTTTTTAATTAAATAGTATTATAATATTCTATTTTTTATTAATTAAATTAACATATATTGTACTTTAAGATAAAATTTAATAAAAAATTATTATTGTGTGAGATTAAATTTAATAAAATAATTTTTTATACAAAATTAATAAGATATTTTTTTATTTTATATAGGGACAAACATAATTTTATAATAAAGACATAAATATATATACATATATATTTTCTAACATTTTTTAAAAATGGTAGTAGGGACAGTTACCCCACAACACTCTGTATACATCCATCCCTATTTATATTTTTTATTTCCCACAATTATTTCTTTTATCAAAACAACACGTCAATTAAAATTTAATTGTAAAAATGAACATCTATGAACAATTATTTCTTTCATACTATATTAAGAGGTTAAAATGTGATTTAATTCAAGAGGTAAAAAATATTCTTTACTTATAAAACTTTTTAGAAATTATATTTTTAAAAGATGTAAAATTTGTAAATTAATTTGTACTTCTTACTATTAATCTAACATGAACAAATAGAGATGGTTTCTTCCTTTGTACTTTGGAACCCAAAGCTTTTCTATAAGAGACATAAAATCACATTTTAACCACTCACGCTCTATTTTTATATTACAATACACTTATAGATTTATTATTAAATATTAACCATTTTTACTTTTGGTTGAGCGAGCCTATAATAAATTTAATCGTACTCTCTAACAATGATCACCTTTAAGTTTGAGATGCCTCGTTTCTTAGAATCATTCCTATGGCCTCGAAAAAATTATGCTACTTAATCTTATATAATGATTTGGTTAATTTCACCGAGTTTTTAATTAAATATTTACCGTTTAAAAATTTGTAATTGAGCCTCCAAATTAAAATTTAATTATAAATTTTTACTAATTATTATTTTTCATAAAAATTGCAATAGCTTTAGAATATTTATTTTGAGAAGATTGTATAATTCATCTTACGCCAAATAGAAAAATAATTAAAAAATACTTAATTGAAAATTTTTATTAATACGAGAGCTCAATAATTAAACTTTTAAACTATAAAACAATTAAAATTTAGCTAAGTACACCTATTTTCATAGTAGCTAGAATTTTAATTTTATTATTAAAATCTTTTGATATTACAATTTTAAATGAATAAATCGATTTTACAAAATTTGTATTAAGTCTGATGATTTTTTTATAATTTAAATTTTGTTAAAATTTTATATTTTACATACTTAATTTATTTTTTTGATTTCTCGTAAAACATCGATTTTATCTACCTTACCTATATTTCAACAATAATTTCATACAAATCATTATGGTTTCAATGAATTTTTTTATCATCTTAAATTTTACATACTAGATTTCTTCAAAATATTATAGCTTGCAGCTATATTTGTATATTCAATCCAAAACAGTTATAATGCATGTCATCTAGACACCTTTTATTCTCTTTACATCCCAATATGTGAATGTGTGACAAAGTCCTTTATCTTTTTTGTTGTCATGAAACTCGTTATCCACATTTGGGGCTGCTATGGTGATAAAGCAAAGACAACAAACAATCAAAATCCTAACAAACCTGATTTGATGATACTAACAAAATTATTCTGTTAGCTTGTTTTTATTACCTTTGTCGAATTATATGCCATGACTCATGAGAAATAATAATAAAATCATCTTATATGTATAACAAAATCAATTATTAATTAACTATTATGTATAGAAATACATGTTTGGTATCTTAAATTCTTTTATTATATTACTATACAAAAAGTTGATTATTAGTCTATTGCAAGTTTGATTATTCTGATAATTTATTGTACAATAAAAATATCAAAAATATTTGTAGAAAATTTAACCTGTTTTTTTATTAGTCATGAATATATATATATATATATATATATATATATATATATATATATATAACTTTTGATATGAAACTATATCAAATATTTTCTATTTTAAAAAGCATAATTTACTATCCTAACAAATTAGAATGCATAAATTTCTATCCTAGTAAAGATATACATGAGAGTACTCTTGGAGTACTGTATTTATACTTAAATTATAGAAATATTATTAATATAATATTTTTAGGTATATCTAAATTATCTATTAATACTCCCCTCAAGTTGGAGCATGCAAGTCTTTAATGCCCAAATTGACTAATATTGCCTCAAAATTTTTGGCACCAAGAGCTTTAGTAAAAAGGTCGATCAACTGAGTTTGAGTGGGAACATAAGATAGAAGGAGGCGTTGGTGCACGATCTCATCCCAAACAAGATGACAATCTACTTCAATATACTTTGTGTGTTCATGAAAAACTGGATTTTTAGCAATGTGAAGAGTTGCTTGAGCAATAGAGACAAATGAGGGTAGGATGAGGCACGTATAGAGAGAGGAGAGTATATCTTTCATCCACTTCAATTCTTTCGTTGTCTGAGCCATTGAACGATATTCAGTCTCAGCAGGCAGACATTATTCTGTTGTTTCTGAGTCTTCTAAGATATTGGTGAGTTACGAAGTTGGATGAACCATCCTGTGATTGACTTGCGAGTGAGTGGTGTAAGAACCGGATTTTTCACGAATAAAATCGTTTAAATGCCCAAATTAAATTTTGAAAAGTTAGGATGAGAATTTGGGGATTTAAATATGATTTTTGGACTCAGTAGGTCTTTCTGAGTCAGAAAATGTGTAACACCCTACCATACTTAGTATTATGCTTAAGTCATAAGACTGAGATAGTAAGGTATTACGACCTCTAAGAATAGTATATAATAATAATAATAATAATAATAATAATAATAATAATAATAATAAAGAAAAAGATATTTAACTAGGAGCCTTGAAAAACGGGTAAAACAAAATCGCAAAATAAAAAGGCGCATCGCTCAGGAAAGGATTACTTACGTGCTAAGAAACGTAATAGGAACATGATAAAGATAAGCAAAAGAATAAAGGACAACCAAGGAAGCAGCATAACTAGCCCCTGACTCAGCCTGCGAAGCTAAGGCTGGCCAGAGGGTATATATATATATATATATACATCTTAACATACATAAGTGTTCTCAAAATATCCCAAAATACAATATAATATCAAAATAACTCCTATCTCTCCCTCAACCTCTAAGAGGAGCAGCATACATAAGTTACTTGGAGAGTAAGCTAAACATATATATACATATATACAGCCAGAAGCCAAAATACACCCAAGGACTACTTCGCTTTCCAGGATCCAGACGCCTAGTGAGGAGCCTTTCGACCTGCATCTGAAAAACAACAATACAATATGGTATGAGAACTAGAGGTTCTCAGCATGGTAAAAGTGCCACGCATATAATAAATAAGGTCCTGAGAATGCCATAGGCAATCCTTTAACTCTGTTATACAATTATCCAACTTAATTACTAATTAGAAGCTATAAACAGGGGTAGGTATTCTAAATCTACCTAACTTACTCAATTTCAATCCTAATCTAACACCAAACTATTTCTCCATTTCCTACATCCCTCCATCATCCACAATGCAACAAAATAAGCAACCAAACAAGGTCACGCACAAGTAATGAGCAGATAGTACAAATAGCAAGTATAACAGATAGCAGGTGATATATATCAATTAGGCAAACCCAGAAAATGCATAGCAATCAAAACAAACAAATGCATGCTTGTCCTATGGCTGATGGGGCCCATCTGTCGGTTATCCAGCCAACCCGACAGGTCCAAAAACCTTAGATTGTCCCCGTCGCGCATCCTCAAGAGTCTATGCATAGAGTTCACATTCAATCATCATATAAATCACTCAATGGGGGTTATCCATACCCGGAAATTTATAAGTGCGCGGTCACCCTTACGACGTAGGGTTAACAGAGTATCGAGAATTAATCTGGAACACGTGGTGGCGAGCCACGGTTTTTACCCAAGAAAACTCGTATCTCAGATATCATCATTCATAAGCCATTTCATAGTCATAATCATTATTTAATCATTCATCAAGCCATGGCATGTTAACTCCTTTTATTAACAACCTCCCTTTTACATTTTTCATCATCATTCCCTTATAATTCATCTTGATTACCCTTTCCGGGTCCTGACCAAACTATTTATCAAAATCTTCTCAGCCTTCTTAATATCGAATAATCTTAAAATCAACCCAACTCTAACATTAAATCAATCACATCATACGAAGATTAAACTTTAACTTCTCGAATCCATGACTATCCCTAAAACATCCTCGACACTCTATTTTCTTTTCTATTTTTAATATATTACAAATGAACCCGGAATTGTACAAACTTTATGTCTAGGCGTTCATCTTGAAATAAGCTTTCTAACAAATCAAAGATAATAATTTTCTAATTTCTCTAGCCTCAGGAATAAAGGAAAAATCGTGACTGCTCTGTAGTGCATAAAACTAGAAAAACAACAGCAGCATGTGATATTCAAAATTCAATATAAAATCCAATTTAAATCGAATGACTTTAAAAATTAATGTAGTTAAAATTTACTCATCCAGGTATTCTTTCTCAGTTGGTTCTGAGTTAATACCATTTTTAATGAAGAAGTTACATTACCTGGAAGTTAAATAAAAATGAGTCAAAATCTGTTTTAGAAACCAACAAGCTTAGTACATTTCAATTTGAATAACTTTTATTACAAAACTCCAATTAAGCTAAATTTTGGTTTGGAAACTCCTAGCTCATCCAGAAACAAGTATGTTTTGGTTGCAACCAAATTTCTATTCAATTCTAAGAGTTACAAGCATTAGAAGTTGATGCATAGCTTGCTGAAATCTGTTTCTTTTCAACTTTGACCACCAATATTCAATAATTCACAACTCCCAATCCTCAACTCTTAAAATTCTGAAGTTTTAGAGAAATAAATTAAGTTAATCAAATTTTATAACAAAATTAGTTTCGCTCTAAAATTCAACTTGTAGAAGTCGCAGCAAGACAAACAAGTTGCTGCCCTGTTTGACCTTTTCTGCTGCAGGACATATTTAACAACCTAACTTTAAAAAATTTGCCATAAATTGTATATTTAACAAAAAGGTCCCAAATTTTTCAGTTTAGTTCCTTATATTCCCAAGTTTAACCCAAACTTGGTCTCATGCAATTCCGATTATTACATAATTAGTTACAGCATATGGAATACCACCACAACACAACTCTACATCCTTATTAACAAACACCAATCCTAATCCATTATAAATAAATATAAGAGCACACCATTAATAACTTCCACACCTCATAATTCCAATATATATCCACCAACAAATCTATTCCAACAACATTACAAGGTTAATCATTAAATACAACAAATAATTCAACTTATCCTATGGTTCCTCTAACCTAAGTTTTCACAACACCGTAAATATTAAACGTGCGAAACTTAAACCCTTCCTTGGCCGATCAGTTTATTCAACCCAAGGCAGCCTCACAAGCAAGAACACAGCTCTCCAAGCTCAAAGAAACAGCCACAAACCAAGCCTCAATCACCAATAAACCTCCAAATACTCACTTTTTACTTCCAATGCATATATATACGAACTTAACTCTCACCTAATACACATATATGTTCCAAATCAGATTTTACCTAATGGAATTAAAACCAAATTAAAGTTTAGGGAAACCTTACCGCTCCCACACGCGTAGCAACTCAAACCCAGTAAGCTCTGCAAGTTAAATCGAACCTAGAACATCAAAATTGGCAAAATCTCACCATAGGGTTTCAATTTCAATAACAGAAAGAGGGGTAGAGATTCTAGAACAGAAATGGAGCTTACCGGTGAAATTGATCCAATAGAAATGTAGAGCTCTACACGCTGGACGCGTGGCCGCGAACGGTGCGGCAATCGGAGCCCGGACAGATGAGTTATGGCGGATTAAAGGAAGTTAAGGGTTTGAGGGCTTTTCTTCCTCCCCAAATCTGTTTTGCTGCATCGCATGCAAATGGGGGAAGAAGGAGCTGCTGTCTTCTTTAAGTGTACCGGACCCACGGGCCCGGTTTGGGCCCCGATTCGGCCCTTCCGGTCCGATTTTGGGCAAAAATTTTGAAATTGGTATCAAAATTTTTGTTTTGACGAGCTCTATCCTATTTTGATACTAGTTTTGCATTTTTTATTTTTCTATTTAAAATTTAATTTATTGACTAATTATTTTCCAATTTTAGCGGGGTTTACATCCTACCCACCTAATTAGGAATTTTGCCCTCAAAATTCAGATTCAATTATCTGAAAAGAGGTGTGGGTAGTCCTTTGGCATATTCAGAGTTTCTTGAAACCGACCTCGTCACTCGATACGTCCATCTCTTTTCATTTAAGCTGGCTTAGGTTGTAAGACATGAATTTGATTTAGAGGCGTGCTTCAGAAGTTACGACATACGGAGTATGTTGGAATAGGTTCGAAAGGTACGACAAAAACTATTTGGCGCGCCACTGACCATCAATACTCTCCAAAATTTGAAATAGGCTAACTTGGTGGGATTTAACTTCTTAGATCTGCCTATCTCTTTTGTCGGCTCCCATAATGAGAATATTTACTCAAATTTGCGTAACTTTTTCTCTGTTATCTTGGCTATCAAATTCAGGAATTAAGACGTACGATGTTCCAATTTCCAATTAATTCAAGGCTGTTTAGTATACTGTAGAGTCTCACCTTTTCCCTGATGTATAGTCTCGTTGATATTCCTAATAAGTAGTTTGCTCCGATGGGCAAAACGGACTTGATCACTTGATCCACGATTCCCTAACAGTATCACCTATTGTCTTAGACCTTGGCAATCTATTATGAAATCGATAGCTATTCCCTTTTTCCTTTAATGTAGAACCTTCAACGGTTGTGGCATTTCGAATAGTTTCTGGTAGTCTCTCATTTCTTTCTCATACGTCAAACTTGTAATCACATAGATTTCCACCTCGTTCTTCATTTCTGGCTGCTTAAAATATCTTCTTGGATTCGTGGTAGGTTTTAGAAATCTCAAGGTAACTTCGAAAATTTTCTCTTGTAAGCTTTGAACAATAGTTTCTTATTTCAACTTCCGACCTCAACACATAACCCTCTCTTGGTGTCTTTTGGATTCAACCTGCTTCAGTACTCTTTGTAGCCCCTTATCACCGTTATTTCACTCCATAAGTCTTTGACTTTACGATCTCTATTTCGACATTAAACATATAAATCTTTTCTTAGTTCCCTTTTGTTTGCCAGACTTCGACATCCTCGGTAGGTCTTTATCGTCCCCTCACGCTTCCTGCATTTCGTCTTTGCTGTGTTTTAAAACCACAATAGATTTAGTTTTACTCCTTTAGCTATACCCTTAATATCCAATTTAAAGTTCCAACTTATCTAGTCTTCCTTTCTTCGAAATTTATATCCAAGCATTTACCCAGATACTTCTTACTCAGGGCGTCCGTTACCACTTCACGATGTTGTATTTACACGTATCCTAAACCCCTCTGGTAATGTATCACACTAATTCTGAGTTATTAAATAAGTTCGGGTATTCTAATTACTGGATTTGGGGTTAATCCTTCTCTTGGAGTTTGAAAGCTCTCTTCATATTCGGGTATCCATGTAACCGGTGTATTTCTAGCGCGTTAAACTAATCATAGGCTTTGTGGTCGACAAGAATCTAAAATTCCAAAACTCTTTTTGACGACGAACGCGTACATGCTTCATCTTCCGTGTCCAAAAGTCTTGCTCCTAAGGAATCAACATCTCAACAGTTGCGGCTATAATTTATACGTGATACTAATATAGGCTCGAGTTGATTTTCAAAAGGATATTAAGCTCAAAAAATGAATGAGCAATACAAACGGTGTTCGTAATAAGTCAGAAAGAAAATCTTGTATACGGTTAATCAGGATTATATCGAAATGATAGAAAGCACAAGGAAAGAAACCTAGGTGCATTTCAAGAAAAGAGTTCAAATTAAAGACCTTCGGTAGAAGGAACATAGCGTACAGAGTCAAGGAAGTCTCAACTGATTCTAAAGAGCATGGTTTGCGTATAAGGGCAACTCTAGTCATAGCGAGCATACAAGATTCAAGGATTACGCGTTTATACCAAGACAAGCTCAGACTAATCCTGGAAGAAACAAAATTCATGTGCATAAGGAGTAAAGTTAGAGAGGTAGTCAAGCCATTTAGGAAGAGCTCCGGATAGAATGTCAATGTATGTTTCAAAAGAAGGATTAGATCGAGTTGCGAAGGTTCGTTAGTACACTTTCTTTGCATAATGCTTCCTGCCGTTCTCTTCCTTCTTCTTCGGCATAACCGGTGCTTCCCATAACGAAATAGTAGGTTAGATGATTCCCTCTTCTAGTACTCCCTTCCACTCAATCCTAAATTCTACCGATTATAATGATGTCTTTGCTTGTGGTGCGATTGAAGTTAATCCGGTTTCCGGTACTAAGCCTATCGCAAACTCGCTTTATATTTGGAATGGAAGTTCTGACATACCTTCAAGAATTGTCTTAGAAAATCTCTCGTATAGAGATTTGGTTTCATCTCCACTTACCTCTTAACAATTAACATCTAAAGGTTGTGTTCGCTCTACTCCTCTTCCTCAAAGTTTCACCGTCACTGAATTCCAAACAATAACTCCGCGTAACCCTCAACACTCCTAATTCCTTAGATATGGTCCAACCTGCTTCCACTATATGGTCCAACCTGCTTCCACTATGTCACTTAATCCTTAACCTTCAAAAGTCTAACCACCCCTCTAAGGTAGCTAAGTGTCACTCCGTCTCAACAACCAATAGTTTTTGACTTATCATCGACTTGGACCTCATGATTAATAAAACTTGTCATGCGTCATAAACGAATATTACATATCAATGGTAGGCAAGGAAGTCAAAAAAATTCGGCTATTAGTTCATAATTACCTCGGGTCCGAAAATCGGGTTCGGTTGCATCCCGGCTTTCTCTGTATGAGCAATTCCAAGACATATGCCCTGGCCTCCCGCACTTGTAACATATGCCTAATCTGGTCCTGCATGGTCTGTTTGGATGGTACCCCTTGCATCTTGAGCACCTTAAGTCACCTGGTTGAGCACTAGTTTGCCCTTCTGAATTCGAGTCCGAACGGTTGTCGTTCCTTCGGTCATTATTCCAGTGCTAAGAATATGAAGCGACAAAATGATTCTTCTTGAAATTTTGGCTCCTAGGTGGAATTTTTCCCTTTTTCTTCATGAAGGGTTCCCGGCGATTATTCCTTGCTACCTCAGTCCTCCTTGAGCTTGCTCCCGTTGCTTGACCCGTGTTAACTTGCTCCGAATAACCCGTTGGCTCCCCTGTATTTGGAACATTATGTCCACCTTCATATTCATTATCACCATCATTGCCAGTTCTAGCTTGTGGTTCCATCCCATCCATCACTTGGATGGTCGCAGCAGCAACAGCGCCAATGGCAGCAACAACACTCGTCATTGCAGTCACGATATTGGTCAAACCATCCACTGGTATGGTTACCTCATTAACTCTCCGTCCTCGACCTTGATTGCAGTCACGTCCGCGCCCACGAGACGCCATTTGGTTCCTGTTCATACCAAACAAGTGATATCAAGGTGATCAGTCTTAATATCTTCAGTCCAGTATTTCAAAGTCCCAAATGCATGCTCATGAGCATTCATGCCTCATATATCAGTTAGATACCCTAAATAGCATGTATAGACACCCAGAGTATGCCCAGAGACATAATCAGTCTGTCCCTCAGGCTCTATAGGAACGAACTCCTCTGATACCATAATGTAACACCCTACCATACTTAGTATTATGCTTAAGTCATAAGAATGAGATAGTAAGGTATTACGACCTCTAAGAATAGTAATATATATAAATATAATAATAATAATAATAATAATAAAGAAAAAGATATTTAACTAGGAGCCTTGAAAAACAGGCAAAACAAAATCGCAAGATAAAAAGGCGCATCGCTCAGGAAAAGATTACTTACGTGCTAAGAAACCTAATAGGAACATGATAAAGATAAGCAAAAGAATAAAGGACAACTAAGGAAGCATCATAACTAGCCCCTGACTCAGCCTGCGAAGCTAAAGCTGGCCAAAGGGTATATATATACATCTAAACATATATAAGTGTTCTCAAAATATCCCAAAATACACACTATAATATCAAAATAACTCCTTTCTCTCCCTCAACCTCTAAGAGGAGCAGCATACATAAGTTACTTGGAGAGTAAGCTAAACATATATACAACTAGAAGCCAAAATACACCCAAGAACTACTTTGCTTTCTAGGATCCAGACGCCTAGCAAGGAGCCTCTCGACCTGCATCTGAAAAATAACAATACAATATGGTATGAGAACCGGAGGTTCTCAGCATGGTAAAAGTGCCACGCGTATAATAAATAAGGTCCTGAGAATGCCATAGGCAATCCTAGAACTCCGTTATACATTATCCAACTTAATTAATAATTAGAAGCTATAAATAAGGGTACGTATTCTAAATCTACCTAACTTACTCAATTTCAATCCTAATCTAACACCAAACCATTTCTCCATTTCCTCTATTCCTCCATCATCCACAATGCAACAGAAACAAGCAACCAAACAAGGTCACGCACAAGTAATGAGCAGATAGTACAAATAGCAAGTATAACAGATACCAGGTGATATATATCAATTAGGCAAAACCAAGAAATGCATCGCAATCAAAACAACCAAATGCATATGATGCATGCTTGTTCTATGGCTGATGGGGCCCATCTATCGGTTATCCAGCCAACCCGACATGTCCGAAAACCTTAGACTGTCCCCTGTCACGCATCCTCAAGAGTCTATGCATAGAGTTCACATTCAATCATCATATAAATCACTCAATGGGGGTTATCCATACCCGGGAATTTATACGTGCCCGGTCACCCTTACGACTTATGGTTAACAGAGTATCGAGAGTCAACCTGAAACACGTGGTGGCAAGCCACGATTTTTACCCAAGGAAACTCGTATCTCAGATATCATCATTCATAAGCCATTTCATAGTCATAATCATTATTTAATCATTCATCAAGCCATGGAATGTTAACTCCTTTTATTAACAACCTCCCTTTCACAGTTTTCATCATCATTCCCTTATAATTCATCTTGATTACCCTTTCCGGGTCCTGACCAAACTATTTATCAAACTCTTCTCAACCTTCTTAATATCTAATAATCTTAAAATCAACCCAACTCTAACAATAAATCAATCACATCATACGAAGATTAAACTTTAACTTCTCGAACCCATGACTATCACTAAGACATCCTCGACACTTTATTTTCTTTTCTGTTTTTAATATAACACATGAACTTAGAATTGCACAAAATTTATGTCCATGCGTTTATCTTGAAATAAGCTTTCTAACAAACCAAAGATCATAATTTTCTGATTTCTGTAGCTTCAGGAATAAAGAAAAAACCGTGACTGCTCTGCAGTGCATAAAACCAAAAAAACAGCAGCAGCATGTGATATTCAAAATTCAATATAAAATTCAAGTTAAATCCAATGACTTTAAAAATTAATGTAGTTAAATTTTACTCATCCAAGTTTCTTTCTCAATTAATTTTGAGTTAATACCATTTTTAATGAAGAAGTTACATTACCTGGAAGTTAAGTAAAAATGAGTCAAAATCTGTTTTAGAAACCAACAAGCTTAGTACCTTTCAATTTGAATAACTTTTATTACAAAACTCCAATTAAGCTAAATTTTGGTTTGGGAACTCCTATCTCATCTGGAAACAAGTGTGTCTTAGTTGCAACCCAATTTCTATTCAATTCTAAGAGTTACAAGCATTGGAAATTGATGCATAGCTTGCTGAAATCTGTTTCTTTTCAGCTTTGACCACCAATATTCAAAAATTCACAACTCCCAATCATCAACTCTTAAAATTCTGAAGTTTTAGAGAAATAAATTAAATTAATCAAATTTTATAAAAAAAATTGGTTTCCTTCCAAAACTCAACTCGTAGAATTCGCCGCAAGACAAACAATTTGCTGCCCTGTTTGACATTTTCTGCTGCAGGACAGATTTAACAACCTAACTTTAAAAATTTGTCATAAATTGTATATTTAACAAAAAGGTCCCAAATTTTTCATTTTAGTTCCTTATATTCCCAAGTTTAGCCCAAACTTGGTCTCATACAATTCCGATCATTACATAATTAGTTACAGCATATGCAACACCACCACAACATAACTCTACATCCTTATTAACAAACACCAATCCTAATCCATCATAAATAAATATAAGAGCACACCATTAATAACTTTCACACCTCATAATTTCAATATATATCCACCAACAAATCTATTCTAACAACATTACAAGGCTAATCATTAAATACGACAAATAATTCAACTTATCCTATGGCTCCTCTAACCTAAGTTTTCATAACACCGTAAATATTAAACGTGCAAAACTTAAACCATACCTTGGCCGATCACTTTTTTAAACCCAAGACAGCCTCACAAGCAAGAACACAGCCCTCCAAGCTCAAAGAAACTGCCACAAACCAAGCCTCAATCACCAATAAACCTCCAAATACTCACTTTTTACTTCCAATGCATATATATACGAACTTAACTCTCACATAATACACATATATGTTCCAAATCAGATTTTACCTAATAGAATTAAAACCAAATTAAAGTTTAGAGAAACCTTACCGCTCCCACACGCGTAGCAACTCAAACCCAGTAAGCTCCGCAAGCTAAATCGAACCTAGAACATCAAAATTGGCAAAATCTCACCATAGGGTTTCAATTTCAAGAACAGAAAGAGGGGTAGAGATTCTGGAACAGAAATAGAGTTTACCAGTGAAATTGATCTAATAAAAATGTAGAGCTCGATGCGCTGAATGCGTGGCCGTGAACGGTGCGGCAATCGGAACCCGGACGAAAGAGTTATGGCGGATTAAAGGAGGTTAAGGGTTTGAGGGCTCTTCTTCCTCCCCAAATCTATTTTGCTGCGTTGTATGCAAATGGGGGAAGAAGGAGCTGCTGTCTTCTTTAAGTGTTTGTGTCCGGTTGGACCCACAGGCCCGGTTCGGGCTACGGCTCAACCGGTTCGGCCCTTCCGGTCCGATTTAGGGCCAAATTTTCAAAATTGGTATCAAAATTCTCGTTTTGACGAGCTCTATCTTATTTTGATACTAGTTTTGCATTTTTAATTTTCTAATTTAAAATTCAATTTATTGACTAATTATTTTTTGATTTTAGCGGGGTTTACAAAATGTATTTTCTGCGAAAAACTGTAAAAAACTGCATACCGTCAGTTGAACCGGTTGAACCGGTTCAAGTCTGTTCGGTGCTGCACGAAAAGCTGTAAAAACAGTAAAAAAATCTTAGAAAAATATTAGAGATGAAAAGTCGGGCGTTAGTGTTAAAAGTTTGGCCCAGAAGTGGGCCAAACGGGCTAAAAACACTAACGGGTTGGATCGAGCCCAAGTTGGTCCCAAACCCAACACTATATAAGTTCATTAAGTGGCCATTTCAGCCACTTAAACAAACACCACACAAGCAGCAGCAACGTGAAAAGAGAGAAGAGAGGTAGGGTTCCAAAAATTCACTATTCATCATCTTCTTCCCAAGCTCATATCTTGAGCTATAGACTCCGATTTGCTTGTCGTCAGCGGCTACGCATTCCTTGTGAAGAGCTCTACAAAACCCATATAAGAAATTGGTAATGAAATCTCAAATCTCTCTCAGTTTCCCTTTTCAAAATTTTGGGTTTATTAGGGCTTTGGATTAAATGAGTTTTTGTGATTTTGGATGTTTAGGTTTGCTCTAATTCTTGCTTAGCATTGAATTTTTGCTACCAAATATGTTGGAAAAGGTAAGAGCCACTAAACCCTTGTGATTTTATGTTTAAGTGGGACCCTAGGTTGATTTGTAATGGTTTATGCATATATAGCTTGATTATTGTGCGTTTGGAACTTGTTGGTGCTTATTGGAATTACATTGGTGGCTTACTTGTGTTGGGAAACTCAACTTGTTCTATTTTGAGGTTTTGGTGCATATTGGGGATCGGCCAATGTATGGTTTCAGTTTTCTCTATGTAGTATATAATATTCATGGACACTTAGGCTAGTGACCCATAGGATAGGATTGGATTTAAATGGTTGATGAATTGTTGGATGTTATTGTATGAAGATGTTTGATGAAATGATGAATTTTGAGTTGATAATGATGATTAATAGTGATATGAGGAGGATGAATGATTTGTGAAGTTGAGTAGTGGATTATGTTGATAAATGTGATGTTGGTGTTGATTGATTGGTATCATAGTTGGAAATTTGTTAATGAAATTTGATATATGAGATATATTGATGTGATGTAGGAGATGAGGATAGGTGAAGGAAAATGTGGTAAATGTGGAGTAGTATGCATAGAGGGTTGATTTTGATGAAATTGGAGTATGGAATGGTTTGGTTTGATTTTGGGTATGTTTTAGAAAGGAATTGTGAAAATTATGATTTTGGGTAAAAGTTAATTTTTGGTGAACTTTTTCTGATTATAACTTTTGCCTTAATTTTCAAAATTGGTCGAAATTTGTTTAGAATTAAAGATCTTTGAAAATCCTTTAAATCGGTATAAAGTTTGTGAAATTTTGAATTTTGTAGAGGAAGTTATGATCATTCAAAGTTGGTGTTGAAAACTTGAAATTCTGCAAAGTTACAGAATTCTGAGTTTTCTGGTATGTGCGCACGCACAACATTGTGCACACGCACACTCTGTGAAAATTGTGACCTGTGCGCATGCACAGACCTGTGCGTCCGCACATGCAGAGGCAGGCAGTCTGCTTACAGCGTTGGCACAACTTGTGCGCGCGCACACCAAGGGGAAATTGTAACTTGTGCGTACGCACAAACATGTGCGCAAGCACACGTTGGGGAGGCCAGTCTATTGGGAGTGCTGGCACAGGTTGTGCGAGTGAACAGAGCTTTTTATGTTTTGAGCTGTGCGTACGCATACTTTTAAAAATTTTCTGGGCGTGCGCACGCACACCCCTGTGCGGACGCACACGCCCTGTTTCTAAAATTTTGCTTTGTTTTCAACTATTTCATCTTTCCGACGGGGTTGTAAGCTTCTATAACACCTTTTTAAGTATTTTGGACATATTTTTGGATACTCAACCATGGGAAATGGTTTAAGGGTTTTAGACGCTATTACTTGGAAAAGTTAGCAAACGGAGTATTAGGTTTCTGGTGTACTGAGGGAGGCTTGAGGATATGTGATGAATGGTTGATGGATGATATGCGAATTAAGAAACAGTGGTTGAACAGAGTTGAGGGCTCTGAATAAAGTGATGGATCCATCCTGTAATAAAATGTTTTTGAAAACCACTGCACTACCTTTCATTGAGATTATGAGACGCTAAGCGCTCGACAGGGGCCGAGGTTGGATCCCGCCTGTCGAGGTAGCGGCGGCGGCGTAAGGGCGGTGGTTCATCCCGCTTGGGGTTCATCCCGCTTAGGCTTAGATGTGTGGTCGGTGGCAATAGATCCCGCTCGCATCCCTTTGGATCATCAGAGCGTACAGGCGCAAAATCCTGGATAGTGATCCAAGCACTATATCTCGGGGGTTCGCACACCATGAATCCGAAGGGCAACATCTCCATGGAGATGTGTCAGGTTGGCAGTTGAACCGACAATGTGATATCACAGCCAGTAGAGTAGGCATTCATCATATGCATTTTGTACCTGTTTGTATGCTTTGCCGACTTAATATTGTTTTCCCCTATCTGTTAAACATGTCTAATTGCTACTTGTATTAATTGCTGTTTATGTCTCTACTTGTGTTTTACTTGTATTGTATATACTTGTGCTTTGATGGAGTTGAGGAGGTTCAGAAGGCGGTGGCGATGGGATTGCATGGCGGATCGGTTGGTGAAGGCCGTGGGACAGCGGTGTTTGATTAGAGTAGAAATTTCCTAAGATAGATTACCCTGTTATGGTACTACGGCTTAAGTTGCATTTAAGGAATTTCCTATTATGCTGTTTTGGTTAGAATGCTTTAAGTTTAAATTCTTGTGATGGATATGGAGTCAAGGATTGCCTTTGGCATCCCGGGGTTTTATATCCTACATCCCTGGGCACTGTTACTATTCATACCCTGGGTCGAGCTGTACGACCCAGGCAAAAGACATAAGTGACCAACCTCTTCAGGTTGGGTCGCACCGAGGAGCCCAAAGCAGGCCCAAACAAAGGAACACGACCCAATCTAAAGGTAGCCAAAGCCTAGAAAGATAAAGGCGGTTTCCCTTAAAGATAAAATGTCTTCACTCAAAGATAAGATAAGATAACTAAACTTATCTTATAGGAGCTCACTACTATAAATACACTAGAGCACCCATGTATAACTCATACTCTGATTCTACACAAAAAATCTGCCTAAAGCCCGTGCTAACTTAAGCATCGGAGTCTCTTGCAGGTACCATCGCAGTTAATGATATAATTAAATAATGATAATGATTATTAAATGAGATAATTTGAGCTCTCTGGGTGCAGTGAAGTGATTTCACTTGCTCTAGGTAGAGAATGAGACAATTGGTAATTGGAGTACTGAGTCTGAATTACTGGTTATAGTTGTTATAAATTGAGTGATAAGAGGTTTGAAAATAAGAGAAAGATGAGGTGTGGCCTAGATTTTGTATCATCTAGAATGGTTGCCTAATTCATAGATTAGTAAGAACCTAGGATGAATAATTGACGAAGGGAGTTTAGGATGCTTAGTGAGTTTTTATTAGAATGCATTGTATTTATTTGGCACTTTTACCGTACTGGAAACCCATGGGTCGAGGGTTCTTATTCTGTATATATCTCTTGTTTTTCAGATACAGGTCCAGGTGCTCAACAGTGAGTTACGGTTTGTCTGAAGGACAACGAAGACTCTTTGTATTTTTCTGCTTTATATTTTGTTTAGAATCTCTCTATCTTTATTTTGAAAAACTTATATTATGTATTAACCTCTTTTGGAACTTGCCTATAGAGGCTTTATGTATATTTTGGGAGAGATAGGACCTAATGTTGTCAAACTATTTTTTTATTCTGTACCTAGCCGGCCTAAACTTCGCGGGTCGCGACTAGTAACTATTTATTTATGTTGTATATCAATATTTTGTCTTATCTTATTCTTCCCTAAGAACTTATCTTTATGACATTTGTGATAAAGCTTTATCTCAGTTTTAATTATCGGTTACATGTGTTTTATGACTTCGCGATTTTATTTTTACTCTTTTCAGGCTTCTCGATTAATACTCCTTTCGATTATACTTATAACTATGTATTAAAAATCCACCTGAGAGTCGTACCACCTTATTATCATTGACTTATGACTCAAGCATAAAGATTTGAATATTAGGGTGTTAAACTAAGCAAGAAATACTAGTGCTAACAACGCTAAAGCCAGCACCACCAACAGGGTAAGATTTTTCAACCCAAAGTGCCCTCAAAGAATGGGACAGAGAAGAAAGGTGCTGCTTTGAAAAAACTGCAAAGAAAGGCAAACCAAGAACAACACTGAATAGGAGATATATAACCAGGGGTCTAGCCAAAGGTCATATGGCGAGACAAACAACTAAGGGCAAGGGAAAGCAAGCTGATACGGTTGTGTTATCAGAATCAAAATCTTCGGACAGTTATGAAAGTGTAGAGGATAGTGCTTACAAGCCCGGAGCTGAGGAGAGTTTCAGTGATGAAGAAGTCACCAATACAACACTGAACGCTAAAAAGGAAAGAGGTAAACAAGAAGCATCTTAAAAAAGTTAAACTCAGTGAATTGTGGAAGGAGATACTACAACCTGATGATGGATTAGTACCTGAGGATGATTCGGGTGAAGAGGATGAGTTATTTTTTGGACCAACGACAAACCATAGTCTTAATATTAGAGGGCATGATGCTCATGATGAGTCAGATGGGGTAGATTTTTGGTATTTCAAAGAAATGAAGAGGCCCCCTAACTCAGAGGATGAATTTGCTGAAGTTGAGGATGACGATGCCTTTACTGTTTTCAAAGAAGGAACAAGGTTCGGGGAACTCCAATTAGAGGTAGGGATGAAATTCAACACGAAGATGGATTTTAAGGAGGATGTGAAGGAGTATTGTATCCAAGAAGGTAGGAGAGTTAGATTCAAGAAAAATAATAATGTATGATGCAAGGCTTTATGTAAGTGTGAGGACTATCCATGGGTTATCTATGCCTCTAAGGATAGTGAGAATGTTTGCTGACAAGTTAAAACCTTCAATGATGATCATACCTGCCCAAGAGAGACAAAAAATAGATTAGCTAACAGAGGGTGGTTAGCTAGCAAGTTGGTGAAAAAGCTTAGGAAATTTTCAAATCTAAAGCACTCTGAAGCTTTAACATACTTCAGAAGCAAATGTGACTTGGACTTGAACAAGTCTTCCCTGACAAGAGCACTTGGAGATGCAAGGCACATTGTGTATGGTGATGCTACTACACAATATAGGATGGTGAGAGACTATGGGGAGACTCTCCTGAAGTGCAACCCTGGTTCTACTGTGCGCATCACAATAATTCTTCATTCTAACCCCGCAGAAGAGCCCACTTTTGACAAGATGTATATTTGTCTCGATGGATGCAAGAAAGGGTTTAGGGCGGAATGCAGATCTCTAATAGGGCTTGATGGAGCATTCCTGAAAATCAGATTTGGTGGACAAATCTTGGCAGCCATTTGACAAGACGCCAATAATCACATTTATGTAATTGCATATGCCATTGTACTAGTGGAGAACACGGATAATTGGAGGTGGTTCCTTGAGTTGCTGCATGAGGATCTAGGAAGCTACACCCAAAATGGGTGGTGTTTCATTTCGGACATGTAAAAGGTAACGACGAATTTGTTATTTACTAGTTATTATATTTTAGTAAGGGTTGAACTCTTTAGGTTGATGTATTTTTTGTTGCCATGTTTTGCATTCATGATTCTGTGCAGGATATCTACTGGTTTGTTTCACACATTGTTGTTGCCTGTATTGACAGAATCGGATAGGAGTAGAACTTAATAAATTGTGGAGATGAGTTTGCTGTCACTTATACATGTGTAGGGACTAATTTGCCGTCACTTATGTATATGTAGGGACTAATTTTATGTCACTTATGTAAGGTGAGGGACCATGTTGGGTCCTGATATTGTAAGTTATTAATTTTAGTGGTTCGTGCAGGAACTAATCACAGCTGTGTAGGAGGTCTTCCCTGATGTCCACCAGAGATTTTGTGTATGTCACTTGTGGAGAAACTTTAATAAGCAATGGAAAGACAACAAACTCAGAGGATTACTGTGGGAGTGTGCAAGATCTACCACTCAAGAGGGATTCATTGAGGGGATGATGAAAATTCAGAGAGCTAAGAAGAAAGCATGGGAGTACCTTTCCAAATGGTGAAGAGATGCATGGAGTCGGGCCTTCTTTCCTACCAACCAAAATGTGACAACATATGTAATAATGCTAGCAAAGTATTCAATGCAGAATCAAGGAAGCAAGGGCTAAACCAATTATCACACTACTTGAGGAGGTTAGAATGTATATCATGAAGACGATAGCCTAGAACAAAATAAAATTCAGGAACCATGTTGGCTTACTACCCCCTATTCAACGTAGCCGCTTGGAAAAGATCATGAATGCTTCAAAGAATTGGGTGCAAATGTGGTCCGGAGATGTGGACTTTGAATAATTCGAGGTCCGTGGATGGCCAACCAACATGGTAGTGGACTTGGGAAAGAGACTATGCACCTGTGGATTTTGGCAACTGAGTGGTATTAATTTAATTGTCATTACTATTCTTATAGTAAATGTCATTCCTATTACACGTTAGTTGTTGTTCCAATACTTATTCTGATATTGTAATTGTGTTTCCTTAATTTATTGTGGATTGCATGCTGGAACTGGAATTGGTTACTTAGTAACTTGGGTGCATTTTATTGATTTGAAACAGGGATGCCCTATGTCCATGCTTGTGCTGCAATGGCTAGGGCAGGCAAGCAGCCTGAAAAATTATGTCATAGATAGTTGACAATGGATGCATCAATGATACATATGCATTCCATATCAATCCTATTCCTAGCCAGAAACTATGGGAGGAGTCACTTTACAACACACCACAAGCACCCAAGTTTAAGAAGATGCTAGGGGAACCCAAGAAGAAACGAAGAAAGGAGGCTGACGAAGGCCCGGTTGGAGGCAAGAAGCATAAGATAACCAAGATAAATAGAGTATATAAAGAGGGTTCATGCCGTCATTGTGGTGGCAACGGTCACGACAAAAGAAATTGTGCCAAGAAGAAGACTGACGACGAGGCTGCAGCTATTGCAGCAGCAGCTGCTGCTAGTGAAGCTGATACAGGAATTCAGCAACAACCTCCCCCTGCTGCACCTGAAGTCCAAGATGAGGGCAATGCTACTAAGATTGAGGTAGGCATGAGTCAACCAATTGTGTCAGAAAATGAAAATGAAGACTCCCACTAGGTACTTCAATTGTTTTTGTTATTGTTATTTTATATATTTATTTTGAACCAACTTAAACGTTGTCCTATAGGTTACAACAACTGATCTGCAACCCCAGGCAAGACCACCAAAACTCTCACAAAAAAGAAGACAACCTCCACTAGCTACACCAACTTCAATCCCTCCAGTAGCAACCAGTGCTCCTCCACCAAGTGTTTCAAATGCTCCTCCACCAGCCACTGTTCTAATTTTAAATACTCTACCTCCAACAACTGCTCGTATCGATCCAATGGTTGGTGCATCTGCAACTACAGCTTCAAGGTTGCATAACGTCGTGCATTTTGTACCAACTCTGGGGTTGAAACCACCAAGAAAATTCAAGAAATGAACATTTTGCTATTTTTCTGTTAAGATATTTTGCTTTTAAACGTTAAACTTTATGGTTTTTGAGATCCATGTGTCAGGGTGCATGTGTTTTGGATTATGGTAGTTAAGTACTCTATGTTGTCTTTTGATCGTGTCTAGTTTGACACAGACAACTTTGGAAAATAATTAACAATGTGTGAATGTTATTGTTGAATGTTTCAAATTTTATTACACTTCCTTAGCTTCATATTTTTTAATTCCTAAATTACAATTAGCAACAACAATGATAAAATAGAATTACACAAATCTATTCATTTGTTCATTATACGGTACAGCAATCACAACTTTTGTTTTACACAATATCCAAATGGCCTTCACTACTTCTATGCTACACAAACAACAATCACAATTACTACAAAACAACCAACAATACACAAAATCCTAGTTTTAGAGCCCTAACTTCAAACTCCAAGCTTCTAAGCTTCCAAGCAAATTTCATTCTTCACTCTTCCATTTCAAAGCCAAGATTATCTCTGTCACTTACTTCTTCTTCATCAGCAACTTTGTCAGCCCACATAAAAAGACCACACTACCTCTTGCCAACACTTTGCAACCACATTTCATGCCCATGGAGAATTACTATTACAAATTGAATGAGTAACGTCGCTAGGTATATACATTAACCAAAATTACTTACATTGTAGTTAGGACAACCATAAAATGGTCTCCCTGGATTCGCCTCTGTTCTTGACCACTTGAGGACGGGTCGGCAACCACACCCACACCTATCTAGAAGTCGTTCGTGACTACTTCTGATGGTTCTCCTCCCACAACTTCTCTCGGATCGCCGGTTACTAGAGCTACTAACATGGTTGCTGCCTCCACCCATCATGAACCTCTCAAATCAAGCTCAACAGTGCCAAAGAAGACGAAGGAGAGCAGAAAAGAAGAAACAATCTGGTTTCTAATAATAAATTGGGGATTAGGGTTATAAATAATTTCAGGGACTAAATTGAGTTAAATAAAGATAATAGCCACGTCAGATAGCCGTTACCTCTCTAACGTGGCGCCTCTCCATACACGTCATCGCGCCGTTTAGGAATATTCCCGGAAAATGCTTTAAGGACGACCGTGAGCCACCTGTGTTAAATTCGGGGACAATATTGGGGCCAATGCAAGTTTAAGGACGACTTTGAGACTCGAGTGCAAGTTCAGGGACCACTCTGAGATTTAACTCTAACTGTACTATATAATGTATGTTAACACTATTAATCACAAATAACAAACGATAATAAGCTGGTTTGGATTGTCCTCTCATTAGGTCATTTTCAACTTTAACCATTCAAAGTTTCATTATCAATATGTGATGAACTTCTCTTTCATGTCTCCACTAACAATAAGACATGAATATAATCCACATTGTTCTTTCACAATAATTTTTCTAATAAAATACTTCAATTAAAAATTACTAAAAATAATTTGAATCCAAAACTAATAAAAAGGAACAATTTTTTTATTTTTTGTATAGAAGAGTTGAATTTCATTAATTAGAGACGCAAAAGCATTTTTTTATTTTATTTTTTTATAGTTGTTCATTCCCTAGGTCCAAACCAAGGAGGGAAAATAAGTTACAACCAAACAAGAAAGCAAAATACAATATTATTTGAACATAAAGACATACAATTGTTCATCATACTCAACTTCTAAATGGATATAATGTTAGGAAATTATTTTAATTTTCTAATTTGTTTATGGGCAATATATATATATTAATTATAATCACAAATTATGCTATTTTAAATTAAATGACTTATATAGTGGTGATCTTATTTATTGTTATAAATGCTAAGTTGAATAAGGCATAATTACTTTTGATTTGGAATTAAATGAGAATAAAATTAGACATTATCTTTTGTTCCTTAGATAATTATCTTTTGAATTTTAGATATATTATCTTTTGGACTTTAGATACTATTTTATTTAGGCTTTAGGGTTTAATGGGTGCCATGCTCAAATATAAATAGTGCCTTTAGGGTTTCAGTCCCCAACAACAGTGTCACTAGCAAGATTAGTTTTTGCCATTTTTTAAACTACAAAAAAACATAACAAAACTGTCAAAACATCAACCACTCAGAATTTTTACACATTTTACAAGAACTTATAATTTGTCAGTAACAT
Source organism: Arachis stenosperma (assembly GCF_014773155.1). Classification (NCBI taxonomy): domain Eukaryota; kingdom Viridiplantae; phylum Streptophyta; class Magnoliopsida; order Fabales; family Fabaceae; genus Arachis; species Arachis stenosperma. The sequence goes on from NC_080378.1 coordinate 96,592,328, forward strand.
GGATTTCAACAAGAACTCTAAACTTAGAATTTCAAAACAAATGAATTGAACAAAAATTTTAACAGAGATTAAAAAGAACAGCCTCCAATTCTTATAACAAACCAATTAACAAAGTATATAAAAAAATTAACAACACTTAACCCTAAAAAAATTGGATTTTTACTTAACCGAAGAAGACGGTCACCACAGATCGGAGGAGAACGACGTTGTTGACAACTGAACGATGCTGTTGACGACTACACAATGCATGCTAGCGACGATGACATCGTTGCCTTGAGAGGGTGACGCTGACACATGCTCAAATGGACGACACACGTTGTCATGCTGGAGAGGACGTCGCTGTTGAAGAGGACGACGTTGCTGCAGTGTTGTGAGTGACACGACGATATTGCTACGGCCTTCCTTAAGTGAGTTAGTGGTTGTCGTGAATGAGGGGGTAAGCTTGCCTTCAACCTTCAGCTACCATCGTGAGCGAGTGATTCCATACTCGCCGTTAATGACGGAGGTGAGTAAGGGTGTGAAGAGGCTTTGACCTCTGCTAGGGCTTTCTTGAATTTAGATTTTGGGGTGGGAAATGGGGAGAGAAAATAATAATACAATGGGGTGGGGGTGGCTGTTGTGTTTGGTACTTTGGTTTTAGAGTTAGGTATTTCAGCAAAAATAATATATATTTTTTAACTTTATATTTTTTATTTAATAAAAAAGGATTCGGGTCTACAGGTTGGTTTGGATTCTGTTCCCCTAGAAACATTACCTGGACCAATTATGATCGAGTGCATCGAGTTGAGTCCAATTATACTCGATTATCTATTGGTTCTAAAACTAATTTAATCGGATCCACTACAAAAAAAGGTCTATGGTCACGGTTAGCTAGTGAAAAGAGTAACTATAGGTCTATGGTCACGGTTTTTGACCTATGGTCACGTTTTTTCCACCGTGGTCAATTTTGTCGTGTCCATAGGTCTATGGTCACAATTTTTTTATCTATAGTCATGGGTTTTATGGTCACGGTTACAGTGCTTAAATTATGATATTTTAGGCCACGTATTTTTACCGTGACCATAGGTTACTCTATGGTCACACGTAAAAACTGTGACCATAGCCTAATCTATGGTCACCGTTTTTGTAAAACCATGACCATAGCTTATCTATGGTCACCCTATTTTAAAATTGTGACCATAGATTAGGCTATGGTCACCCTTTTGTAAAGCCATGACCATAGGCTGATTGATGGTCACAGTTTTAGCGTAATCATAGCTTACTTATGGTTACTCTATTTTAAAACTGTGACCACAGCTCACTCTATAGTCACCCTTTTGAAAAACCATGACTATAGCCTTATCTATGGTCATGGTAAAATACCGTGACCATAGCTTATCTATGGTTATCCTATTTTAAAATCGTGACCATAGCTTACTCTATGGTCCCTCCTTTTTTAAACTGTGATCATAGCTCTCTCTATGGTCACCCTTTTGAAAAATCATGACCATAGCGTATCTATGGTCACCCTATTTTAAAACTGCGACCATAGCTTACTATATTTTCTTATATTTATTTATTTTTAAAGCATAATCACATCCCAAAATTATTATAATCATTTATAAGTCTAAAAAATAAAAAATTCAAGAAATCTAAATCATAAAATTTACATTATAAGCTAAATATGTTTAGTCCAAACAACACAAATTAAAATAGTGCGTAATTTATCTATTACATGTAATACCGAGTAAAGTCTCTTAAAAAAAGTACAAAAGGCATGAAAATATTACATTTAGATAACTAAAGTATATATGAGACCCATCCCATCCCATCTCATATTTCTATGAAAAATAATATTTTCTTCACATCAAGTCTTCCTGCTAGCAAAAGAAATAAACATGTTAGAACGGAGTAAAAATACTTTCGATGACATAGTACAGTTGAGTAATTAATATGTGACGCGTGTTTAGTAAGTCAATCAACATTAGAAAGGACTATTTTAATAAGTCAATCAATAATAGAAAGGTACCCGTAAAAAAAATTTCAATGACAATGAAAGGAAAAAAGGTGATGCTAATCACAATCAACAACACATCTAAATGAAAGTTTCAAGACAGAACTATCAAAGAGTTTGGAACATCATGCATCGTATAATCCCACAAACTAGGTTATTTTACTCATATGATTGTAAAGGTACTCATTCAGACAACGCAACATAAATAATGCCAAATTAACTTTAAGATTAAACTCATTACACATATTCTGTAAAGAATGGTTGACAACCCACCATCAATTCATAATTCATACCAACTAGTCAACTACAAACATAATCAATAGGTACTTAGCTAGCGTTAACTTGCATACACATGAAACTTTGATTTGTTTTTTATTTATGAATTATAATTTTTTTAAAATTAAATTAAGAAGTTTATCTACAATTTAATAGTTTCTAGTCTTTTTTTTTAATATTGATGTTTATGTAACTTATGATACACATACAAAAATTAAACTTCTCGATACAAGATATGTATCTTGATTGCATTGTTCTATTTTTCTGCATATTTTTAAATTTGGAACTCTCTTTAACTTCTTAAATTATTATGACAACATCTAGAATATATCAGAACTACAATAAAAAAATATGGCAGCAAGTGCTCAAAATGGAGATATATGTATTAATATACAAAGCATATCTATTTTATAGATAATTGATTGATACATATTCACATTAATTAACCATCATAAACTAGTGAGAGCACACAAATTTCAGAATTAGATCATTACAAAAATAAAATATATATTCTTGGTTATATAGTGAATATTAGTTTACTTTAATCTCTACATGTAACAATTTATTATATATAAAATTCTTGGTTATATAGTGGAAAGAATTATACTGTTCAGTGATGTTGTCCAACAACAAAATTCAACTCAATATTCAATAACGTTATCCAGCAACAAGAAAGTAAAGCTCTGTGATATGTTAAGCAATAGTTTAACATACGACAACAAATTCATCTCAATCATATTTATAACAACAAATTCAACTATGACAATTTTCAAATTCCTAGATTCAGCAAAACAAAATTAGCTAAATCATAATTTCAGTAACAAACTCAACTTTCAACAAAAAATTCAAGATGTAATAATTATTATAAAATTGAAAGAAAAATAATAGAGCCAAAGCTGAAACTCACCTCAACTTAATGATACCACATGCATTAATCAAGGACTGTGTTGCAAGTCCATTGATATTCCTGGTGTCGCAATAGTGAGGTTTTAGAAGTTTGTGAATAGGATGGAGCACACTAAGATGCCTGTATATTGCAATGATAAATGGCTCCATTGCAGCATGAGTATTCAACCTTTAATTGATTAGGGGTTTAAAAAAGACTTTTTTGTTTAGATCTTATATATTCTTTTTCTATTTATAATGGATTGGATTTCTATTCAGTATTATAACGAACATTATAGATATAGAACCTTTCAGATAAGATACATATACTTTTTTATAGTATATCATATTATTTCTATAGTATATCATTATTATTTTATTAGATTTTTCATATTCTTTATATTCATTATCTAAATTATTTGATAATTTTATTCTATGTTTAGATTTCTATTAATGTTTATATTAGAATAATATTTCTTTTATTACATGAAAAGAAAAAAAATTAGGAATGACTACTCAAATAAGAATATTAATTAGTGAAATTTGAAAAAAGAAAAAGAGAGCTATACCAGTGGCTCATGAGTTGATGATAGCATAAGTCATTGAAGACGAGATAAACCTTGGCAAGAAGCCAAATAGTACCTTTAGCACCTTTTTTAGCAGGTAAAACAACTCTGCTAACAGTATCAAATATGTCCCTACCAGGATGTGGCACACTTAATTCAATGGCCAATGGTGTCAATATTCCATCATTTTTCAGCAATAATTCAACATATGACAATAAATTCATCTTAATCATAATTTGCAACAACAAATTTAACTATGATAATTTTTAAATTCATATTATTCAGTTAAACAAAATTAGCTAAATCATAATTTTAGCAACAAACTCAACTTTCAACAACAAATTCAAGATGTACTAATAATTTACAGAAATAAAATTGAAAGAGAAATAACAAGGCCGAAGCTGAAACTCGCCTGCCCAACAACAGCAAGAGTTTGGGAGCGGGAACAACTTACTATAACAAAGAAGACTAACAGAATAGAGCAGCATCTCTGATAGCCACGGCTCTCTCCGGTGACTACCCAAACAGCGGCGATGGCGAGGGAACAACAACGACGAGATGCACGAACGGCGATAACTCTTCTCCTGGGCCACTGGCCTGCGTTCTCTTTTCCCTCTCTTCTTCAATGGTGACGCGACGACGACACTAGACAACAACGACGGTGATCTTGACGGCAATAGCGACATGCGACGATCCTTCCAACGGCGGCGTGGATTGCTACTGCCCCCTCTCTCTCGCGCGTTTGACTCGACGACGTCCCTCTCTCTCAATGTCTCCTTTATCTCCTTCTCGGTTCTGACAACGACAACAGCACCCATCCCCGCCGACGCTGTCACCTCCCTCTCTTTATCTCCCTGCTCCCTCTCTTTCTATTTTCTTCCTTCCTTTCTTTCTTTCTTGATTTCTAACCGTGGGTAAGTGGTGAGGTGGTAAAGGTAAGTGACGGATAGAGTTGTGAGAGTTAGTTTGTGTTTTGAATTTTAGGATTAGGGTTTGATAATTTTAATTAAATTAAGATATAGAGTATTAACTTAAGATCTAATTTAATCTTATAAAAATTATTTTAAAAATATTATTTAATAATCAATTTGCTAATTAATTTTTAATTAAGTACTTTATTTTAAAATTTTAATATTTAAATTAAATTATATAAAATTTTTATTAGTTTTCAATTATTAAAATTTTTAAATTTTAAATATATGAAATACTCAAAATCGTAAAAAAAATATAAGAACCTTAATTAATTTAAATTCAAATTATCTAAACCTGGTTTAGTTACAAAAATATTCTTGAATAGTAATTAGGATTACGGTTAGGATTATGATTAGAGTAGTGTAAAAATTTTAATAAAATTAGAAGGAAGAATAGTAATAAAAAATCAACCATAATTTACTTAAATTATTTTAAAAATAAAATATTTATTTGTCAACTTACTAATTAGTTTTAAGTTTTAAATATTTTTTTAATTTAAAGTTAATAGTATTCTACTTGATTTTTTATTTACAAAATTAGATTTAAAATTTTAATATTTAAAGTAAATTATATAAAATTCTCATTAGTTATTATTAAAATTTTAAAATTTTAAATGTATAAAACCTAAAATCATAAAATATATAAGATCCTTAATTAATTTAAATTCAAATGATCAAAACCTGATTTAGTTACAAAAATATTCTTGAATAGTAATTAGGGTTAGGGTTAGGATTAGGACTAGAGTAATGTTGAAATTTTAACAAAATTAGAAGATAGAATAGTAATGAAAAATTAACAATAATTTACTTATATTATTTTAAAAATATAATATTTATTTGTCAACTTATTAATTAGTTTTAAATTTTAAATAATTTTTTAATTTAAAGTTAATAGTATTCTACTTAATCTTTTATTTATAAAATTAGATTTAAAATTTTAATATTTAAAATAAATCATAAAAATATTTAAAATCATAAAAAAATATATAAGAACCTTAATTAATTTAAATTCAAATGATCAAAATCTGACTTAGTTACAAAAATATTCTTGAATAATAATTAGGGTTAGGATTATGACTTGGGTAGTATAAAAAATTTAATAAAATTAGAAAGTAGAATAGTAATTGAAAATCAACCATAATTTACTTAAATTATTTTAAAAATATAATATTTATTTGTCAACTTACTAATTAGTTTTAAATTTTAAATAATTTTTTAATTTAAAGTTAAAAGTATTCTACTTAGTTTTTTATTTACAAAATTAGATTTAAAATATTAATATTTAAATTAAATTATATAAAATTCTCATTAGTTATTATTAAAATTTTTAAATTTTAAATGTATAAAACCTAAAATCATAAAAAATATATAAGAACCTTAATTAATTTAAATTCAAATGATCAAAACCTGATTTAGTTACAAAAATATTCTTGAATAGTAATTAGGGTTAGGGTTAGGATTAGGACTAGGGTAGTGTTGAAATTTTAACAAAATTAGAAGATAGAATAGTAATTAAAAATTAACAATAATTTACTTATATTATTTTAAAAATATAATATTTATTTTTCAACTAACTAATTAGTTTTAAATTTTAAATAACTTTTTAATTTAAAGTTAATAGTATTCTACTTAATTTTTATTTATAAAATTAGATTTAAAATTTTAATATTTAAAATAAATCATAAAAATATTTAAAATCATAAAAAATATATAAGAACCTTAATTAATTTAAATTCAAATGATCAAAAATACAAAAATATTCTTAAATAATAATTAGGGTTAGGGTTAGGACTTGGATAGTGTAAAAATTTTAATAAAATTAGAAAGTAGAATAGTAATTAAAAATCAACCATAATTTACTTAAATTATTTTGAAAATATAATATTTATTTGTCAACTTACTAATTAGTTTTAAGTTTTAAATAATTTTTTAATTTAAAGGTAATAGTATTCTACTTAATTTTTTTATTTACAAAATTAGATTTAAAATTTTAATATTTAAAGTAAATTATATAAAATTCTCATTAGTTATTATTAACATTTTTAAATTTTAAATGTATAAAACCTAAAATCATAAAAAATATATAAGAACCTTAATTAATTTGAATTCAAATGATCAAAACCTGATTTAGTTACAAAAATGTTCTTGAATAGTAATTAGGATTAGGGTTTGGATTAAAACTAGGGTAGTGTTGAAATTTTAACAAAATTAGAAGATAGAATAGTAATTAAAAATTAACAATAATTTACTTATATTATTTTAAAAATATAATATGTAATACCCGGTCTAACCAAAATTAATTAAATAATAAGTTAAATAGGAGCGAATATAGTTGGAAGATTTGGCAATTGGAATTTGATGATTTAAATATGATATTTGGATTCAGTGAATTTTTCCGAGTCGAAAAACATAGTTTTCTGCTAAAAGCACGCAGTGAAATTTTAACCGAAAGTACCGGCTGAGATCTGTCTGGTACTGCAGCTGAGAAAATTGATTATGAGTAAATAAGATTAAGAAATGAGGAATTATAACTAGGGGAGGTAAAAATATTTGAAGTGCGATTTAAAACGCTAATCTTAAAGGTTTTGGTCCAAAATTGGGCCAACGGAAAAAAATAAGTGAACCGGGCTTAAGTGGGCCTAAGACCCAACATATATAAATATTAATTATGAGCATTTCAGCTCATTTTTTCCTAAAGAAGGGGTGTTGGACGCTGAAATTGGGAAGAGAAAAGAGAAGAGAGAAAACCTAACTCTCTTTGATCTTCAAATCACTATAACTTAAACTACGGAGCTCCGATTGACGAGCCGTTTACGGCCACGCATCGCTCTTCTCATCCTCCACAATTCTATCTAAGTTTTGTGGTGAGTAATCAACTGTCCTCTGCCTAGTTTTCATTTTTCTCTTCAAATTCGAATTTGGTTTGGGTTTTGAAAAAACCTTGTGATTTTGGTTATTTAGGAGTGCTCTAGTATGAGCCATGGGTGATATTCATCACAAACTTCAGTGGGTTAAGGTAAGAAACCCTCCAACCCTTGTGAATTGTCATTTTTATGAGCCCTAGGTTGATGTATGTATGTAATATTGGTTATGTTAGTGTATTTGATGGTTTTGGTGCACAATTGGGAGATTGATGTTACTTGAGGAGCTTTGGTGAGGCTTGGGGCTAAGGTTGGTGGAGACTTCCAAAGAAGAGGCTCAATCAATTTGGGTACAAGAGGTACGGTTTAAGTTTCATTTAAATACTGTGTGGTGTGATGAGAATTCCTAGGCTAGATGCCCCTAGGATTAAGTTTGGATTGTGTAAATGGTTGGTGATAATATGCATAGTTGGTATGTAATGTGAATTAATGATTTGGTTAAAAATTGTGTGGCCTTGTATGCTTGGCGTAATGAGAATTTGATGTATTGAGCAATGAGTATTGATTTGTGGTTTATGCATTTAAATTGTGAACTTGGGCCGGAGGCCATGAATCTTGGGCCGGAGGCCGGAAAGAGGTAAGAAAGGTAAGTTGATGTGTGCATTGTATGATGACACAAGTGATTGGATGAATTTCAGATAATGAATATATGAATGATTGGGTTGGTTATTGAATAATGAGGTTTGAGGAGTTGAAGTATGGGAATTGATAATTTTGGGTGAAATTGTATGGATGAGGTATGTTTGGTTTTGATTGAGGTATGATATATGGTCATATATGTGATCATGATTATTGATGCCTTGATGGTATGATGATGCATGAGAGATATGTATGTTGTGATATATACTTGAGAAATGATTAAGGTTGATTTGTGGGTGAAACCATGTGACAGTGAGTATAATATTGATTATGTGTAATGATGATTGATTGGAAATAGTATTGTTGAAAATTGAAATGAGGAAAGATGTATGATATGTTAATGTGTTTGTAGTTTAGCTATTTGTTTGAAATGTGTAAAAATGGTTATATGGCGGTTTTGTAAATCGTGGCAAAGCGTTAATGTATGAGTTGAGGAGGCTTGATTTTGATTTTGGTATATTTTGATTGATTTCAAAAAGGGTTGAAACTAGCATGTTTTGGTTGATTTTAAAAAGGGTTGAAAATGGCTTGTTTTGAAAAGGGCACCTTGTGGTTTTGTATGAAAATATGGTTTTTAGGCATACTTTGATGGGACATAACTTGGATTCTAGATCTTCGTTTTGTGCCAAATTTGTTTAGAAGTGAAGTTGGATCCGGGATGTCCATGCCGTTCGAAGAACGGGCGAAAAACGATTTAAAATGAAAAAGTTATGTCCGTCAGAAGATTGGGGGTTGAATTTGTGAATTCTGCAGCTTTTAACTTAGAAAATTTTTAGCAGAATGACCCTCCACGCATAGACGCACTTGGCGCGTACGCGTCATTCTTCAAGAAGGCACCATCCACGCGTGTGCGTGGTGTGCGCGTGCGCGTCGATGCGCTGCACCCAATGCCCAGCCATTTTCCCGAAAGTTGTGCCAGTTTTGTGCCTGGGGCGCAAATGCACCCACGCGTACACGTGGCTGACGCGTACACTTCGTCTGACTGTGTTTCAATCCGCACGTCCGCGTGTATGATGCATACGTGTCGATGAGCTTTGTGGCCATCCACGCGTGCGCATGAAGTACGTGTGCGCGTGGCCCTGTTTTCATCCCAAAGTTGATTTGTGAGTTTTAAAAGCTAAATCTCATACTTCTAAGCCTCCGATCTCACCCCTTATGTTTTAAATCATTATGATGTGCCTAGCAAAGAGGAATGAGCTAGGGGATGTGGTAACTTGCGAATGAAGCAAGGTGAAAAGTTGTGATCAATAATGATCAAAGATGATTATATGAGATATGAAGGATGGCGGTGGAAGTACCGTGTATGCCATGAGCCGAAGGGCTATAATTATTGAAAAACGGTTGGTTCTTGATTGAACCATGAGCCGGATGGCTGAGTTATTGCCGGATACGGCGAAGCCATGTTGATAAATTGGCTAGTTCTGGATTGAACTGTGAGCCGGATGGCTGAGTTATTGCCAAGTTACGGCAAAGCCATTATGGATTATGGCTGAGTATAAAGGCATATATGATAAATGAATAATGATGGAAAATGTTGAATGTAAGCATGCTTGTGTTTTCTCTCTGGTTGTAAGGGTGACAGGGTACTGATACCCTCTAATGGCGACAGGGCGCAGATACCCTCTAATCGCGACAGGGCGCATATTCCCTCTAATGATATTAATACGCAACAGAGAGACTGTGCCCGGGTTAGCTACCGGACACGTCGGGTTGGCTTGATAACCGACAGATGATATCATCAGCCATAGGGCAGGCATTCATCATTTTCATATGTTTGAATTGTTTGGGTTTGCCTATTTGTTTTGGATTTCTACATTATATATGCTATGTTACCTGATTATGTGCTACTTGTTCTACTTGTACCTTAATTGTGTATTACTTGCCTATATTGCTTGTGTTTGTACAACTGAGAGGCCCCACATGTTGGTGTCGGTGGAGGTTGAGGGCTGTTCTTGATGAGATGAATTAATGATGCGATTGCATGATAATGATGATCATTGGATGAGATAATTTGAGCCCCCTGGGTAGACGCAGTGATGTGATTTCACTAGCTCCAGGCGAGGGTATGATGTATTGATATAGAGTTGCTGAGGCAGAACAACTGGTAATTGTTTTGCTTATGACTCTGAGTTTGATTCGTGGAAGAGTCAGCGAGTTGGGAAACATGTGTAACATGAACTAGATTTAGTATCCCCTTATGACAGTTGCTTATTCATGGATTAGTGAGAATCTAGGTTGGATATTTGGTGAAGAAGTTTAGGATTGCTTAGTGAGTTTTTATTGCAGTGCATTGTATTTATTTGGCACTTTTACCGTACTGGGAACCCATGGGCCCGGGGTTCTCATTCCGTATATATCTCTTGTTTTTCAGATACAGGTCCAGGTGCTCAGAAGTGAGCTGTGATTCGTCTGAGAGACAGCGAAGATCTTTATTTTCTCTACTTTGTGTTTTGCTTAGAATATCTCCACCTTTGTTTTGAAAAGATTATATTATGTATTGAACTCTTTTGGAACTTGTCTATAGAAGCTCTTATGTTTCCTTTGGGAGAGATTAGGATATACTGTTGTCAACTACTTTCATACTGTACCCTAGCCGGCCTAAACTTCGCGGGTCGCGACTAGTGGCTATTTACTTATGCTATAAATATCTATCTGTTATCTATCTCTTAATCTCCTTTATGCCTTGTCCGTATATCACGTTCGGCTTAACAGTTTAACTTTTCGTTGTCGAAACGTGAGTGATACGTCTTCGCGATTTTATTTCTACTCTTTTCAGGCTTCTCGATTAATACTCCTTTCAAAAATTACCTATATTTATATATTAAAAATCCACCTGAGAGTCGTACCACCGTAATATCATTGACTTATGACTCGAGCATAAGGATTTGAATATTAGGGTGTTACATTATGGTATCAGAGCAGTTCGTCCTTGTGAGCCTGAGGGATGGAATTGCTTATGCTTCAATGCATACTCTGAGTCTGTGCCTGTGCTAGTTAGGGTATCTAACCGATACATCTAGCATGAAGTTCATGAGTGTACCTTTGGTACTTTGAAGAACTACACTTCCGATATTGAGACTGATCAACTTGATATCGATTGTTTGGTGTGTATAGGAACTAGATGGCGCCTCGTGGACCCGGTCGGGGATGTGAGAGAAATCGTACTAGTACTCAGGAACCGAAAATTAACCCGAATAACCCAGTAAACCTTATGGCGGCGTTGGAGAATATGGCTGCTACTATGCAGGCCACTGCGGAGGCTCTTGGGCAACAGATAAACAATAATGGCAATGGCGGAAGTGGAGCTCAGGGTCCGATGACACTGGCAACTTTCTTAAAGGTTAATCCACCTAAGTTCAAGGGAACCACTAATCTGACTGAAGCTGACACCTAGTTTCAGGCCATGGAGTGAGCACTGCAAGCGCAGTTGGTGCCTGAAGAGCAGTGTGTTGAATTTGCTACCTATCTGCTCACGGGGGAAGCATCACATTGGTGGCAAGGGGCTCGACGTCTCCTGCAGCAGGGGAATGATCCTATCACCTAGGGTGCCTTCCAAGTGAAATTTTATAAGAAGTACTTCCCGAATTCTGCTAGAATGGTCAAGGAACTTGAATTACTGCAGCTGAAGCAGGGTACAATGTCCGTATCTGAGTATACGGATAAATTTGAGAAGTTACTCAGGTTTTCTCATATGTGTCAAGGAATCCCGAGAGACTTCGAGGAATGGAAGTGTATTAAGTATGATGGAGGACTTCGAAGTGAAATCCTGAGCTCCGTTGGACCAATAGAGATTAGGGTATTCTCCGAACTTGTGAACAAGAGCAGTATTGCTGAAAAATGTGTGAGGAAGGCTGTTGAGGCGAAGAATGATTGTCGGGAGTCCCACCGCGGGGAGCACAATCAAGAATACCCAACAAGGGGTCAAGAGTTTAAGAGAAGAGGATACCCACAACGTTTTTCTCAAAGGCGAAATGACCTTGCGACGAATAAGAATTCCCAAGGAAAAGGTAGGGAAAAACAAATAGTGGCTGCTTCGGATGTTTTGAGCTGTCAGAGATGTGGAGGTCATCACCCAAATAGACCGTGTCGTTATTGTTCGGGTTTGTGTTACAATTGCGGAAAGCTAGGATATTTGGTCAGAGATTGCCCACACCGGAAGGACCGGGAGACTTCCAGGTCCGATTTTCGTACCTGAGGTAATAAAAAAACTGATAACTTAATTCTTTACCACTTTAGATAATGCTGAAGGCTGGTATTCACTCATAATACATGGTCGAATAAAAAATTATGATCTGTTCTAGATAACCCTAAGTTATCTTAATAGAAGGTTTGGTGAGCATAAATGATTAGGTAGGCCTTTAACGGAAAGCAACCTCAGAGTGGAATGACTGGTGGCGATGTCAAAGCCATCATCCGGGAACTCCGTGTCGAGGTAGATTGGGACTTTGCCATGGTTGTAGAGGAGTTGGACATGTGTCCTAGAAACGTCCTAAGAAGGTCAACCAGAATACTACCAAGGACCAACAACAAGGTCGTGTGTTCACTACAACAACGGGTGATACCGTGAGATCTGACGGTTTAGGAATTGGTAAGCGAAAGATTGGTAACAACGTGCTAAAAGTACGATTAAGTTGGTATGTAGTTTTGGCTATCATAGATAGAAATCTAGTGAATGCCAGTCATGCTAAGTTGTGGTTGAGTACTTGGGGGAGTAAGTGATAGAGCTCGTACTAGACGAGAGATCAGAATAAAGCAGCGGAAACTTGTGGAAGGAGTAACACATGATAGCTACGAATAGGAGCTATAAAAGTTTACTATAGTATCTTATGTTTGAATACTAGAAGGGTTAAGCGGGTTACTGCAAGTAATGATCCCCAAATAGTTGGAATTGATTGCGGCTGTGAGCTTTGATGGTTCTAAAGCGGATGAGGAAATTATCATTGATGCACAATTGGATTTAGATTGAGATTTATAATGATTGATTTTGAAAGACGAATGTGAAAACCATAAAATCGAAATGTTGATGCGGTACTGAGATTAGTTTGAGGGAACCCGTGACAGGTGGTAAACTCCAATTTTTGGGGAGGTACTGTTGAAAATTTTTCCCCAAGAATTTGAAAGAGTGTTGGTTTTGGTTTTAAAGATGATTTTTGATATGAGTAATTTTAACAAAAGAGATGTGTTTCAAATGTTTTTATAGATTATTAAAGAAAATGCGGACTCTTATGATTTTGTTAACTTGCTATTCCAAACTCATTTGATTTCTAGAAATGAAAGGGGTTTTTGATTGATAAGTCAGAGACTTTATATCAGCAAGTCATGAAGAAATTTGAGGGTTTGAGAATAAGAAAATAAGTTTGCAGATTATGCTTGGAGTTGAACTGTGATTAGAGGAATTGGCTTGGCAGAGAGAGAGAAAGGATAGTGATGGAGTATGATTAAGGTGTGGTGATGATCGTTGACTGATTATAGTGATGTGAGATAATGGCTATGATTAACGATGATGGCAATCTTATTGATGACATGATTCGAGATTTAATAAGGTGTGAGTTGATGAGACGGTAAAAGTAAGGGACGAGGCTGTTCGTCGACGTTGAACGAACGACCGAGACCCTCAGGGATAGAGAAATCAGAGCGCGGCAATAGAAGCGCGCAGAGTAAAAAGGACCTTGGAACTGTTATGTGTTTGATATAAAGGCAGACTATGCTCGCGTACTCGTAGTGATGGATGGAATTTTCGAAGGCGAAAATTTCTGTTAGGGGATAGAATGTAATACCCGGTCTAACCGAAATTAATTAAATAATAAGTTAAATAGGAGCGAATATAGTTGGAAGATTTGGCAATTGGAATTTGATGATTTAAATATGATATTTGGATTCAGTGAATTTTTCCGAGTCGAAAAACATAGTTTTCTGCGTAAAAGCGCGCAGTGGAATTTTTACCGGAAGTACCGGCTGAGATCTGTCTGGTACTGCAGCTGAGAAAATTGATTATGAGTAAATAAGATTTAGAGGTATTATAACTAGGGGAGGTAGAAATATTTGAAGTGCGATTTAGAGCGCTAATCTTAAAGGTTTTGGTCCAAAACTGGGCCAACGGACAAAAATAAGTGAACCGGGCTTAAGTGGGCCCAAGACCCAACATATATAAACATTAGTTATGAGCGTTTCAGCTCATTTTTCCCTAAAGAAGGGGTGTTGGGCGCTGAAATTGGGAAGAGAGAAGAGAAGAGAGAAAACCTAACTCTCTTTGATCTTCAAATCACATAACTTGAGCTACGGAGCTCCGATTGACGAGCCATTTGCAGCCACGCGTCGCTCTTCTCATCCTCTACAATTCTATCTAAGTTTTGTGATGAGTAATCCACTGTCCTCTGCCCAGTTTTTATTTTCCTCTTCAAATTCAAATTTGGTTTGGGTTTTGAGGAAACCTTGTGATTTTGGTTGTTTAGGAGTGCTCTAGTATGAGCCATGGGTAATATTTATCACAAACTTCAGTGGGTTAAGGTAAGAAATCCTCCAACCCTTGTGAATTGTCATTTTTATGAGCCCTAGGTTGATGTATGTATGTGATATTAGTTATGTTAGTGCATTTGATGGTTTTGGTGCACAATTGGGAGATTGGTGTTACTTGAGGAGCTTTGGTGAAGCTTAGGGCTAAGGTAGGTGGAGACTTCCAAAGAAGAAGCTCAATTGATTTGGCTACAAGAGGTACGGTTTAAGTTTCATTTAAGTATCGTGTGGTGTGATGAGAATTCCTAGGCTAGATGCCGCTAGGATTAAGTTTGGATTGTGTAAATGGTTGGTGCTAATATGCATAGTTGGTATGTAATGTGAAGTAATGATTGGGTTGAAAATTGTGTGGCCTTGTATGCTTGGCGTAATGAGAATTTGATGTATTGGGCAATGAGTATTGATTTGTGGTTTATGCATTTAAATTGTGAACTTGGGCCGGAGGCCGGAAAGAGGTAAGGAAGGTAAGTTGATGTGTGCATTGTATGATGACACAAGTAATTGGATGAATTTCAGATAATGAATATATGAATGATTGGGTTGGTTATTGAATAATGAGGTTTGAGGAGTTGAAGTGTGGGAATTGGTAATTTTGGGTGAAATTATATAGATGAGGTATGTTTGGTTTTGGTTGAGGTATGTTATGTGGTCATATATGTGATCATGATTATTGATGCCTTGATGGTATGATGATGCATGAGAGATATGTATGTTGTGATATATACTTGAGAAATGATTAAGGTTGATTTGTGGGTGAAACCATGTGACAGTGAGTATAATATTGATTATGTGTAATGATGATTGATTGGAAATAGTATTGTTGGAAATTGGAATGAGGAAATATGTATGACATGTTAATGTGTTTGTAGTTTAGCCATTTGTTTGAAATGGGTAAAAATGGTTATATGGCAGTTTTGTGAATCGTGGCAAAGCGTTAATGTATGAGTTGAGGAGGCTTGATGTTGATTTTGGTATATTTTGATTCATTTCAAAAAGGGTTGAAACTAGCATGTTTTGGTTGATTTTAAAAAAGGTTGAAAATGACTTGTTTTGAAAAGGGCACCTTGTAGTTTTGTATGAAAATATGGTTTTTGGGCATACTTTGATGGGACATAACTTGGACTCTGGATCTCTGTTTTGTGCCAAACTTGTTTAGAAGTGAAGTTGGATCCAGGATGTCCATGCCGTTCGAAGAACGGGTGAAAAACGATTTAAAATGAGGAAGTTATGTCCGTCAGAAGATTGGGGGTTGAATCTGTGAATTCTGCAGCTTTTAACTTAGAAAATTTTTAGCAGAATGACCCTCCACGCGTAAGCGCACTTGGCGCGTATGCGTCGTTCTTCAAGAAGGCACCATCCACGCGTGCGCGTGGTGTGCACGTGCGCGTCGATGCGCTGCACCCAATGCCCAGCCATTTTCCCGAGAGTTGTGCCAGAGTTGTGCCAGTTTTGTGCCTGGGGCGCAAATGCACCCATGCGTACGCGTGGCTGACGCGTACGCGTCGTCTGGCTGTATTTCAATCCGCGCGTCCGCGTGTATGACGCATACGCATCGATGAGCTTTGTGGCCATCCACGCGTGCGCGTGAAGTACGCGTGCGCGTGGCCCTGTTTTCATCCCAAAGTTGATTTGTGAGTTTTAAAAGCTAAATCTCATACTTCTAAGCCTCCGATCTCACCCCTTATGTATTAAATCATTATGATATGCCTAGCAAAGAGGAAGGAGTTAGGGGATGTGGTAACTTGCGAATGAAGCAAGGGGAAAAGTTGTGATCAATGATGATCAAAGATGATTATATGAGATACGGAGGATGGCGGTGGAAGTACCGTGTATGCCATGAGCCGAAGGGCTATAATTATTGATAAATGGTTGGTTCTTGATTGAACCATGAGCCGGATGGCTGAGTTATTGCCGGATACGGCGGAGCCATGTTGATAAATTGGCTAGTTCTGGATTGAACTATGAACCAGATGGCTGAGTTATTGCCGAGTTACGGTAAAGCCATTATGGATTATGGCTGAGTATAAAGGCATATATGATAAATGAACGAATATGATAAATGAATAATGATGGAAAATGTTGAATGTAAGCATACTTGTGTTTTCTCTCTGGTTGTAAGGGTGACAGGGCACCGATACCCTCTAATGGCGAAAGGGCACAGATACCCTCTAATGGTGACAGGGCGCAGATACCCTCTAATGGCGACAGGGCGCAGATTCCCTCTAATGATATTAATACGCAACAGAGAGACTGTGTCCGGGTTAGCTACCGGACACGTCGGGTTGGCTTGATAACCGACAGATGATATCATCAGCCATAGGGCAGGCATTCATCATTTGCATATGTTTGATTTGTTTGGGTTTGCCTATTTGTTTTGGATTTCTACATTATATATGCTAAGTTACCTGATTATGTGCTACTTGTTCTACTTGTACCTTAATTGTGTATTACTTGCCTATATTGCTTGTATTTGTACAACTGAGAGGCCCCTCATGTTGGTGTCGGTGGAGGTTGAGGGCTGTTCTTGATGAGATGAATTAATGATGCGATTGTATGATGATGATGATCATTGGATGAGATAATTTGAACCCCCTGGGTAGACGCAGTGATGTGATTTCACTAGCTCCAGGCGAGGGTATGATGTATTGATATAGAGTTGCTGAGGCAGAACAACTGGTAATGGTTTTGCTTACGATTCTGAGTCTGATTCGTGGAAGAGTCAGCGAGTTGGGAAACATGTGTAACATGAACTAGATTTAGTATCCCCTTACGATAGTTGCCTATTCATGGATTAGTGAGAATCTAGGCTGGATATTTGGTGAAGAAGTTTAGGATTGCTTAGTGAGTTTTTATTGCAGTGCATTGTATTTATTTGGCACGTTTACCGTACTGGAAACCCATGGGCCCGGGGTTCTCATTCCGTATATATCTCTTGTTTTTCAGATACAGGTCCAGGTGCTCAGAAGTAAGCTGTGGTTCGTCTGAGAGACGGCGAAGATCTTTAGTTTCTCTATTTTGTGTTTTGCTTAGAATCTCTCCACCTTTGTTTTGAAAAGATTATATTATGTATTGAACTCTTTTGGAACTTGCCTATAGAGGCTCTTATGTTTCTTTTGGGAGAGATTAGGATATACTGTTGTCAACTACTTTCATACTGTACCCTAGCCAGCCTAAACTTCGCGGGTCGCGACTAGTGGCTATTTACTTATGCTATAAATATCTATCTGTTATCTATCTCTTAATCTCCTTTATGCCTTGTCCGTATATCGCGTTCGGCTTAACAGTTTAACTTTTCGTTATCGAAACGTGAGTGATACGTCTTCGCGATTTTATTCTACTCTTTTCAGGCTTCTCGATTAATACTCCTTTCGAAAATTACCTATATTTATATATTAAAAATCCACCTGAGAGTCGTACCACCGTAATATCATTGACTTATGACTCGAGCATAAGGATTTGAATATTAGGGTGTTACATAATATTTATTTGTTAACTTACTAATTAGTTTTAAATTTTAAATAATTTTTTAATTTAAAGTTAATAGTATTCTATTTAATTTTTTATTTATAAAATTGGATTTAAAATTTTAATATTTCAAATAAATCATAAAAATATTCAAAATCATAAAAAATATATAAGAACCTTAATTAATTTAAATTCAAATTATCAAAATTTGATTTAGTTACAAAAATATTCTTGAATAATAATTAGGGTTAGGGTTAGGACTTGGGTAGTGTAAAAATTTTAATAAAATTAAAAAGTAGAATAGTAATTAAAAATTAACCATAATTTACTTAAATTATTTTAAAAATATAATATTTATTTGTCAACTTACTAATTAGTTTTAAAAGTTAAATAATTTTTTAATTTAAAGTTAATAGTATTTTACTTAATTTTTTATTTATAAAAATTTTAATATTTAAAGTAAATGATATAAAATTCTCATTTGTTTTCAACTATTAAAATTTTTAAATTTTAAATATATGAAATACCTAAAATTATATAAAAAATATATAAAAATCTTAATTAATTTAAACTCAAATGATTGAAACCTAATTTAGTTACAAAAAAGTTCTTGAATAGTAATTAGGATTAGAGTTAGGATTATGATTAGAATAGTATAAGAATTTTAATAAAATTAGAAGGTAAAATAGTAATTGAAAATCAACCATAATTTATTTAAATTATTTTAAAAATATAATATATATTTGTCAACTTACTAATTAGTTATAAGTTTTAAATAATTTTTTTAATTTAAATTTAAAGTATTCATCTTAATTTTTTATTTATAAAATTAAATTTTAATATTTAAACTAAATCATATAAAATTCTCATTAGTTTTCAATTATTAAAATTTTTAAATTTTAAATATATGAAATATTGAAAATCATAAAATATATATAAGAATCTTAATTAATTTAAACTCAAATGATCAAAATCTGATTTAGTTAAAAGAATTCACTCTCAAAAACTGTGACCATAAACTCCTTTTAGGTCACTCTTTTATAAAACCGTAACCATAAACCCCTTTAAATCAGCCACTAAAACTGTAACTATACCCCTTTAGGTCATTCTCCAAAACTCTGACCGTAAATCTTTTTAGGTCGCCCTTTTTCGAAAAACTGTGACCATTGATCCTTTTAGGTCACCCTCTAAAACCGTGACCATAAATACCTTTAGGTCACTCTCCAAAACCATGACCATAGACTCATTTAAGTCAACCACCAAAACCGTGACCATAAACTCTTTTAGGTCATCCTCCAAAACCATGACCATAAATACCTTTAGGTCACCCCCCAAGACCGTGACTATATACCCTTTTAGGTCACCCTCCAAAACTGTTATCATAAACCCCTTTAGGTCACCCCTTAAACTGTGACCATATACATTTTTAGATCACACTTTTCAAAAAATCATGACAATAGACTCTTTTAGATCACCCACCAAAATCATGACCATACATACTTTTTGGTTACACCACAAAATCGTGATTATAGACCCTTTTATGTCACTTTGTTTTTTTGAAAAACTGTGATCATAAATTCTTTTAGGTCACCCCTAAAACTGTAACCATAGACCTCTTTAGGCCACCCTCCAAAATCATGACCATAGACTCTTTTAGGTCACCCTTTTTTAAAAAAACGTGACCATGAACTCTTTTGTCACTGTAAAAAACTGTGATCATAGACCCTTTTAGGTTACTTTCCAAAATCATGACTATAAACCCTTTTAGGCCACCTTTTTTTTTTAAAAATTGTGACTATAGAGTATCTATAGTCACTATTTTTCCAAAAACCGTAACCATAGCTTTTTTTGTTATGGTAAAAAACCGTGATCATAGAAGACCTTCTATGATCACGATTTTTTTACCGTGACAAAAAAAATTGTGATCATAGACCCAAAATATTGTAGTAATCGTATTGATAATTGGATTATTCGAACTCGTAAACACCCTAATTTACTCTATTATTTAATATAATAGGTGTAGGTGTTGAACATTATAACTTACATACAGGACAGCATCATCAATTATTTATATCTATTTATATCTAACTAATTCACATAATCATAATAAAAAGAATACATATGGTTCCTTAAAGAAACAGAGAAGGGGGAGAGGAGAAAGGGGGGTGTTTAGAGAAACAAAGAATATTGAAGTAATAATTCAAATCAAAGTATCAAAGCATTATCCTTAATTACACTACCACCTTTTGAACATTCTTATAGGAATATTGTCTAGCAAAGAAGACAAACAGAAACAAATTCAATGTGGTCATAACCGCCAACATCCAATAGAATTTGTCCAAGCGACTATTGTTCAAGTCCTTACCAAACCAACTCTTTCCAATTTTGCTTGTCACATGGTCAACAATTGTAATGATCAAACTACTAAGAAAACTTCCAGCTCCAATCACACTAAGATAAAGTGCTATCCCTAAGCTTCTCATTGAATCCGGAACTTGGTCATAGAAATATTCTTGCAACCCTACAAGTGTAAAACCGTCACCAAAACCAATAATTAGAAATTGTGGAACCAACCAAGACACTTTCATTTTAAGGTGAACCATTTTAAGTCTCTTTCTTTCAACCAATGCTGCTACCACCATTGAAATGATTGAAAAGAGCATTCCGGTACCGATCCTCTGAAGGATGTTCATTCCTCTTTCGTTTGCCGTCAGCTTTTTTAGCGACGGTACAAGGATCCGGTCATAAATTGCGACGGAAAGTATCATTCCGGTGGCGGTAAGGGCAAAAATTGAAGCCGGAGGGATCTCAAAGTTATTGCTTATTTTTCTATCCATGATTGCACCTTGTTTGATAAAGAAAGTGGTTGTTTGTGCCATGCATATTCCAAATGGTAAAGTGAATACCCAAATCGGTATCATGTTGATAATAAGCTTCACCTCTTCAACCTTGGTTACAGTAGCAAGCTTCCAAGGACTCTGTTTCTTTGCTATGTTTCCATCATCATCACTTTCAAGGATAGCTGCCTTGTCAAGAAATCTGAAATACATGCATACTAATATTTTAATTATTATAAATTATAGATGAGGAATAATTTAACATCCTTAAAATACTTCTAACATCTTAGATAATAAATGCAGTAAAAGATTAGATACGTTCAATGTTTCTACCGAATCAACATGTTCTTTTTCTTTTGTGAAAGAAAAATGAAAGTGATGTTATTAGTTAAAAAATTGTTGGTCATCTAGACTATATTATCTGTAAAAAGTGGTATCAAGAGAGAAATAATCATTATATGAAATATACTATATGGAAAATAAAATTTTAACACCAACAAAAGATAATAGATAATTCTAGTTAATAGTTAAACTAGTACATTAAAAATTACATGTTCATCAATTCGGTCATCAAAAAATTAAATGTCTTGAATTTGTTCTTGAAAGATACAATATTAAATTATATTGGTCCTTTTGCTAGTTAGACGATGACGTACCTTAAAAAAATTTATGCCATGTATCATCATCTAGCTTATAAAAGGACGACCAATTTAATTCACAGTAGCATCTTTCCGGCACTAATTCAAAACTGGTGTACACTTGATCTTTTAGAAAAAATTTTGACTATTAACCCTAATTAATTCTTAGTTATATTATACTAGTACTATACATACTTGAGTTTCTCTGTGTGGCATAGAAATCTTCCATTGCAACTCTGAAAATTAGAAGCTTCATATAGTTCACTAGGATTGGAAGGATATGGAAGCTTTCTTTTGGAAATGGCTGCAACTAGAACTTGAAACATTGGTGTCAAGGGGCTCCCACTTGGTACCCTATAACGATAAGATTTTCTTCCCAACAAGAATATGATCAATGAAAAGGCCATAACCCCTATGAGGATGATATCAGCAACTCCCCAATTAACATGATCTTGTACATAAACAATTAGGGTTACTCCTAGAATGACTCCACTACAAACACCACAACTCCACCAATTAAAGAATGACATTTTCTTCCTCCTTTCAGAAACATGATCATCATCAAATTGATCAGCTCCAAAGCTTTGTAAAGAAGGTTTATGCCCTCCAGTTCCAATGGATATTAAGTACATGGCTATGAAGAACACTACTTCATGTACCCTCCTAGCTTTGGTGCATGTGTTATTAATGTTATGATGATCACATGGCCTTAATGCTGGCAAGAACCATGATAGAGAAAGAAGAACCAAACCCTGTATTTTCATAAGAAACTAATGATAGCTGTTTTTAGATTTGTGTAAATTTTGCATATTTTTTATCATAAAAATTTTGATATAATAATGCTACAAAATTACTTGTCCCAAAATCTTAAACTAATAAAACGATGTACATGAATAAATATATCTCTAACAATATAAGAGAGACAAATGCAATACTTAAAAACAGAGGAGTAACATTTGTAATATTCAAAGACTTCAGGGGAAGACTCTTTAATTTTCTCAATTTAAATGATTAGAAATATCTTGGATTAATGTGATAATTAACGAAACAAAACTCGCTTATACTTCAATAGAGGAATCTTAGAACTTTTTGAGTATAGCTAATG